>NC_044034.1:109460002-109818889 GCF_901765095.1 Microcaecilia unicolor | reverse complement strand
TGAATCCAACTCCACCCTCCAGGACCCGATTTTATTCTGTTCAGGCTGCACTCCCAGTTAGTTGTTCTTCGTAGGTCAATTTCTGTTGCGAGGTTCAATTGACCTGGGTTCTTGTTTTGAGTGAGCCTGAGAGCTAGGGATACCCCAGTCGTGAGAACAAGCAGCCTGCTTGTCCTCGGAGAAAGCGAATGATACATACCTGTAGCAGGTGTTCTCCGAGGACAGCAGGCTGATTGTTCTTACCTACCCTCCCTCCTCCCCTTTGGAGTTGCGTTTTCCTCATTCCTTTGCTTGTCATTCAACTGAGCGGGAACGGTCGCGCACGGGCAGGAAGACGGCTGCGCATGCGCAGTGGGCGTGCCCTGCGTGCGGGACCGCCCGCAAAGTTTTGTTCCGGTTGGTGGAGGCTGCCGTGGACGTCAACCCAGTCGTGAGAACAATCAGCCTGCTGTCCTCGGAGAACACCTGCTGCAGGTATGTTTCATTCGCTTTATTAGGAACAAAATTAAAGAGCATATTCAAAAGCATGGATTAATGAGACAAAGCCAACATAGATTTAGTGAAGGGAAATCTTGCCTCACCAATCTACTACATTTCTTTGAAGAGGTGAACAATCGTGGATAAACAAACTGGGCAACAGTGGTTAGGGTGGTGGACTTTGGTCCTGGGGAACTGAGGAACTGAGTTTGATTCCCGGCACAGGCAACTCCTTGTGACTCTGGGCAAGTCACTTAACCCTGCATTGCCTGCCGCATTGAGCCTGCCATGAGTGGGAAAGCGCGGGGTACAAATATAATAAAAAATAAAATAAACCTACACTACCCAAATTGCAAAGGACTGAAATACAAAACAACTTGCGCATCCAGCTTCTCCTACATAAGCGCACAACTATGGAATGGCCTCACAAAACCTGTGAAAAAATCCATGACCACCTGAACTTCAGGAAATCACTAAAAACCAACCTCTTCAAAAAGGCCTACCCCAACAACTCTATGTAAACCTCTTCACCCAGAAACACAGCATGCCTAATGATTGTACTGCACAACAAACAATCTTCATCTCCTCCGACCCTCCACATATACCTCATTCGATCACTATACAACCTTGTATTTGCTATCAACCGACAGGGCAAACGCCTTGACGTTACTATGTTGAGCCTGCAAATAGGTGGGAAAATGTGGGATACAAATGCAACAAATAAAAATAAATAAAAAAAGGTGGGCAGGTTGATATTGTGTATCTGGATTTTCAGAAGATGTTTGACAAAATACCTCATGAAAGAGTCCAGAGGAAATTGGAGAGTCATGGGATAGGAGGTAGAGTTCTATTGTGGATTAAAAACTTGTTAAAAGACAGAAAAAAAGAGAGTAGGGTTAAATGGTCAGTATTCTCAATGGAGAAGGGGTAGTTAGTGGGGTTCCCCAGGGGTCTGTGCTGGGGCCGCTGCTTTTTAACATATTTATAAATGACCTAGAGATGGGAGTAACTAGTGAGGTAATTAAATTTGCTGATGACACAAAGTTATTCAAAGTCTTTAAATCGCGGGAGGATTATGAAAAATTACAAGAGGATCTTACGAGACTGGGAGACTGGGCGTCTAAATGGCAGATGACGTTTAATGTGAGCAAGTGCAAAGTGATGCATGTGGGAAAGAGGAACCCAAATAATAGCTACGTCATGCAAGTTTCCACGTAAGGAGTCGCAGACCAAGAAAGGGATCTAGGTGGTGTCGTTGTTGATACGTTGAAACCTTCGGCTAAGAAAGCAAATAGAATGTTAGGTATTATTAGGAAAGACATGGAAAACAAAAATGAGGATGTTCTAATGCCTTTGTATCGCTCCATAGTGTGACCGCACCTCGAATATTGTGTTCAATTCTGGTCACCGCATCTCAAAAAAGATATAGTGGAATTAGAAAAGGTGCAGAGAAGGGCGATGAAAATGATAAAGGGGATGGAAAGACTTCCCTATGAGGAAAGGCTAAAGTGACTAGGGCTCTTCAGCTTGAAGTAAAGGTGGCTGAGGGGAGATATGATAGTGGTCTATAAAATAATGAGTGGAGTTCAACGGGTAGATGTGAAGTGTCAGTTTACGCTTTCCAAAAATACTAGGACTAGGGGGCATACGATGAAGCTACAATGTAGTAAATTTAAAATGAATCATAGAAAATATTTCTTCACTCAATGTGTAATTAAATTCTGGAATTTGTTGCCAGAGAATGTGGTAAAGGCAGTTAGCTTAGCGGAGTTTAAAAAAGGTTTGGACAGCTTCCTAAAGGAAAAGTCCATAGACCATTATTAAATGGTCTTGGGGAAAATCCACTATTTCTGGGATAAGCAGTATAAAATGTTTTGTACTTTTTGGGATCTTGCCAGGTATTTGTGACCTGGATTGGCCACTGTTGGAAACAGGATGCTGGGTTTGATGGACCTTTGGTCTTTCCCAGTATGGCAATACTTACGTACTTAAATACCCAGTGTAACTCACCTTGAGTTACTACTGAAAAATGTGAGCAAAATCAAAATAAATATTTTAAATGCACTTAACTTTTATGTTGGAGTGCTTCCAAGTCTCAAGCAGCAATCAAAGTATCTGAGAAGGCCCCCATTTCTTAAACCACTATTGCAGGAAGAAAATCACTTTAAAATTTCATGATACAAATAGGCTCTGCACCGCTATTAATGGCATCTGGAATATCATTTATTTAAATATATATCAGAAAATATCAACCAATCTAATTCATATTAAATTATAAGATGATTGGCTCCAAGTAGATACCTAGTGAAGGTTAGTCAGTGTTGTATTCAGTCGTAACCAGTCACTGGATGAAAGATCAATCAATGTCAGAATCACTTTCTTAAAATCTATATCATTGTTTAAAAAAGAATCTATCACTATCCAACCATATCATTTATGATTACGCATCTTAATTTCACCTTATATTATATATGAGAACCAATAAATAAATTGTCACTTCACTCAATCTGAGCCTGAGCATCAAACTTGATAAAAAAACTTGAGTACATATCTTAAAGCCTCAAATCCTGTTTAATCAATCATGTTCCAATGCAGTCTCAATCACTACAGTAAAATAGAAGATCACTCAATCATAAAATACTTTCCAGTATATATTATTATTTAAACCTTAACACTCCATTGCATTAAGATTATAAATCAATATGGAACAGGCATGATATGTGACATTGATACAAGGAGATGTGTTTACAAACCATTTGGTAATAAAGTATGAACATTGAAACATCAAACTTCTTTCATCTCTATATACGTACTATGTATCATCTGTTGTCCAGTCAGAAAATTTATGTTGGGAAGACAAGACTATTAAAAGTATGATTGGCTGAATACAAACATTGTCTGTAAAAGAAAAAAAATGATGCTGCAATGGTTATAAATTACATAGAGCACAATTATTTGATTCTGTATTTAAAATGCATTATTTAAATTTATTATTTATAATCCACTGTTAATTCAAGTTGGAAAACAAAAATATGTACATAATCATAAAAACAAACAAAACCAAGAAGTGCAGTATCAAAAAATAAGTTCAGGTTGACAAACATGCCAAGGTAAATTATAAGCCAGGCAAAGCAATTGGTGCTTCAAAAAACTCTTAATTGGTCAAGTTGCCTTAATGTCTAGTGACAGTTTATTCCATTTATATGGTCCAGCCACTGAGACCCCTTTCCTTGCTTGTTCAAGTCGTAAATGCTGAAAGTCATGCACTACAATGTGGGATTGCAGAGCACAAAGCTTGTGATGGCATATAATATTGTAAGTTATGCAAATAAAATGAAGAATCCTGATAAAGTACTAAGTGAATTTAATGCAGTAAGCAACAGGCAACCAGCACAACCGCATAAGATAAGATGTAACATATTCATATTTAGTCAATACTTATAAAAGCTGAGCAGCAGAATTCTGCACAATTTGCATAATTTGCAGTGATTGGATAAGAGTAGCCATACTGGGTCAGACCGATGGTCCATCTATCTCAGTATCCTGCCTCCAACAGTGGTCATTCAGGCCCTCAAGTCCCCACAGAATCCCCAATAGCAGCAAGACTCCAAGCTATCGATCCCAGGGTAAGCAGTGGCTTCCCCCATGTCTAGCTCAATAGCAGACTATGGACTTTTCCTCCAGGAACTTGCCCAAGCCTATTTAAAGCACAGATGTGCTAATCTCTGTAACCACATTCTCTGGCAATGAGCTAGCCCTTAGAACCCTTGTTAAAAATCAGCATTACATTGGCCACTTTCCAATCTTCAAGTGCTATGAACAATTTTATAAGAGGCTGGTAGACCCATGCAAGCATTGTTGAAATAATCCAATCTGCTTAATATCATGGCTTGCAGGACTTTCTGGAAATCATATCTTGGTAATAAATTACATTATTTGCTTAACAAACGCACTTTGAAATTGGATTTTTTTTTTTTTAAATCACCAACTGTACCTGTAATTAACGAGAGAGATAGGAATGTAGAAGGTTCCCCAGGTTTCGTACCTGGTATGATATCTTTACTGAAGTACCAGATAGTAAAACATCAAGGTAAGGTCAGAAAAGACTAACAGCAATTCAGTTTTTGAGATACTGTCATCCAACTTGATGTGCCCTTGAATATTGTCTGCAGTTGATCTACCACATCAGGAACAGACAATGTCAGTGGTAAAAAAAAAAGTGATTATCATCTGTATAGATGCAGTAAGAAACACCAAATGATTGCAACAGATGGCATAAGGGAAGCAAATCCAGACTGAACTCTGCAGTACCCCATTATGCAACTATGAACCCTGCAGTGCCCCAGTACACAATGATCATACAGTAGAGATTTGCTCACCTATGTGTATCTCCTTTGTCCTGCTGATCAGGAATGACTGAAATCAGTTCCCACAAGACCGCACACATGCAAACGATATAATGGTATCTGGTGATCAAGCATATCAAATGTAACAGGAATATCAAGAAAAACAACTACAAGGACTTCAATACAATGGGCCTTGCAGAACAATGGATCCAGATGTGAGGCCCTAGTTACTCATCATTGGAAGTAGTATGATTTTTCCACAATTTTAGCCAATACAGGTAACATAGAAATAGGGTGAAAATAAGTAAGAACATTTTACACCAAAACAGGATTATTTTAGAATTTGAAACATTAGCCAGTTTCAACTCATCAGTAAAAAACTTCCACTCATCAGTATCAAATTTACAATGGTAGCTAAAGCAGGAACAAGAAGTCCATCTGTTTTTCGTAATAGCTAAGTACTACCAGGGCCGGTCTTAGCAATTGCAGGGCCCTGTGCAGACCAGTTTGATGGAGCCCCACCCCCACCTAGTATCGCCCCATGTTGACAAGATGTGTTTTAAACATTTTTTTTTTAAATAAAGACAAATCAAGCAAAACATGTACAGAAAAACTAATTCAAATATTCACAATGCTATCATAGGAAACCTTTTGGTTTTAAAAAGCAAAACCATGTGCATGTAAGGACTGGATAAATGAATTAAAACAAATCCCCTTAACATGTAACACTTGATAACAATAATGAAACAGTGATTGAATATTCACATAGCAAGCAGCCTGAGCCAACAGATTTATTTTCCACTGAACATAATTAACTAATGAACTTGGCTGCTAATAGTGTGCTGAACAATGTTGGCACATTTAGACTGACTCTAGACAGTTCTGCATGATGGAAACCCTTCCCTCATTAATCAGTACATTCTCTGTGAAATAGTAATAATTTTTTAAAAAGCCAATGCATTTTTATAACATACCACTGCATTCCACAAAGCAAAAAGAGCAAGTTCCAACATGCCATCTTCTTTTCTTTTGATGTAGGCACAGGAAAAAAAAATGTTAAATGCTCCCAGGTTTCAATCTAATTCATGTTTAATGTGGGATAAAATGCCATAAATAAGTAAATAGATAGAAACTCTGAATGTTGAGCACCTAATTCTCATAACACGATGTCTGTATAGTGACCCTTTACCAGGAGGAAAAAAAAATCTCTGCACAAATATACTAGTACTACGGTGTCTCTTTAACTAGTCCCTCCAAATGACATAGATATTACCTTGAATTTTTTTTTTTTTTTACAGTATGCTCCCCTCCCCACCCACCTACCTATTCCAGAACTTCTCCCTACTCTCCCGAGCCGCAGGGTGCCCTCCCAGCATATACCTGAAACCACCCTGGTGGTCTAGTGGAGTCTTTGGGACAGGAAAGATCCCCAGTCTTTCCTGCCCGCTGCCAGCGCTGACCCTCTAGCTGCTGCATCTTCCTTAAAATGGCTGCCGAGACTTCCAGTGGCGGCCTCACAAGACTTCAGCGGAAGTCTCGGCAGCCATTTTTAAAGAGCGATGTGGCAACAGGGGGGGGTCAGTGCCGGCAGTGGGCAGGGAAGACTGGGGATCTTTCCTGCCCGAAGACTCCACTAGACCACCAGGGTGGCTTCGGGTATGTGCCAGGAGGGCACCCTGCGGCTCGGGGGAGGGGAGGCAATGGTGGGGAGCGGGAGGGAATGTCTCGGGGCCTCTGGAGGCTCAGAGCCCTGTGCGACAGCACCTGTCGCCCCTGCCTAAGACCAGCCCTGAGTACTGCACACATCAAAAGAAGATGCAGTGTGTCAACATAGCTTCAAATTAGATCTCACCACTATTTCACTCACGACATTGAATTCCTTGCAACTGTCTTCACATTCTACTATAGATTCCTTCGATGACCTTGTAATTGGAAAGGAATCAAGTATTTGCTGAATTCTAGATTCAAAAAAGTTTCAGAAATCTTCCACCCAAAAAGGGGAACAAAACCCTAAATGTTTCTTGTCCTGTGTCAAAGATGGTATAATTGTGTAAAGTTTTTTTAGGTAAAGTTAGTGACTCACTAATCTTTTTTTTATATATATATAATGCCCCCTGTTGCTAGCCACTGTCAGCTTTTCATTCAATTTTATTGAATATTAATCTTATATATCCACATCCTTCATTTTCTTGCACTCTGTTTGTCGAAATTCAAGCCATAAGTGCCTTATTGATCAAGATACAAAAATCCTTTGGGGGAGGAAATAGGGTAAAACAACAATAGATTTATTGTCAACACAATGGACAAGTTTTAAATAATAATATAGACTGGAAAGTATATTATTATTCAGAGATCTGTTTTATTGTGGCAACTGGGACTGCATTGGAACAGGAGAATTCAGAGGCTTTATGATATTTATTCAAATTTTTATTAATTAAGTTTGATGCCCAGGTTGAGAATGAGGGGAGTGAAAATTCATTGACTGCTTTCTAAATATAATGTAAGGTAAATTAAGATATGTTGTTATAAATGATGTGAGGGGAAGTAAAGAAGAGGAGTTGAGGTCCCCTTGATAATTATTTTGACTTTTCTTTGCACGTGGTAATGACAAATGGAAAAGGATCACAATTCAGTCTTTCCTTCACGTAATACTCTGTTGTAACTCCGAAGGGGTGCTTCTTTTTGGTCATGTCATTAAAGCACATACACATGAACATGTAGTCACGTTCTGTGGTACAGTACAGTTTTAAAGGAGATCTCTGGCACATAACAATGATGTTGAAGCCCATGATATTCCAGAATGACTCAACTCTGCTTTTTCACCACTGCTAGTGTTCCCCTTCCACCTGGTGACCACTCTTTCCCCAAGTTGTTTCTGCTGCCACATCCACAGATTCAGTCAGGACTGGCTTAGCCTGTCCTCCATTACTTGGAGTCATCTGGTAACCCTAGAATTGTTCCTCACATGTTCCATCCTCAAGGCCAATTCAAACAGAAAATTTCTTTTTAAGAACTATGGCACCATTTACTTAAAAAAAATTGAAACCAATGGAAGTTAAATAAGGACTTGGAAGACCCTGTCCTCCATGATGTGGTGCTATCTGATAATGCTACACAAACCATTTCATCAGTTCAGTGTACTGTCCAAGTTCTCAAATTTATTTTTGAGAGCAGGTGTGCAGAGGTATCTAAGAAACCCATTTCTGCTGGAATGTAAACTGAGAAATAGCTTAAAACAAATATAAATTTGAAGACCTTCACAATTGCATAGAAAGTTTTGGTGAAAATCTGAGTTTCAAAATGTGTTTTAATGCTGATGATTAACCTCTCAAGATCCTGTAATGGAAAAAGTGTTTTACAGTGAAAATGTGATTAATGATTAACCAGTGACTGCATACAGAGTTCAGATATGACTAGAACTATATTCAATTTAAAATTATAGTTCTGAATCGCTACTAAAAATTAGTCTATAGTGGATCAGTTGAACTTTGGTCCTATGTAATGAGCAACAACACAAACTCAGATAAGACTGATTTCATTAAGCAGAGTTTGATTTATGAGTGTGTTAAAGGCTTGTCTAGATTTAAAATTGCTAGTTTTAGTTATGACATAGTGGTCTTTTTCACCTTTGTGTATTTTTTGACATTGCAATGGTAACCCAGAGGGCTGATGAAATTTTCTCAATCTCTTTTCACAGAGGGTGATGAAACAGGAGTGATGGATAGCCTGCTAGAAGCTTTGCAGTCGGGTGCTGCTTTCCGAGACCGGAGAAAACGGACACCGAGGCCTAAAGGTGAATATTAAACTCAGTTATTTTGTTAGGAGTTATGCTGTATATAGAGATGTATTTTCTCTCTTAAAAATAATGCTTCACTAATGCAGTACTGAAAGACTTAACTACTCAGCATCAACACCATACTTAATCCTTTCCTTACAATGACAAATGTTGGAAAGACAGTCATTCCATTTGGCTAATGCCAGTGACGCTTACACAAGCTCATCTGTCGAACTATATGTGGAGTGTGTATATATCAATATATATAAACGGCGAGTGACCGTACTCACTGCAAATGCGCAGTAGAGACTTCCCTCTCTGTCCCGCCCCCGCGTCAATACGTGATGACGGGGGGGGGGTGGGACAGAGAGGGAAACTGCGCCGCCGACGTTGCTACCGCTTCCCCCCCCCCCACTCGGAGTCGCCGCCGCCACCCCTCCACCCGGCCCGGGCCCTCTCTTCTGAACTTACAGATCCATTCGCCGAACGCAGCAACGCACATCAGCTGAGCTGCAGTGAGCCCTTCCTTCTTTGCCTGTGGCCCCGCCCTCCTGTGACGTAACGTCAGCGAGGGCGGGACACACACAGGCAGAGAAGGAAGGGGCAGCTCAGCTGATGTGCGTTGCTGCGTTCGGCGAATGGATCTGTAAGTTCAGAAGTGAAGAGAGGGCCCGGACCAGGTGGAGGGGTGGCGGCGACGACTTTGAGGGGGGGGGAGCGGTGGCGACTTCGCGGGGGGGAGGGGAGCGGTGGTGACCGTGGGGGGAGGAAAACCTCTATACCAGCCCGTTTTTACGGGCTCAACGGCTAGTATATATATATTTCACTCACACACACTGAGGCATATTTTTAAAGCACTTAGCCTTCCAAAGTTCCATAGAAACCTATGGAACTTTGGAAGGCTAAGTGCTTTGAAAATATGCCTCACTCTGTCTCTAAATCTGAACATTCCACCTAAGTTAAATATTTCACTGGACCTGTAAAAGAAACTGCCTAGTAAATACAGCTAAGAATTTTAAGATTGATAAGCAATTATATTAAGCTTTCCATATCATCATGCTGATCAATCCATAGACTGGTGGGTTGTGTCCATCTACCAGCAGGTGGAGATAGAGAGCAATCCTTTTGCCTCCCTATATGTGGTCATGTGCTGCCGGAAACTCCTCAGTATGTTCTCTATCTCAGCAGGTGGTGGTCACACACAGCAGCAGCTCTGGCTAGGTCTCCAAGCCTAATTTTTAGGTTTTGTTGAGTACCTGGGGTTGAGGGCTCTTCTTGAGCAAGTGCAAACCTGGTGGCGCCAGGTCCCTCCTTTTCTCCCCCCTCCCGCTGGCTCCGTTAAAAAAAAAAAAAAAGAATTTTGAACGTCCTTAAGGGCATTTATTTCAACGTTTATTTAAACGTTTTTTGCAGCTACTCACTGGGACACCAGGTCGTTACAGCTCGGAGCGAGAAGCAGGTAATTTTTACCTTTTTATAGCGGGCAGGGGGTTCCCCGATCTCCACATGGCCTATGGCGTCGGAGGGCAAGGGCGCGAAGAATCGCTCCCCGGACTGCGTGTGTGCTTCTAGCGGGGATGCGGGGGTCTTAAAGTCTGACTCGCCCTTGTTGGGTGTCAGTTCGGAGGCCGGTCAGTGTCCCAGGTCTTCCTCCGGTGCGGCGGTTTTTCCCGCCATAAACGCCCATCCCCCGCTGCTCGCCTCCGCCATCTTGGCCGGCCACGCTGCTCGGACGGCTTCTTCTTGGGCCGCCCTTGAGCTGGGAGACGTTAATGCCATGGCCGCCCTTGATTTGGGCGACGGCAAAAAAGCGGCTAAAGTTAAACGCCGTTCTTCCCGCGCGGCTCCTTCGCGGAGTGTCGCGCCGGACGCCATCTTGGATGCGCAGCATGTTTCTCCCCCGCTCTTGCGAGCGCCGGTTGAGGGTGCGTCTAGGGCTGTGGCCCAGGCTGCTGAAGTGCACAGTCTGGGGGGTTTCTCCCCCGAGTTTATTTTGCTGCTGCATCAGGCCTTCCTTATGCAAAACGCTGCCCCTTCTCCCTTGTCCGATAAAGGGGTTGAGGCCCCTGGAAGTAAACACCCTCGGGTGGATTCCCAGGCCTTAGAGGACTCTGTTTCCTCTGATGTAGATGAGGGCAGCGTATCTGAGTTCTCCCAACGGTCCTTTGGGGATTTCTTGGAGGAGACGGATTCCCGCTCGGATGGAGCGGATGACCCCTCTGCAGCGCAGATCTTTCACTCAGAGGACTTGCCCAACCTGTTAGTGCAGGCCATGAGCATTTTGAAGATTTCCTCTCCAGAGGACGTCTCTCCCTCAGCCCCGTTGGCTCCGCCATTATGCTGGGGACGAAGCACCCGCCTAGAACCTTCCACGTGCATGATGCCATGCACACCTTAATTTCGGCTCAATGGGATGTCCCGGAAGCGAGCCTCAAAGTGGCTAGGGCTATGTCCCGCCTCTATCCTTTGCCTGAAAGTGAACGGGAGGCCTTTCTTTGGCCTACCGTGGATTCTTTAATCACTGCGGTGACTAAGAAAACGGCATTGCCGGTGGAAGGTGGCATGGCCCTAAAGGACGCCCAAGACAGAAGATTGGAGGTGGCCTTAAGGTCGTCTTTCGAGGCGGCCGCCTTAAGTGTGCAGGCCTCAGTTTGCGGTTCCTATGTGGCCAGGGCGTGCCTGACGATTGTGCAGCGGGCTTCCCCCTCGGATCCTTCCTTGAGGGCTGATTGGCCGGCCCTGGAATCGGGCTTGGCTTATTTGGCAGACTTACTGTATGATGTCTTGAGAGCCTCGGCTAAAGGTATGGCTCAGACAGTCTCTGCGCGGCGGTGGCTTTGGCTGAAACATTGGTCTGCGGACCACGCCTCTAAGTCCCGCCTGGCTAAGTTGCCTTTTAAAGGCAAGCTGCTCTTTGGGGTCGAGCTGGACAAAATTGTGACCGATCTCGGCACGTCTAAGGGCAAGAGGTTACCAGAGGTCAGGGCTCGGGCCAGTGCTCGCCCCGGTATCTCCAGAGGACGGTTTCAGGAAGCCCGTCGGTACCGCCCGGGCAAGTCGGGCTCCTCTGCCCCCTCTTCCTTCAAGAGGAACTTCTCCCCCAAGCAGCATTCCTTTCGGAGAGACCGCCGTCCCGGAGGTGCGCCCTCCGGTCCTCCCCCAGGGTCTCGTACCCAATGACGGGGTCTTGGTCCATGGCCCAGTGCAGATTGGAGGACGCCTGTCCTCGTTTCTGGGCGAGTGGACCAGGGTAACTTCAGACGCTTGGCTGCTGGAAGTTATCAGAGACGGCTACAAGCTAGAGTTCTGCCGACCCTTAAGAGACGGGTTTGTAATCTCTCCCTGCAAGTCTCCGGTCAAAGCTGTGGCAGTGCAGCAGACCTTGGACAATCTGATCCGCCTGGGTGCGGTCGTTCCGGTGCCAGAAAATCAGCTTGGCAAGGGACGTTACTCCATTTACTTTGTGGTACCAAAGAAAGGAGGTTCTGTCCGGCCTATCCTCGACCTCAAAGGGGTCAATCGGGCCTTGAAAGTGCGGCACATTTGCATGGAGACTCTCCGCTCTGTTATAGCGGCAGTGAAGGCAGGGGAGTTCCTGGCATCCTTGGACATCAAGGAAGCGTACTTGCATATTCCCATCTGGCCTCCTCATCAACGCTTTCTGCGTTTTGCAGTCCTGGGCCGACACTTCCAGTTCAGAGCCCTCCCATTCGGGTTGGCTACTGCTCCGCGGACCTTCTCCAAAGTAATGGTGGTCATCGCGGCCTTCCTGCGAAAGGAAGGAGTACAAGTCCATCCTTATCTGGACAACTGGTTGATCCGAGCACCCTCTTATGCAGAGTGCGGCAAAGCTGTGGACCGGGTGATTGCTCTTTTGAGCTCCCTGGGGTGGATCATCAACTGGGAGAAAAGCCAGCTGCGCCCGACTCAGTCCCTGGAGTATCTGGGAGTTCGATTCGACACCCAAGTGGGCAGAGTGTTCCTGCCGGACAATCGGATTGTCAAACTTCAGGCTCAGGTGGACCAGTTCCTAGTAGCCTCTCCGCTTCGGGCTTGGGACTATGTGCAGCTGTTGGGCTCGATGACGGCCACGATAGAAGTAGTGCCCTGGGCCAGGGCTCATATGAGACCACTACAACACTCTCTGCTGCAGCGCTGGACTCCGGTGTCGGAGGATTATGCTGTGCGCCTTCCCTTGGACCCAGCAGTGCGCAAGGCGCTGAGCTGGTGGCTGAAGACAGAAAGTTGTCTGCAGGGATGCCTCTTGTGACCCCGGAGTGGATTGTCGTCACGACGGACGCCTCTTTGACGGGCTGGGGAGCCCACTGCTTGGGAAGGACAGCGCAGGGGCTCTGGTCTCCTGCAGAGGCAAAGTGATCTATCAACCTCCTGGAACTCAGAGCCATTCGGTTGGCGCTTTTGGAGTTCCTCCCGGTCCTGGCGTTGAAGCCAGTACGGGTCCTGTCGGACAATGCCACAGCTGTGGCCTATGTCAACCGCCAGGGAGGTACCAAGAGCGCCCCTCTAGCCAAGGAAGCCATGAATCTATGCCAGTGGGCGGAAGCGAACCTGGAACAGCTGTCAGCGGCCCACATTGCCGGAGTCATGAATGTCAAGGCTGACTTTCTCAGTCGCCATACCTTGGATCCCGGAGAGTGGCAGTTATCGGCTCAGGCGTTCTTGGACATCACGAAGCGCTGGGGCCAGCCGAGCCTAGATCTGATGGCGTCATCGGCCAATTGCCAAGTGCCGCGCTTTTTCAGCAGAGGACGGGACCCTCGATCTCTGGGAGTTGATGCTCTTCTCCAACAGTGGCCGACACAGGAGCTTCTCTATGTGTTCCCGCCCTGGCCCATGTTGGGCAGGGTACTAGACTGGGTGGCAAAGCATCCGGGCCGAATAATCCTGGTGGGTCCGGACTGGCCCAGACGTCCCTGGTATGCAGACTTGATCAGGCTCTCAGTGGACGACCCTCTGCGGCTGCCAGTGGAGCAGGGCGTGTTGCATCAGGGTCCCGTGGTGATGGAAGATCCCTCCCCCTTTGGTCTAACGGCCTGGCTATTGAGCGGCAGCGTCTGAGGAAGAAGGGCTTCTCAGACAAGGTCATCGCCACTATGCTGAGAGCGAGGAAGCGCTCTACTTCTACTGCTTACGCCAGGGTTTGGCGTACCTTTGCAGCGTGGTGCGAAGCAGGCTCACTTTCTCCCTTCACTGCTCCAATTTCTTCAGTGCTGGCGTTCCTGCAAGAAGGTCTGGAGAAAGGCCTGTCGCTCAGTTCCCTTAGAGTCCAGGTAGCGGCTCTGGCTTGCTTCAGGGGCCGCCTGAAGGGTGCTTCCCTGGCTTCGCAGCCAGATGTGGTACGTTTTCTCAAGGGAGTTAATCACCTGCGCCCTCCTCTGCACTCAGTGGTGCCTGCGTGGAATCTCAACCTGGTGCTAAGAGCCTTGCAGAAGCCGCCTTTTGAACCCTTGTTGAGGGCATCTCTGAAAGACCTGATGTTGAAAGCAGTCTTTTTGGTGGCTATCACTTCAGCCAGAAGAGTTTCCGAGCTCCAGGCACTCTCATGTCGAGAGCCTTTTCTGCAGTTCACTGAGGCAGGAGTGACTATTCGCACAGTGCCTTCCTTCCTGCCCAAGATTGTTTCTCGCTTCCATGTGAATCAGCAGCTCTGCCTCCCTTCCTTTCGTAGGGAGGACTACCCAGAGGAATACTCTGCTCTCAAATATCTGGATGTGAGACGAGTCATCATCAGATACTTGGAAGTGACCAATGATTTCCGGAAATCGGATCATCTGTTTGTCCTGTTTGCAGGTCCTCGTAAGGGTCTGCAGGCTGCTAAGCCTACAGTGGCAAGATGGGTCAAGGAAGCCATTGCAGCGGCTTATGTGGCCGCGGGGAAGGTGCCGCCTATCCAGCTGAAGGCTCACTCCACTAGAGCTCAGGCGGCCTCGATGGCAGAGGCCGGGTCCGTCTCCTTGGAAGAGATATGCAAGGTGGCAACTTGGGCATCGGCCCATACCTTCTCCAGGCATTACCGCTTGACTGTGGCTGCTCGGGCGGAGGCCCGGTTTGGAGCTTTAGTGTTGCGGTCAGGGATTTCTATGTCCCGCCCTGGGTGAGTACTGCTTCGGTACATCCCACCAGTCTATGGATTGATCAGCATGATGATATGGAAGGTAAAATTATGTATCATACCTGATAATTTTCTTTCCATTAATCATAGCTGATCAATCCATAGCCCCTCCCAGATATCTGTACTGTTTATATTCTGGTTTCATTTCAGGTTCAAGTTTAGTCTTCAGTTCCTGTTCAGGAGGACTTCGTGTTCAAGTTTTTTCAATTGGATTCTTCAAGAGTTGAGACGAGTTTGTGTTACAGTGAGCTGCTGCATTCCTCTCCCCTCCGTTTTACGGGGCTGGATTGAGACATAAATTCTGCCGGCGCTCCCTCCCGCTTCGTGCGGCTGTAGGGCAGCTTTGTACCCCTCCCGCTTCGGCGGTGTTAGGGTCATTCAGCTCCTCCCGCGGTTGCGGTTGCAGGATAAGCCAGATCCCCCCGCATCGGCGGGGTGGTGTCCCTCCCCCGCTCCGCGGGGATGAGCTGGACGGATTCCCCTCCCCCACTTGTGTGGGGATGAGCTGGGTTAATTCCCCTCCCCCGTTTCGGCGGTGGTGAGCTGGGCAGAGTGTCCCTTTGTGGGTGTAATTCTCTAAGTGCTGAGTCCTGCGGATGGAGCTTGGATATCGACATACTGAGGAGTTTTCGGCAGCACATGACCACATATAGGGAGGCAAAAGGATTGCTCTCTATCTCCACCTGCTGGTAGATGGACACAACCCACCAGTCTATGGATTGATCAGCTATGATTAATGGAAAGAAAATTATCAGGTATGATACATAATTTTACCTTTGTTTTGTGGTTTTTGCAGATAGTGAGCAAAGCCTTAGTCCACCCTCACAGAGGCCTGTTCTGAAGGCTTGTAACCATGGTAATAAAGCATGTTCATAACTTGCACGTTCTTATCCTAGCTTATGTTGTTGATCTTTGCTTTCAGAAAGCAGCTGTGACTTTTGCTTGCTTTTTTTTTTTAACTGGACTTAATGTGGGTAACTTTATAAGGGAGCACATACTTTAAGCAGTAAAGTGTATGATGATTTTGGTGGTATTTTAGCCACATATGCATGTAAATGCCCAAATTGTCCTAGATAATTGACTGCATTTTATGGACTATAATTTCCTAGGTAATTACCTAGCTTCTTTTTATGTTATCTGTTTAGAACTAGTGAATAACAAAAGAAAAGATATTAGTGGAATGTAAGAAGCATAATGTAATGTGATGACCTCATAAAATACCAAACAATGAAAAGTGCATGCTTTGGTGCATACTTTGCTGATGGGCATGTACAGGGGTTGAGTTTGGGTGGAACACGCAAGCAAGCGCATAGATTATAAAATACAATGATTTATGCACCTACTTGAGAAATATTGGCATGGAACTTCAGTGGCAAACCTAGAGCACCCCCTCCTCCAGGCGCATTACCCCACTCCCTCCCTCCTCCAAGCAAGGGGGTGCACTGAGCAGTTGCACAGCTGTTGGCTCTGCTGGTCCCCTGCCCCGGAACAGGAAGTTGACATCAGAGGGGACAGGGAACTGGCAAAGCCGACAGCCGTACAACTGCTCAGTGCACCCCCTTGCTGCCTGCACACAGGGAGACCGCACCCACCACCCCACCCCTTGGTACACCACTGTAGGCATTTACAACAGCTGTAGGACTGATGTAAATATCCGCACCCACAGTTTAGGCCAGTATTTTATTAAAGCAACTAGGTGCCTATTTGGCTTTATAGAATAGGGTTCACATAGGCCCCCTTCAAGGCATTTTAACTAGATGCCCCCTTATAAAATTATTTCCATTATGACTTGAGTTAAAATATTAATGGACTCTGTAAGGAGTAGCTTGAAATTAGCTTTCTGATGAATAGGTACTGCCTTTCTGCATGTTTTTCTGCATGTTGCTTTTGTTTTCTAAGTACATTTTAAAAGATGGCCTGTGAAGTTACTGTTCTATATTCTTTTCATGATATATTTTATATGGGCATTCAAAAGAAAAGAGAAAGTTGCCAGACAGAACTAACAAAATTGTTTTAATATTTAATTGTTGATTTAGAGCCTGATCTAATAAGCTTTTCTCACATAATTTGTCTGTGGGGGGAAGCTTAGCGAATCAGATGTTACTGCTTTTATTAAGAGAAGTAAAATTGATCTTCTAAATGGTTCAGGGACATTCTTTATATAGCAGCTAAAGACAAATATTTATGTTAAATTAAGCTTAAGGTATGATAAGGACATTTAAAAACACTCGGATAATAGTACAGAGTAAATAGACCTTGTCCTGTGTGTGCAGATGTCTTTTGTTCAATGTTAAAATTAATTATTGGAGGCTAACTAAATATCTCAGCAAAGATAACTCAGTTTGTTTGGAAAAATAGTAAACTGCGTCGTTATGAAGGCAATAATGAAAGCCCTGTCCTCAGGACACACCTAGCCAGTCAGGTTTTCAGAATATCTACAATAAATATGCTTCAGATAGATTTGCATGCACTGCTTCCACTCTATGCGAATATGTCTCATGCATTCATTGAAAACCTGACTGACTAGGACTGAGTTCAGAACCCCTGTTCTAGCTACTATAGCATGTTAACCATTTTATTGTCTAACCCAGCTGTTCCCAAACTGCGCGCCATGATACCCTGGGACGCCACAGCAAACTTTCAGTGGTGCCACATGGCATATTTTCCCCACCTCCCTCCCACCGCCACCCAAGCCACTACTGCTTCTCTAGATGAGCAGCAGCAGCAAAACAAGCTGCAGCCACTGCGGGGGCTGGCCTCTACATACTCAGCTGACAGCCCTGCCTCCTCGGATGTCACTTCCTATTCCGGGGCACAGCCAGCAGCCACGTGAATGAAGAGTCTTGCCTTGTAGTTGTTGTAGCTTGCTTTGCCGCTGCTGCTGGTCTAGAGAAGCAGTTACATCAGGGATGGGGGTATGGTGGGGAAGGGGAACAGAGAGGAGGCAGACATTGGATTAGGGAGAGAAACAGAGAGGGGGCTTAGGCTGCATGGAAGGGGAGAGCGAAAACTGGGTGGAAGGAGTAGAGGGGGCAGAGACTAGATGAAAGTGGGAAGAGAGGGAGGACAAAGGCAGAATTGAAGGGGATAGAATGAGGGGCAAATGCTGGATGGAAAAGGGGAAGAGAAGGCGAGCGTGCATGCGTGAGAATGCAGGTGTTGGTAGCTGAAGCAAGCCACAGATTTGCCTGCTGCACAAACAGCATGGAAAACGGGCCTCGGACAGTGGACCTCTTTGACTGGAAGGGCTTGAGCATCCCCGACAGCAAAGGTAGGACTCAGCACAGTTGTTTTTTTTTTTGGGGGGGGAGACCTGAGAGGAAATGTGTAGCCTAGGAGCACCGTGAACCAATAAAGTTTGGGAACTACTGATCTAACTTATCCATGGATAAAAGGAAGCAGGGAGAGGGTGAGGCAGTGAACTACACACACAGCTTTATATAATCAAAATTACACACATTAAATGGAAAAGCCTCTGTTTTGCTTTCAGCAGGTTTGCATTTTTATTAACCTGTAAGGAGTTAAGATCAACAGATAAAGGTCTTTTGGAGGTCCCCTCTTTTAGGTTAGTATGTTCAGAGATGTATCGTTCCACTACATTTACAATAGTGGGGCCACAATTCTGGAATTCCTTTCCTTTAGAACTCAGAAAGATTCTGAGTTTTGACCTGTTCAAGAAAGGCTTGAAGGCACGTTTAATTTATTCAGGCATTTCAAGGAATCTGAAAATTATAACAGAATTTTTTTCATGTGTGATTATTTTGCAGTCTGAAGGTGTCTGTACACTCAGTGAGATCTTGTATATAAGAGTCAGGAGAAAATGAATATTAATGATTTTATGTCTTTTGTATTGTTTTGTAAATTGTTTTATCTAGTCTGTTATGTTACGTTTGTTATCCACTGAGAATTGTATAGATCATATGGATTACAAATACTTTTTAAATTAAAATTAAAATTTGATGGGTATATTCCAGGGTCGATAATTAAAGCAAAGATTTTGTGGCTATTTATTTTGATTATTGGTGCAAGTCTTGCGGGTGAAACTATTCATGGTGTTTGTTCCAGCATGGACAATGTGGATTATTGCTTTCTATATGATTGTATCCACTGAAACCTTCTGCACATACATTTCTCTTCTTAAGTATAGCACAAGCGTTTTTGCATGAATTAGCAACTTCATTGGAAATCTAATCTGCAAAGTAAGACTAGATGATAGAGCATCTCTTATGTGTATGTAAACTTCAAATTAATGTAAACATTTCTGTTTGTGTTTGGGATCTACTGAGTATTTAAAGCAGACTGTATGACACAATACTTTTGTCAATAGTGGGCCTAAGATTTTTCTGATTATATTTTAACAGTTTTGAATAAATTTTGTGTTAACTACAAATTTGATCATGTGCTCCCTGTACAAATCCCCATTTCTTAGCACTGTTTGCCTCTTTCCATTGGGAAATATGACCATGTTCCTTTTCTCAGTTTGCTATATTATAACTGGTTACTATGCCAGAGTACAGCATTTCTTCTTATCCCAAAACTTATTTCTTAACAAGTCTCTCATGAAAGACGTTGTAAAATGTGTTCTGAAAACCCAGGTATTATATTGACCAGCTCACCCTTACCTACATATGTATTGTAAATCATTAGCCGCATCACCATCATCAAGACCGGTGTGTTCCAGATGCAATACATACATATCACAGGACTGCAGTTTCTGAAGATATGCTGTTTGCTCCAGTTTAAGGCATTGGGTTTGGCCACATCAGCTTATGACATTTGGGGAGATGCAGGTGTCTTTGGACCATATTTATTTATTACGATTTATTTACCACCTTTTTGAAAGATTCCACTCAAGGCAGTGTACAGTAAGAATAATTCAAACATAAGCAATAGACAATTACAGCAGTAAAAATATTGAAATAACAATACAATGTATAGCATAGTATACTACTTCAAAAATCAAAAAGGTTGAAGAGCAAAAAACTAATATATACATATATACATATATATATAATCCTTGGATATATATATATATATATAGCAAAAATATAAGATTCATGCTCCAGATACTAACAGAGGTCTGCTGGCTTGTAACAAAAAATTAAGGAACCTCAACTGCCTAGGAAACCTACAAAGATGACATTCCATCATTGGCTTTTATCACTGGTTCCATAAGACACTCAGAAAAAAAGCCACAATAGAAAATAACTCCTTCAAAGGGAGAAAAAAACTATTGTAACCAAAAATTAGAGAAGTCTTTATTTATCAAATAATGGCACAAGCAGCGCACTATTCAATTAGTATCAATTCAATGACTGAAACCACTTTAACATACTGTGCACAGTAAAAGGTAAATAGTACTTAGCTTATCAGAACACGGTGAACTAAGAGTCAAAAAATCAAAAATATCCAACCAGTCCTGTTCCAGAAGTACTCTAACTGTATCACAGATCAATCCCCTACAAGGGGCCACCTTGTTTCGTTTTCTACATCAAGTGGAATAAACTGGATTCCTCCTGGTACAGAAAACGAAACAAAGGGGCTTCCTAGGTAGTTGAGGTTCCTTTTAATTGTCATAAACCTGCAGACCTCTGTCGTTAGTATGTGGAGTAAGAATTTTTGTATTTTTGTTATAGTATACTACTTACAATGTCAACACAATATGTAATAGAACATTTTAATAGCGTAGGGTATAAGCATAGATGGAACATATATTCTCCGAGGACATGCAGGCTGCTTGTTCTCACATGTGGGTCACGTCCACGGCAGCTTCAGGTCCGGAAAATCTTCCTAGCAACAAAGCTTGCTAGAGCGTTTGGGGGGCGCGCATGTGCAGCCATCTTCCTGCTTCAGTCTTCTTTTTTCCGTGGTCAAGAGTGGCTGTTTTACGGCGGTTCTGTTGCCTCAGGAGAAGAAGAACCTTCATTTTGTCGGCTTTTTCACCGATTTTCTTTGTGTTCACGTGTGCAGCTCGCGTTTGAGCTGTTCCGTTGGAAAAAAAAAGTTTCCTTTATTTCTTAGTTTATCCCTAAGTAAGTTTCCTTTCGTTTGCTTGTGCGGCCTTCTTGGCCGCCCGTACGGATGTTCTCAATTTTTGTGCCCTTCTTTTGGCACCATCATGAGTTTTGATTTCGCCGCCGCTATTTTTCCATCGATGACATCGAGGATCGCCAGCAGCTTCAAGATGTGCACTCGGTGCAACCGGGCAATCTCAGGCACTGACACTCACGCGTGGTGTATCCAGTGCCTTGGGGCCGAACATCGCCCCAACGCGTGTAAGTTGGGTCTTAGCCTTAAAAAGTGGACACAGGTGTCGAGAGAAGCTCAACGGGAACGTCTTTTTGGAGCTTTGCCCGGAACTTCAGCGTCAACGTCGACAGTGGTACCGAGGTCGGTGGCGGTGTCTGTCAGCACTGGAGAGTGCATCGACCTCAGGAGCGCAGGTAATGGCTGTCCAGAGACCATCTCACGCTGGCAGCAGTGAGCCATCAAGTGGGTCTCCACCTGCCTCGAGGGCTCCTGTGGTGCAGGCCCATTGGGACTGACCCCTTTTGGACCCGACCTCGAGGAGGCGTGTGGATTTCACGTCCTCCTCGTCAGTACAGAGGGGTACTGGTGACGTGTCTCAAGAGAAGGCGAAGAAGCACCGTCATCGGTCCTCCTTCTCGTCACAATACCGAGAGCTCCGGGGCGTTGAGGGATTCGGCACCTGTGAAGCGTCAATGCTGGGAGGACCGCTCACCCTCCATAAAAGAGGTGCCGACGTGCTGGTCTCCGGACTGCCCAGTACTGCTTCCTCAGCAGATTCTGGCTTTGACTCCTGCACCGATCCCATAGCCTTTCTCGACAGACACTGTTGATGAGCGCCTCCGAGCTATTCTTCCAGGGCTCCTGCGACCGTCTGTTCCGGTACCGGGGGTGCTTGCACCTACGGTACCGTCGATAGATGCGGCGGCTGGCTCCCCGCCTGTGGTGAGGCCTCAGACGTCGGTGCCGCTTGCGGCATCGGCCTCGGCTGCCACCCAAGTTGTCTCCCCGTCAGCATCGATGGAGGGAGCTTCATCGCCACCGGACACGGGAGTTGACTTCTCAACATCGCCATCGAGGACATAGCTCCTCGGTGTCGAGATGGGCTTGGCTTCAGACTGCAGTCAGAGAACTCCTGTCCGATACTGAGGGAGAGGCCTCGTAGGAGGCAGAGCAGGACCCCAAATATTTCTCTTCTGAGGAGTCTTGTGGCCTTCCCTCTGACCCCACTCCTTCGCCAGAGAGAAAGCTTTCTCCCCTGGAGAGTTTGTCTTTCTCGTCCTTTGTGCGGGAAATGTCTACGGCCATTCCCTTCCCGGTGGTAACTGAGGATGAGCCCAGAGCCGAGATGTTCGAGGTCTTGGACTATTCTTCGCCACCTAAGGAGTCATCCACCATCCCTCTACATAATGTCCTCAAACAGACATTGTACAGGAACTGGATGAAACCATTATCTAATCCCACCATTCCTAAGAAGGCTGAGTCCCAGTATCGGATTCACGGGGACCCGGAGTTGATGAAGTCCCAGTTGCCTCACGACTCTGCGGTTGTGGATTCTGCTCTCAAGAGAGCCAGAAGTATGAGAGATTTCGCCTCAGAGCCCCCGGGGCGAGAAGCTCGGACTTTGGACCCTTTGAGGAGGAAGGCCTACCAGTCCTCTATGCTTGTGTCCAAAATTCAGTCCTACCAGCTCTACATGAGCATCCACTTGCAGAATAATGTGAATCAACTAGCGGACTTGGTCGATCAGCTCCCTTCGGAGCAGGCCAAGCCTTTTCAGGAGGTGGTCAAGCAGCTGAAGGCGTGTCATAAATTCCTGTCCAGGGATGCTTACGACTCTTTTGATGTGGCATCCAGGGCCGCTGCGCAAGGTATAGTGATGCACAGACTCTCATGGCTGCGTGCCTCTGACCTGGAAAATCGAGTCCAGCAACAGCTTGTGGATGTTCCTTGCCGGGGGGATAATATTTTCTGCGAGAAGTTCGAGCAGGTGGTAGAGCAGCTGCACCAGCGTGAAACCGCTCTCAACAAACTCTTCCACTGGGCGCCTTGAGCATCTACCTCATCAGGTAGACGTTTTTATGGGGGAAGGAGGAATGCTCCCTATACTTATCATAAGCTTAGGTACAATCCACCTTCCCGCCAGCCTGCTCAGGCTCAACCCCAGCGCGCTCGTTCATGTCAACAGCGTGCGCCTCGACAGGCCCCTGCAGCCCCCCAGCAAAAGTAAGGGACGGGCTTTTGACTGGCTCCAGGCGAGCATAGCCGTAATCAAAGTGTCCGTGCCGGACGATCTACCGGTCGGGGGGAAGTTAGCATTTTTTTCACCAAAGGTGGCCTCTTGTAACCTCCGACCGGTGGGTTCTTCAAATAGTCCGGCGGGGATACTCCCTCAATTTGATCTCCAAACCTCCAAATTGCCCACCGGTAGCTGTCCTTCAGCTTCCAGCACAGGCAGGTACTTGCAGAGGAACTCTCCGCTCTTCTCAGCGCCAATGCGGTCGAGCCCGTGCCACCGGGGCAAGAAGGGCTGGGATTCTATTCCAGGTACTTGTGCAAAAGAAAACAGGGGGAATGCGTCCCATCCTAGACCTAAGGGCCCTGAACAAATATCTGATTCGAGAAAAGTTCAGGATGCTTTCCCTGGGCACCCTTCTTCCCATGATTCAGAAAAACGACAGGCTATGCTCCCTGGTCTTAAAGGATGCTTATACACACATCCCGATACTGCCAGCTCACAGGCAGTATCTTTGATTCCATCTGGGAGCACAGCACTTTCAGTATTGTGTACTGCCCTTTGGGCTCACCTCTGCGCCTCGGGTGTTCACCAAATGCCTGGCGGTCGTTGCAGCGTCGCTACGCAGGCTGGGAGTGCATGTGTTTCCTTATCTCAACGATTGACTGGTGAAGAACACCTCGGAGGCAGGAGATCTACAGTCCATGCAGATGACTATTCAACTCCTGGAGCTACTGGGGTTTCTCATAAATTACCCAAAGTCCCACCTTCTTCCGGTTCAGAGACTAGAGTTCATAGGAGCCCTGCTGGACTTGCAGACGGCTCATGCCTACCTCCCCAAAGCGAGGGCAGACAATCTTCTGTCGCTTGTTTCCTTGGCCAGAGCGTCTCAGCAGATCACAGCTCGGCAGATGTTGAGACTCCTGGGCCATATGGCCTCCACAGTTCGTGACTCCCATGGCTCGTCTTCACATGAGATCAGCTCAATGGACCCTAGCTTCCCAATGGTATCAAGCTGCAGGGGATCTAGAGGATCCAATCCTGTTGTCCGCCGCTTTTCACAACTCCCTGATACGGTGGACAATTCAATCCAATTTAACCTTGGGACGTCCTTTTCAAATTCCTCAGCCGCAAAAAGTGCTGACAACGGATGCATCTCTCCTGGGGTGGGGAGCCCATGTAAATGGGCTTCACACTCAAGGACTTTGGTCCCTCCAGGAAACAGGTCTTCAGGTCAATCTTCTGGAGTTGCGAGCGGTCTGGAACGCTCTAAAGGCTTTCAGAGATCGTCTGTCCAATCAAATTATCCGAATTCAGACAGACAATCGGGTTGCCATGTACTACATCAACAAGCAGGGAAGCACCGGATCTCGCCCCCTGTGTCAGGAAGCCGTCATGGCATGTTTCTCCAGGCCACGTATCTGGCAGGCGTAAACAACAGTCTGGCCGACAAGTTGAGCACGATCATGCAACCTCACGAGTGGTCACTGAACATGGCAGTAGTCCGCAAGATCTTCCGAGCGTGGGGCACCCCCTCGGTGGATCTTTTTGACACTCAGATCAATCACAAGGTCCCTCACTTCTGTTCCAGACTTCAGGCCCACAACAGACTAGCGTCGAATGCTTTTCTCCTTCGTTGGGGGAAGGGCCTTCTGTATGCATATCCTCCCATACCTCTGGTGGGGAAGACTTTGCTGAAACTCAGGCAAGACCGTGGAACCATGATTCTGATAGCTCCTTTCTGGCCGTGTCAGATTTGGTTCCCTCTTCTTCTGGACTTATCCTCCGAAGAACCGTGGAGATTGGAGTGTTTTCCAACCCTCATCACTCAGAACGAGGGGGCGCTTCTGCATCCCAACCTCCAGTCTCTGGCTCTCACGGCCTGGATGTTGAAGGCGTAGACTTTGCCTCCTTGAGGCTTTCTGAGGGTGTCTTCCGAGTCTTGCTTACCTCCAGAAAAGATTCCACAAAGAGGTGTTACTCTTTTAAATGGAGGAGGTTTGCCGTCTGCTGTGATAGCAAGGCCCAAGATCCTCGTTCTTGTCCTACACAGACCCTGCTTGAATACCTTCTGTACTTGTAAGAGTCTGGTCTTAAGACCAACTCCGTAAAGGTTCACCTTATTGCTATTAGTGCTTATCATTATCGTGTGGAGGGTAAGCTTATCTCTGGACAGCCTTTAGTTATTCGATTCATGAGAGGTTTGCTTTTGTCAAAGCCCCCAGTCAAACCTCCTACAGTGTCATGGGATCTCAATGTCGTTCTCACCCAGCTGATGAAGCCTCCTTTTGATCCACTGAATTTCTGCCATCTGAAGTACTTGACCTGGAAGGTCATTGTCTTGGTGGCTGATACTTCAGCTCGTAGAGTCAGTGAGCTTCAAGCCTTGGTAACCCATGCTCCCTATGCTAAATTTCATCATAACAGAGTAGTTCTCCGCACTCACCCTAAGTTCTTGCCAAAGGTGGTGTCGGAGTTCCATCTGAACCAGTCAATTGTCTTGCCAATATTTTTCCCCGTCCTCATACCCGCCCTGCTGAACGTCAGTTGCACACATTGGACTGCAAGAGAGGCTTGGCCTTCTATGTGGAGCGGACAAGCCCCTTCAGACAGTCCGCCCAAATGTTTGTTTCTTTCGATCCCATCAGAAGGGGAGTGGCTGTCGGGGAACTCACCATTTCCAATTGGTAGCAGATTGCATTTCCTTCACTTACGCCTAAGCTGGGCTGACTCTTGAGGGTCGTGTCACGGCTCATAGTGTTCGAGCCATGGCAGCGTCAGTGGCCCACTTGAAGTCAGCCATTATCGAAGATTTGCAAGGCTGCGACGTGGTCATCAGGCCACACATTCACATCTCATTACTGCCTTCTGCAGGATAGCCAACGCGACAGTCGGTTGCAGAATCTGTTCGGGGTTTAGAATCCAACTCCACCCCTAGGTCCATTTTTGTTCTGTTCCAGGCTGCACTCTCAGATGTTCCTTCATAGGTCAATCTCTGTTATGTCCTCACCGTTGTGAGGTCCAATTGACCACTGTTTATTGTTTTGAGGGAGCCTGGGGACTAGGGATACCCCACATGTGAGAACAAGCAGCCTGCTTGTTCTCGGAGAAAGTATTTATGAAGTTCATAGCACAGCCACAATCTGTGTTAAATGAAAATATATCAAACTGAGAGGTTTGAAGGGTGGGTAAACAGTTGTGGCTAAGGAGGGCTTGGCTATTAGGAAAGTGGAACAGTCTCTCATTATTGTTGACTTCTCAGACACTGGCAGTGAAAGAATGCCTTGCACTAGGTGATAGAGATTGATTGAAAATGGGACGGGGGAGGTAGTATACGCATTAGGAGATGTTTATGGACGTAAGCGGTGATTCTCCGAGGACAAGCAGGCTGCTTGTTCTCACATGTGGGTCGACGTCCGCGTCAGCCCAGGAATCGGCAAATTTCTGCAAGCAAAAAAGTAAAGTTTTGTCAGAGTCTTCTGGCACGCGAACAGCGCACAGACTCCCCGCCCGTCGCGTGAGCATGCCTCTGCAGTTTTTTCTTGTCTGCGACAGAGAGACAGCGTACTTCGGTTCGTCTCTTCGTTTTTTGGCCCAGGAAGAGTCTTTCGACGATTTATCTTTATATTTCTACTTTCTTTTCGTCATTTAAAAAAAAAAATCCTTTCCGTATTTTTCTTAGTTTTTAGACCCCTTTTGTAAGTGTTTTAGGCCGCTTGGTCGGGTCTTACCCCTTTTCTTTTGTGCCTTTGTTCTTTGAAAGGGCACAATCGTGTCTTTTGATTTTGCCGAAGCCGTTTTTCCTTCCATGTCATCGAAGACACCCAGCGACTTCAAGCGTTGTACAAGGTGCAACCGGACTATCTCGGGTACTGATACCCATGCCTGGTGTATCTTGTGACTTGGGCCCGATCATAGCCCAGCCGCTTGTTGTCTGTGTCTTCGTATGAAGAAACGGACTCAAGGGTCTCGAGAAGCCCAACGAGAGAAACCTTTTGGGGCTCAATCCGGTCCTTCGACATCGGTACCAAGGTCGGCAGCATCGACGTTGGGAGGGAAAGTAATGGCTTCTGAGAGACACACTGGGAGCAGTGAGGCGTCAAGTGGGTCTCCACCTGCCTCGAGGCCTCCTGTTATGCAGGCCCCCTGGGACTGGCCTTTGTCTGAGCCGGCCCCGAGGAGACGTGAGGATTCCACGTCCTCATCGGTACTGAGGAGTTTTGATGATGGGCGTCGAGCAAAGGTGAAGGAGCTCCGGGGCATCGAGAGTCGGCACCCGAGAAGCGTCGGCGCCGAGATGATCGCTTCCCCTCGATACAGGAGGTGCTGATGCGTCGGTCTTCCAGTAGCCCGGTACCTGCCCCCGAGCCTCCACGGATTCTGACACTGCCTGTCCCACCGATCCCGCAGCCTTCTCCGATGGCACCTCTCGACGAGCACATCTGGGCCTTGTTTCCAGAACTTCTGGAGGGACTGCTATGTCAGTCAGCTTCGGTGTCGGGGGTGCTTGCGCCTTCTCTACCATCTGCTGCAGCGGTTTCTGGCCCTTTAATCTCAATTCCAGGTCTCTGCATAGTATCACGTTGCTCGGGCTGAATGAGCACTCCATGTTTTCAAATGACAGAAACTCTCCACTGCCTTGTGTCACTTTTCAAGCAGGTTCCCCTGTTGTGGGAACCACAAGGAAAGTAAAAGTCTGGCCAGTGGAGACAAGCATTCCAGTCCCAAAGGGTAAGGTGAGCTCTTGCCCTTGTGCTTTTCTATCAGGGTTGCACTATCTGCTGAACAAAGCAGCAAACCTCCCAGAGCTCACAGTTCCATGTCTGCCCCAATGTCATCTTCCTCCATTCCTATAGTGGTAGCTTTTTCATTTCTCATAGTCCTATATACTGTTATACTCTAGCTTTAGTAATCAGTTGTTTAAAAGCCATTTCATTATGTATTGCTGACTTATTTTGAACAATTTACTGAACATTGTGTTGGTAATATAACAAAGTTAAGAAAATAATGTGTTACTTAGAAATCTGTTTGCTTTGATAAAAGTAAAAAAAAAAAAAAAAAGTTTAACAGTAGAATTCCACTTTCAGCATGTATTTTGACCTGCCTATGAACAGCTGCATTTTTTCCCTACATATAACAGTATCAAACACCACCTCTGTGAAGGACGAAATACCCACTTTCATGCTTGTACTGTAGATGGTAGTCTTCCTCTGTCTCTTGGAAAAAAAAAAATAATTCAGTATGATCCATCATCAGGCATGTGTTCAAAAAATAGGGCCATTTTTAAATGCTCTCAAATGTCCAGTAGCAAAAATAAATGAAGGGCATAGTGCATTAAGGGATTTCCAGTTGTGTCTCACAGGGCAGAGAACTGCTCTGAGGAAGAGCTCTTGGGATACCTTCTACACTTACTGCCTTTAGCAATAGCTTCCTGACTAATCAGTCCTGGGGCTTACACCACTGCTTCATGCTTGCTCTTCCGCTGCCAGTCACTAGCTGAAACAGGCCACAGCCAATTACTCTCTACTGAGTTAACCTAGTTTTTGTTTTATCCACCTAACTTCTAACCATGGATATTCTGAAATCACATTATTGTGAACTTGGTATATGGAGGAAACTCTGATACGAAGTTGGCATGTGGCAGCTTGACAAATGTAGGTAAAGTAAAATCTTTAATCTGATAATTTCTTACAATGAAGAAAACTG
Organism: Microcaecilia unicolor; assembly: GCF_901765095.1. Lineage (NCBI taxonomy): Eukaryota > Metazoa > Chordata > Amphibia > Gymnophiona > Siphonopidae > Microcaecilia > Microcaecilia unicolor. The sequence continues at coordinate 109,790,189 of NC_044034.1, read as the reverse complement.
CTAATTCTGATATAGTAGGATTATCCAAAGAGATTCTATTGATATCATTACTTAATTCCAGTGCCAGTGTCATTCACAGAAATAATTGGACAATATAGAAGGAAAAAAATATTTATAAGGAATAAGGATGATAAATAATTGCATGTTTAAACAAAAAAAAAAAACTGGGTTATATACTGTAGATCATCCTTTAAAGTGTTGCCACAAGTTTCATTGGCTGGAAGTCTAACCTGTGAAAGTGAGCATCAAGATTTGACTTCTTTGCACAATTTAGTTCTGACATAATAATGTAGCTTGGTGCTAGTTGTCAGTGAATTATTTTCATTGCCAAAGTAGCTGAATAGTGAAATTATCTGCACAACATAATACTAATGAATTCTGTTCTTTTTCTGTGGAAAGAAAATTATCTAGCTCGAGACCCAAAGTGAAGTAATTAAAGAAAATATTTCTTCATAGATAGGGTGATAAGTGTAGAGCCAGTGGAGGTAAAACAACTCACAAAATCTAAGCTAACATGGAATAAACAAAGAAGATACGTGGCTGAAAAAAGTTAAAGGAAAACCAGAGATCAACTTTGTTAATGCATGTTAAAAATGTAAAAATTAGATAATTTTACTACTACTACTACTTATAATTTCTATAGTGCTACTAGTCGTACACAGTGCTGTACACTAGAGAATCAAATTAAGGAAACCTAACTTAGTGTGGGGAATGTTTCAAAAATGACTATTGTCAATCTCCCAAACACATAGTTATTCAAAACAACTTCTCAATCTCTAACGTCATAACATAACAAATGGACATACTGTATAAACATTGATTTTTGTTGTCCGGGGATGTTCAGATATTTCAAAAGTTTCCACCATACGGGACTTTGCCCCAAGTTGTAAATGGTGTACACTAGAGAATGACATGGGGATGAGGACACGCGGTTTAACTGTGGTGACAGGGATAAACTTTGTCCCTGTATCATTCTCTATAAACTTAGCCTTAAACAGGCTGTTCCAACTAGATAGAACAGACTCCTACCATCTACAACGTCCTTCCATCACGTGCCCAGTTGCTCAAGCGTCTTACTGTTACTGCAACAGATTCATCCATTGTTGCTGGCATCAAGGAACATTTCTAACACTTAATTGACACTTATTTTCCTGTTAATCCACTACACAGTGTTGATTCTCTTCTACACCCACATCTGAAAGACAATCCAGTTATCTTCCCAGATGATTTTAAAACGCAGGCAATCAAGTCTTTGAGAAAGTTGTACCAAAACCAGATCAAAATGGAAGGCTCACATCCATCAATATCAACAATTCAGGATCCTCCACAATCCACATTCCCAGAAAGCGTTGCATCTGTGGCAGAGCCCCCTTCCAAAAGAATGAAAATGGATATTAGCAGTTTTTTGAGTGACTTTTAAGAAACAATGCCTCCTTTGAAGGCTATTTTTAATGATTGGACAGTTATTTTTTTTTTTTGGGGGGGGGGGGGGGGGGGATGGTATTTGATATACCGCCTTTCTATGATTATAATAAAAGTGGTTTAAATATTATATACAGGTACTTATTTTGTACCTGGGGCAATGGAGGGTTAAGTGACTTACCCAGAGTCACAAGGAGCTGCAGTTCCTCAGGTTCTCAGGCTACTGCATCAGCCATTAGGCTACTCCTCCACTCATCTCATGTTTGAATGATGCAGACAACAATGTTTTGATTTTTTTTTTTTTTTAGAATAAAAAATCAAGCAAACCTATTGGGCAAAACTAGCAGAACTTGCACAGGGGATCCTTTGCATTCCTGCTACCATCATATCTTCTGAGAAGACATTTCCTATTGTGGGAAGGGCTATGGAAGACAGGAGAGCTAGACTGAATCCTGAGATTGTTGATGACTTATAATTCATCAACAGATTAGGGAATTATAACAGTCTTCATAGGGCATATTTCTCATCTGTTAGGGTATACAGAGCGTTTTGTACTTTGTTCCCCTGGACATTTTAACAGGATGAGTTGGGGTAGTAGAAGTCAGATATTGTTGGGGTTGGAAGAGTAGAGGGGGGAAGGGGTTATTTCAGTTGCTATTTGTGATTTATAAACAACAATTGTGCAGAATATTCCTTTTTATACTTTAATTCAAAGATTTAAATATAAATTTATAAATGTTTGAGAATTTTGTAATTAAAACAGTAAAGCCCTCATGGAGAGGAAGCAATAATAACTTGATTTTTGATCTCAGCCCTGTCATACCTGCAGGTCTTAATAATATATATGTATTTATGCCTTTTTTCCCTGTAATATAGAGAATTCTTTCATCTGTTCTTTCCTCGCTTAGCCCTACCCCATTTCCTTCCTTCCTTCCTCCTCCCTCCTTTTCACTTTTTTATCCTCCCCATGACCCTCTCTGTCTTAACCTTCCTCCTCCCCCCTCCTTACTTCCTCCCATTTGGACTTCCCATCCTCTCCGCTCTTTGTATACATTCAGTTCAGTGAGTAGTATTTAATATTTTATAACTGACTCACTCATTTGCAGACGTGAACATACCTTTAATCTCCTTTTCTTAGATCTTTTTCACATTTTAGAATTCTGGATTTTTCTGTCATTTTAACAGTAATGTTATTAGAACGAGCAGATATATGGTTATTTTTGTGCCTCTTTAATTGGTTTACCTTTCTTCTACAAATGTGAAAGAATTGCTGTAGTTCTCGTCAGTTTTGGCATTCTGGAGTATGCTGATTTATTAACAACATATGTAAAGACAGTGATCATGTAATTATTTATATTTGCAATGATTATTTTACATTTAATATTTATAATCATTTTTTCTGATAATTCTGACAGTGCAGGAAAGTCACTTTTTTTTAAAGGGGATAGTGCTTGTACAGTGTTTTAGAGCATAGCTATTGATCCTCATTGTGATCCACTCTAGGGCAATGTTCGGTGAGCCATTGTTTAACTACTTTTTTTTTCTAAGCAGAGTCATGTTTCATCGAGATTAGGATATTTGCTCCTTGTTTGCCTTAACATTAGGTGAAAAAATAAAGCATTTTATTGCATCTCATATAATTTAGACAAGAGACGGCAGCGAGATTAGACGGTAGCATATGTTGTCACCACAGCATATGGTAAATATTTCCTGTAATTTGATTTTTTTTTAATTAAGTGGGTTTTGGCAGTTTGAAGCTTTTGCTGGTTTCATTTAGAGTTAGAATGATTGTTCTTTTATTTCTCATTGTAAGTAGTGTACTATGCCATACTTTGCATTGTTTGAATATTTTTACTGCTGTAATTGTCTATTGTTTATGTTTGATTTATTCTTACTGTACACTGCCTTGAGTGAATTCTTTCAAAAAGGCTGTAAATAAATCTTAATAAATAGTAAAATGTTGCACTGATCATTTTTGACAGCATGGGAAGATCGGCATTTCAAAGAAATTGGGCAAACTTAGTGTTTATCTGTTCTTCACTCTGACGTTTATAGACCTCTAGCATATCTTGTCTCAGCCATCTGTTCTCCAAGCTAAGAGCCACAATCAATTTATTTAAAAAAAATTTTTTTATTTTTTTGTTGCATTTGTACCCCGCGCTTTTCCCACTCATGGCAGGCTCAATGCAGCTTACATGGGGCAATGGAGGGTTAAGTGACTTGCCCAGAGTCACAAGGAGCTGCCTGTGCCTGAAGTGGAAATCGAACTCAGTTCCTCAGTTCCCCATGACCAAAGTCCACCACCCTAACCACTAGGCCACTCCTCCTTATGTAAAAAGAGTTCAGCTGCCCTTCTTTATACCTTTTATAATTTTGTTATTTCTTTTTTTGAGATGCGGCTACTAGAATTTCACACAATACTCAAGTCGAGGTTGCACAATGGAGTGATGAGTCATTGTAATACTCTTTCTCCGAGGACAAGCAGGCTGCTTGTTCTCACTGATGGGTGACGTCCACGGCAGCCCCTCCAATCGGAATCTTCACTAGCAAAGTCCTTTGCTAGCCCGCGCGCACCGCGCATGCGCGGCCGTCTTCCCGCCCGAAACCGGCTCGAGCCGGCCAGTCTTCTTTCGTCCGCACTCGGTACGGTTGTGTTTTCGCCGTGTCGAGCCCCGGAAAGTCGACCTCGCATGTCCTTTTTCGACGTGTTTTTTCTTCGGAAAATCTTCAAAAACTGTTTGGGAAGTGCTCCGGAAGCCCTCTCGGGTTTCGTTTGCCCCTTCCCGTATTTTTCAGATTTTGCCCCGGTAAGTTTTCTTTCGTCGTCGGGGTAGGCCTCTTTTCGGCCTTGGTCGAGATTTTTCTCCCTTAAAGTTTTGGTGCTCACTTTCGTCATTTCGGATTTTGATTTTGCCGGCGTGATTTTTCCGCCCATGACATCGAAGCCTTCCAGCGGCTTCAAGAAGTGCACCCAGTGCGCCCGGGTAATCTCGCTCACTGATAGGCACTCGTCGTGTCTTCAGTGTCTGGGGGCCGAGCACCGTCCTCAGAACTGTAGTCTGTGTTCCCTGGTACAAAGGCGGACTCAGGTAGCGAGATTGGCCCAGTGGAACGTTTTGTTCTCGGGCTCTTCGTCGGCATCGGCACCGGGGGCATCGAGTGCATCGACGTCGTCAGCGTCCAGACCTTCTTCCTCGGCTGCTAGTGTATCGGGTGCATCGAGGCATCGAGTCTCTGCATCGGCGCTGAGGCATCGGGCGACTGCATCGACGTCGGTGGTACCGGGACCTCGTCTGCTGATGTCGTCGGACGGTGGTGCATCGTCTGGAGTGCAGGTGAGGGCTGTCCATTCCCCTGCTGGTGGCGGTGAGCCTTCGGGTGGGTCTCCCCTTACCCTGAGGGCTCCTGCGGTACAGCCCGCCCGAGATCGACCTCCTTCGGCCTCGGCCCCGAGGAAGCGACGGCTGGATTCTACGTCCTCCTCGTCGGTGCCGGGGAGCTCCGGTGACATGCTTCGGAAGAAGTCGAAGAAGCATCGACACCGGTCTCCTCCCCGCGTCGGCACCGAGAGCTCTGGGTCGCCGAGGGAGTCGGCACCCAGCAGGCATCGGCACCGAGAGGACCGCTCACCCTCTGTTCAGGAGGTGTCGATGCGCTCCACTCTGGACAGCCCGGAACAGCCTCCACGCCCGGAACAGGTTCTGACGTCGACGCCTGCATCGACCTCTCTGCCTTTCTCTGCAGCCGCTCTGAACGAGAGCCTCCGCTCTGAACGAGAGCTGTTGCGCCCTACCCCTCCGGTACCGGCGGTGCTTGCGCCTCCGGTACCGTCGAGCGTGGCGCCGGCTGGCCCATCGCCCGGGGTGAGGTCCCCGACGTCGGTACTGCGTGCGGTGCCGACTGCGGCCACCTCCCAGGAGGGCTCCCCGACTACATCGGCGGAGGGAGCTTTGCCGATGCGGGCGAGGGAGTCTACCTCTCGACGCCCCCATCGTGGACGTGGCTCCACGGAGTCGAGTCGGGCACGGTTGCAGACACAGGTCCGTGAACTTGTGTCTGACACCGAGGGTGAGGCCTCGTGGGAAGAGGAAGAAGACCCCAGATATTTCTCTGACGAGGAGTCTGAGGGTCTTCCTTCCGATCCCACTCCCTCTCCTGAAAGACAGCTTTCTCCTCCTGAGAGTCTGTCTTTCGCTTCCTTTGTCCGGGAGATGTCTACGGCCATCCCCTTCCCGGTGGTTGTGGAGGACGAGCCCAGGGCTGAAATGTTTGAGCTCCTGGACTATCCTTCTCCACCTAAGGAAGCGTCCACTGTTCCCTTGCACCATGTCCTAAAAAAGACATTGCTTGCGAACTGGACCAAGCCACTAAGTAATCCCCACATTCCCAAGAAGATCGAGTCCCAGTACCGGATCCATGGGGACCCAGAGCTGATGCGCACCCAGTTGCCTCATGACTCTGGAGTTGTGGATCTGGCCCTAAAGAAGGCTAAGAGTTCTAGGGAGCATGCTTCGGCGCCCCCGGGCAAAGACTCTAGAACCTTAGACTCCTTTGGGAGGAAGGCCTACCATTCTTCTATGCTCGTGGCCAAAATCCAGTCTTACCAGCTCTACACGAGCATACACATGCGGAACAATGTGCGGCAGTTGGCGGGCTTGGTTGATGCACTCCCCCCTGAGCAAGCCAAGCCATTTCAGGAGGTGGTCAGGCAGCTGAAGGCGTGCAGAAAATTCCTGGCCAGAGGGGTGTATGACACCTTTGATGTTGCGTCCAGGGCCGCTGCTCAAGGTGTGGTGATGCACAGACTCATGGCTGTGTGCCTCCGACCTGGAGAATAGGATCCAGCAGCGGATTGCGGACTCGCCTTGCCGTGCGGATAATATTTTTGGAGAGAAAGTCGAGCAGGTGGTAGAGCAGCTCCACCAGCGGGACACCGCTTTCGACAAGTTCTCCCGCCGGCAGCCTTCAGCCTCTACCTCTACAGGTAGACGATTTTTTGGGGGAAGGAAGACTGTTCCCTACTCTTCTGGTAAGCGTAGGTACAATCCTCCTTCTCGACAGCCTGCGGCCCAGGCTAAGCCCCAGCGCGCTCGCTCTCGTCAGCAGCGTGCACCTCAGCAAGGCCCCTCGGCTCCCCAGCAAAAGCAAGGGACGAGCTTTTGACTGGCTCCAGCAGAGCATAGCCGACATCAATGTGTCAGTGCCGGGCGACCTGCCGGTCTGAGGGAGGTTGAAAGTTTTTCACCAAAGGTGGCCTCTCATAACCTCCGATCAGTGGGTTCTCCAAATAGTCCGGCAAGGATACACCCTCAATTTGGCCTCAAAACCTCCAAATTGTCCACCGGGAGCTCAGTCTTACAGCTTCCAGCACAAGCAGGTACTTGCAGAGGAACTCTCCGCCCTTCTCAGCGCCAATGCGGTCGAGCCCGTGCCATCCGGGCAAGAAGGGCTGGGATTCTATTCCAGGTACTTCCTTGTGGAAAAGAAAACAGGGGGGATGCGTCCCATCCTAGACCTAAGGGCCCTGAACAAATATCTGGTCAAAGAAAAGTTCAGGATGCTTTCCCTGGGCACCCTACTTCCCATGATTCAGGAAAACGATTGGCTATGCTCTCTGGACTTGAAGGATGCCTACACACACATCCCGATACTGCCAGCTCACAGACAGTATCTGCGATTTCAGCTGGGCACACGTCACTTCCAGTACTGTGTGCTACCCTTTGGTGCGCCAGATCTTCCAAGCGTGGGGCACCCCCTTGGTGGATCTCTTCGCATCTCGAGCAAACCACAAAGTCCCTCAGTTCTGTTCCAGGCTTCAGGCCCACGGCAGACTGGCATCGGATGCTTTCCTCCTGCATTGGGGGGAGGGCCTGCTGTATGCTTATCCTCCCATTCCCCTGGTGTGGAAGACTTTGTTGAAACTCAAGCAAGACCGAGGCACCATGATTCTGATTGCTCCTTTTTGGCCGCGTCAGATCTGGTTTCCTCTTCTTCTGGAGTTATCCTCCGAAGAACCGTGGAGATTGGAGTGTTTTCCGACCCTCATCACGCAGGACGAAGGGGCTCTTCTGCATCCCAGCCTCCGGTCCCTGGCTCTCAAGGCCTGGATGTTGAGAGCGTAGACTTTGCCTCTTTGGGTCTGTCAGAGGGTGTCTCCCGTGTCTTGCTTGCTTCCAGGAAAGATTCCACTAAGAGGAGTTACTTCTTTCTATGGAGGAGGTTTGCCGTCTGGTGTGACAGCAAGGCCCTAGATCCTCGCTCTTGTCCTACACAGACCCTGCTTGAATACCTTCTGCACTTGTCTGAGTCTGGCCTCAAGACCAACTCTGTAAGGGTTCACCTTAGTGCAATCAGTGCATACCATTACCATGTGGAAGGTAAGCCGATCTCGGGACAGCCTTTAGTTGTTCGCTTCATGAGAGGTTTGCTTTTGTCAAAGCCCCCTGTCAAGCGTCCTACAGTGTCATGGGATCTCAATGTCGTTCTCACCCAGCTGATGAAACCTCCTTTCGAGCCACTGAACTCCTGCCATCTGAAGTACTTGACCTGGAAGGTCATTTTCTTGGTGGCAGTTACTTCAGCTCATAGAGTCAGTGAGCTTCAGACCCTGGTAGCCCAGGCCCCTTACACCAAATTTCATCATAACAGAGTAGTCCTCCGCACTCACCCTAAGTTTTTGCCAAAGGTCGTGTCGGAGTTCCATCTGAACCAGTCAATTGTCTTGCCAACATTCTTTCCCCGTCCTCATTCCTGCCCTGCTGAACGTCAGCTGCACACATTGGACTGCAAGAGAGCATTGGCCTTCTATCTGGAGCGGACGCAGCCCAACAGACAGTCCGCCCAATTGTTTGTTTCTTTTGATCCCAATAGGAGGGGAGTGGCTGTGGGGAAACGCACCATATCCAATTGGCTAGCAGATTGCATTTCCTTCACTTACGCCCAGGCGGGGCTGGCTCTTGAGGGTCATGTCACGGCTCATAATGTTAGAGCCATGGCTGCATCGGTAGCCCACTTGAAGTCAGCCTCCATTGAAGAAATTTGCAAAGCTGCGACGTGGTCATCTGTCCACACATTCACATCTCATTACTGCCTGCAGCAGGATACCCGACGCGACAGTCGGTTCGGGCAGTCAGTTCTTCAGAACCTGTTTGGGCTTTAGGATCCAACTCCACCCCCCGAGGGCCCTGTTTGTTCTGTTCCAGGCTGCACTCTCAGTTAGTTGGTAAATTTTTTAGGTCAATCTCAGTTATGTCCTCGCCGTTGCGAGGCCCAATTGACCATGGTTGTTGTTTTGAGTGAGCCTGGGGGCTAGGGATACCCCATCAGTGAGAACAAGCAGCCTGCTTGTCCTCGGAGAAAGCGAATGCTACATATCTGTAGAAGGTATTCTCCGAGGACAGCAGGCTGATTGTTCTCACAAACCCGCCCGCCTCCCCTTTGGAGTTGTGTCTTCCCTTGTCTTTGTCTTGCTACATATGAGACTGGCCGGCTCGAGCCGGTTTCGGGCGGGAAGACGGCCGCGCATGCGCGGGCGCGCGAGGGCTAGCAAAGGACTTTGCTAGTGAAGATTCCGATTGGAGGGGCTGCCGTGGACGTCACCCATCAGTGAGAACAATCAGCCTGCTGTCCTCGGACAATACCTTCTACAGGTATGTAGCATTCGCTTTTATTTTCTATTCCTTTATTAATAATTTCTATTATTGTTTGCTTACAATGTGACAACTAGGTCATGTGGAACATAGCCTAAAGTAGCTATAAATTAGGTTATTCTTCCCAATGTGCATCAATTAGCACTTGTCCACATGAAATTTCATCTGCCATTTGGATGACCAGCCTTCCAGTCTCCTCCTGCAAATTCTCAAAGTCCAAATGTAGTTAAACAGCTTTGAATATTGTTATGTCATCTGCAAATTTAGGGATCCTTTCACTAAGTGTACTAATGATCAGCGTGTGCTAAATGATAAGATTCCCATTGTATTCCAGTGGGCGTCTTATTTAGCTCATGTTAAATCTATTTGCGCACCTTAGTAAAAGGACTCCTTAATCTCCACATTCATCATTCCCATTTCCAGATCATTTATAAATATGTTCTAAAGCACCAATCCCACTGCAGACTCTTATGGCACTCCAGTATTTACCTTCCTCTATTGAGAGAACTGGCCATTTTGGTTAGGGTGGTGGACTTTGGTCCTGGGGAACTGAGGAACTGAGTTCGATTCCCACTTCAGGCACAGGCAGCTCTTTGTGACTGGGCAAGTCACTTAACCCTCTGTTGCTCCATGTAAGCCGCATTGAGCCTGCCATGAGTGGGAAAGCGCGGGGTACAAATGTAACAAATAAATTTAACTCTACTCTCTGATTTTCTCTCTTTTAACCAGTTTGTAACCCAGAACAGAAAATTACCTCCTATCTCATGGCTTTTCAATTTTCTCAGGAGTCTCTCATGAGAAACTTTGTGAAAAGCTTTCTGAAAATCTAGATAGATCAGCTAACTCAGTGGAGTGGAGGAGTAGCTTAGTAGTTAGTGCAGTGGACTTTGATCCTGGGGAACTGGGTTCAATTCCCACTTCAGCTCCTTGTGACTCTGAGCAAGTCACTTAACCCTCCATTGTCCCATGTAGAAATAAGTACCTGTATATAATATGTAAACCGCTTTGAATGTAGTTGGAAAAACCACAGAAAGGCGTTCTCCGAGGACAAGCAGGCTGCTTGTTCTCACTGATGGGTGACGTCCACGGCAGCCCCCTCCAATCGGAATCTTCACTAGCAAAAGCCTTTGTTAGCCCTCGCGCGCCGATGCGCACCGCGCATGCGCAGCCGTCTTCCCGCCCGAAACCGGCTCGTGCCGGCCAGTCTTCTTTTGTCCGCGCTCGGTACGGTCGTGTTACGCCGTTCGCGCCCCTTAAGTTGACCTCGCGCGTCTCTTTTGACTTTTCGCAAAAAAAAAAAAAAAGGATTTCGGAAGAAGACCTTTTCGGTCTTTTTCCCTTTCCTCTATTTCCAATTTTTGCCCCGGTAAGTTTCTTTTCGTCTTCGGGGTAGGCCCTTTTGATGCCTCTGATCGAATTTTTTCTCCCCCTCTTTTTGATCAAGAAGTGCACCCAGTGCGCCCGGGTAATCTCGCTCACTGACAGGCACGCGTCGTGTCTGGGGGGCTGGGCACCGCCCGCAGGCCTGTAGTCTGTGCGCCCTTTTACAAAAGCGGACTCAGGTAGCGAGATTGGCCCAGTGGAACGTTTTGTTCTCGGGCTCTTCGTCGGCACCAGGAGTATCGAGTGCATCGACGTCGACAGCGTCTAGACCTCCGTCCTCGGCCGCGACTGCATCGAGTGCATCGAGGCATCGACCCTCTGCATCGGGGCTGAGACATCGGAAGGCTGCGTAAGCGTCGGTGGTACCGGGACCTCCACTTCTGCTGATGTCGTCGGACGGTGGTGCTTCGACTGGAGTGCAGGTGAGGGCTGTCCATTCCCCTGCTGGAGGCGGTGAGCCTTCGGGTGGGTCTCCCCCTACCCTGAGGGCTCCTGCGGTACAGCCCCCCCCCCCCCCCCCCCCCCCCCGAGACCGACCTTCTTCGGCCTCGGCCCCGAGGAAGCGACGGATGGATTCTACGTCCTCCTCGTCGGTGCCGGGAAGCTCCGGTGACCTGCTTCGTTTCAAGAAGTCGAAGAAGCATCGACACCGGTCCCCTTCCCGTGTCAGCACCGAGAGCTCTGGGTCGCCGAGGGAGTCGGCACCCAGTAGGCATCGGCACCGAGAGGACCGCTCACCCTCTGTTCAAGAGGTGTCGATGCACTGCACTATGGACAGCCCGGAACAGCCTCCACGCCCGGAACAGACTCTGACATCGACACCTGCATCGGCTTCCACGTCTTTCTCCACAGCCGCTCTGCACGAGAGTCTCCGGACCGTACTCCCAGAGATCCTGGGAGAGCTGTTGCGCCCTTCCCCTCCGGTACCGGGGGTGCTTGCGCCACCGGTATCGTCGAGTGAGGTGCCGGCTGGCCTCTTGCCCGGGGTGAGGTCTCCGACATCGGTGCCACTTGCGGTACCGACTGCGGTCGCCTCCCAGGAAGGCTCCCCGACGACGTCGGCGGAGGGAGCTTCGCCGGTGCGGGCGAGGGAGTCTACCTCTCGATGCTCCCACCATGGCCGTGGTTCCACGGAGTCGAGCCGGGCACGGCTTCAGACACAGGTCTGAACTTGTGTCTGATACCGATGGTGAGGCCTCGTGGGAGGAGGACATCAGATATTTCTCTGACGAGGAGTCTGATGGCCTACCTTCTGATCCCACTCCCTCCCCTGAAAGGCAGCTTTCTCCTCCCGAGAGTCTATCTTTTGCGGCCTTTGTCCGGGAGATGTCTACGGCCATCCCCTTCCCGGTGGTTGTGGAGGACAAGCCCAGGGCTGAAATGTTTGAGCTCCTGGACTATCCTTCTCCACCTAAGGAAGCGTCCACAGTACCCATGCATCATGTCCTCAAAAAGACATTGCTGGCGAACTGGACCAAGCCATTAAGTAATCCCCACATTCCCAAGAAGATCGAGTCCCAGTACCGGATCCATGGGGACCCAGAGCTGATGCGCACTCAGTTGCCTCACGACTCTGGAGTTGTGGATTTGGCCCTAAAGAAGGCTAAGAGTTCTAGGGAGCATGCTTCGGCGCCCCCGGGCAAGGACTCTAGAACCTTAGACTCCTTTGGGAGGAAGGCCTACCATTCTTCTATGCTCGTGGCCAAAATCCAGTCTTACCAGCTCTACACGAGCATACACATGCGGAACAATGTGCGGCAGTTGGCGGGCTTGGTGGACAAGCTCCCCCCTGAGCAAGCCAAGCCATTTCAGGAGGTGGTCAGGCAGCTGAAGGCGTGCAGAAAATTCCTGGCCAGAGGGGTGTATGACACCTTTGATGTTGCGTCCAGGGCCGCTGCTCAAGGTGTGGTGATGCACAGACTCATGGCTGTGTGCCTCCGACCTGGAGAATAGGATCCAGCAGCGGATTGCGGACTCGCCTTGCCGTGCGGATAATATTTTTGGAGAGAAAGTCGAGCAGGTGGTAGAGCAGCTCCACCAGCGGGACACCGCTTTCGACAAGTTCTCCCGCCGGCAGCCTTCAGCCTCTACCTCTACAGGTAGACGATTTTTTGGGGGAAGGAAGACTGTTCCCTACTCTTCTGGTAAGCGTAGGTACAATCCTCCTTCTCGACAGCCTGCGGCCCAGGCTAAGCCCCAGCGCGCTCGCTCTCGTCAGCAGCGTGCACCTCAGCAAGGCCCCTCGGCTCCCCAGCAAAAGCAAGGGACGAGCTTTTGACTGGCTCCAGCAGAGCATAGCCGACATCAATGTGTCAGTGCCGGGCGACCTGCCGGTCTGAGGGAGGTTGAAAGTTTTTCACCAAAGGTGGCCTCTCATAACCTCCGATCAGTGGGTTCTCCAAATAGTCCGGCAAGGATACACCCTCAATTTGGCCTCAAAACCTCCAAATTGTCCACCGGGAGCTCAGTCTTACAGCTTCCAACACAAGCAGGTACTTGCAGAGGAACTCTCCGCCCTTCTCAGCGCCAATGCGGTCGAGCCCGTGCCATCCGGGCAGGAAGGGCTGGGATTCTATTCCAGGTACTTCCTTGTGGAAAAGAAAACAGGGGGATGCGTCCCATCCTAGACCTAAGGGCCCTGAACAAATATCTAGTCAAAGAAAAGTTCAGGATGCTTTCCCTGGGCACCCTTCTTCCCATGATTCAGGTAAACGATTGGCTATGCTCTCTGGACTTGAAGGACGCCTACACTCACATCCCGATACTGCCAGCTCACAGACAGTATCTGCGATTTCAGCTGGGCACACGTCACTTCCAGTACTGTGTGCTACCCTTTGGGCTCGCCTCTGCGCCCAGAGTGTTCACGAAGTGCTTGGCTGTAGTAGCAGCGGCACTTCGCAGACTGGGGGTACACGTGATCCCATATCTTGACGATTGGCTGGTGAAGAACACATCCGAGGCAGGAGCTCTACAGTCCATGCAGATGACTATTCGCCTCCTGGAGCTACTGGGGTTTGTGATAAATTATCCCAAGTCCCACCTTCTCCCAGTGCAGAAACTCGAATTCATAGGAGCTCTGCTGGATTCTCGGATGGCTTGTGCCTATCTCCCAGAGGCGAGAGCCAACAACTTGTTGTCCCTCGTCTCGCGGATGCGAGCGTCCCAGCAGGTCACAGCTCGGCAGATGTTGAGATTGCTGGGCCACATGGCCTCCACAGTTCATGTGACTCCCATGGCCCGCCTTCACATGAGATCTGCTCAATGGACCCTAGCTTCCCAGTGGTTTCAGGCTGCTGGGGATCTAGAAGACGTGATCCACCTGTCCACGAGTTTTCTCAAATCCCTGTATTGGTGGACGATTTGGTCCAATCTGACTCTGGGACGTCCTTTCCAAATTCCTCAGCCACAAAAAGTGCTTACGACGGATGCGTCTCTTCTGGGGTGGGGAGCTCATGTCGATGGGCTTCACACCCAGGGAAGCTGGTCCCTCCAGGAACGCGATCTGCAGATCAATCTTCTGGAGTTACGAGCGGTCTGGAACGCTCTGAAGGCTTTCAGAGATCGGCTGTCCCCGCCAAATTATCCAAATTCAGACAGACAACCAGGTTGCCATGTATTACATCAACAAGCAGGGGGGCACCGGATCTCGCCCCCTGTGTCAGGAAGCCATCAGCATGTGGCTCTGGGCTCGCCGTCATGGCATGGTGCTCCAAGCCACATATCTGGCAGGCGTAAACAACAGTCTGGCCGACAGGTTGAGCAGGATTATGCAACCTCACGAGTGGTCGCTCAATTCCCGTGTAGTGCGTTAGATCTTCCAGGTGTGGGGCACCCCCTTGGTAGATCTTTTTGCATCTCGAGCCAACCACAAAGTCCCTCAGTTCTGTTCCAGGCTTCAGGCTGTCTTGCTGCATATGAGACTGGCCGGCATGAGCCGGTTTCGGGCGGGAAGACGGCCGCGCATGCGCGGTGCGCATCAGCGCGCGAGGGCTAGCAAAGGCTTTTGCTAGTGAAGATTCCGATTGGAGGGGGCTGCCGTGGACGTCACCCATCAGTGAGAACAATCAGCCTGCTGTCCTCGGAGAATACCTTCTACAGGTATGTAGCATTCGCTGTATATTAAGTCCCATTCCCTTTCCCCCTTCCCCTTTACCCATATATTTATTCACGCCTTCCCAAACAAAGTAGCAAATTAGTGAGACATTTCCCTTAGCTGAATCCATGTTGACTCTGTCCCATTAAACCAGATTTGTCTATGTGCTCAGTAATTTTGTTCTTTATAATAGTATCTACCATTTTGCCCAGCACTGACATCAGGCTTACCTGTCTGGAACCCTTTTTAAGAATTGGCATTAATACTGGACACCTTCCAGTCTTTAAGTACCATGGATGATTTTAATGATAGGTGACATATTACTAATAATAGACTAGCAATTTCATTTTTTAGTTTTCAATACTTTGAAGTGTATGCAAATCTGGTCCAGGAGACTGACTTCCCTTTAACTGTCAATTTGGCTTATTATATCTTCAGATGCACCAAGATTTGTTTCCTCATACCGTCGCCCTTTAATAACCTTTATGGTACAGGTAGCTCGCTTGCATCTCAGGGAAGACTGAATCAAATAATTCATTTAGGTTTCCTTTTACAATGGCGCAGAAGGCCTAACACGGGCCTATCACGTGTTAAAAGGGCACTACCACAGGACATGCTGAGGCATCCTACGGTAGTTTGTCCATCAGTGTGCACTACTCACATTTATTTTTTGCTGTGTGAGGCGTGTTGGGATGCAGTGAGGAGGCGTACCTCCGCTGATCAGATAGCATGGGTATATTACCGTTCGCTACCCGATTAGTGCAGGAATAGCACAGGACTCCTTACCGCCTCCTAAATAAGTGGTGGTAAGGACTCTTGGCGGTAATGGCCATGGACTAATGGGGAAATTAGCATGTGGCCATTAAAAAAAAAAACAACAACTAATACAGTCATTTTACTGCCACTCTAAAAGTGGCCACAGTGAAACCCACTCACTGACAGCAGTACTGGCAATAACATGTCTATGGCTATGCTGAAATCTAAGTGTAGCAAATGTATTACCCCCCCCCCCCCCCCCCCCCCCAATCCAGCTCTCTTGTCACCAGTCAAATTGATCAGAATCTGACAAGACCTACCTCTAGTAAAGTAAAACTATGCTATGCTGATTTGGATTCATTAATCAAATTAATTTCTGAAACTGCACTATTCTCTGCTTTAGCGGCATTTCTATTAATTTATTCAGAAGAGTCATACAAACCAGCCTGTAGTTCCCAGCCTCCTTCATTTTGATTTTATGGAGATGAACCACAATAACTCCCGACTCTAAAGAAAAGTTGAAAAGTGCAGAAAGCAGAGCCATCCTAAGTTCTTTTGGTACTCTTAAGTATATCCCACCCACTCCTGTTGCTTTGTCTACTGTTAGTTTAGCTAGCTCTTTAAGAACACAACCTTTTAAACATCATTCTAGGTCTAACTCACTTCCGTTCCTATTGGACTTATATCCATTTTTGTATTTTTCTGCAGTTCCAGTCCTGGCTCTTCATTTGCTAAGAGAAGAGAAATATTTTTAATCAATTCTGCTTCATTCCCATTAGCCTCTACATATTCTCCCCCTTTACCCTTGAGTCTCATAATTCTACTTCTCTACTGTCACCGACACACCTTAACAACGAAAGTCTTGTTCCCCTATTTTGCTTTGCTGACTATTTTTCTTCTATATCTATCTTTGTTTTTCTAATGGCTTTCGAAATGTTGCTGAGCTTTTCTAGATAATGTTGCTGGACTTCCTTTTTCTTCTAAGTTATGAAGGCTAACCTTTTTTTCCCTTAGCTTTTCAGCTGTTTTTTAAACCATAGTGCCCTCTTTGTTTAACTTTTATTTACTTTCATAACCAAAATGTTTGTTATCTTTAGAAGATCTCTTTTAAGTTTTGCCCACTGCTTTTCCACTTCCTTCGATGTTTTCATCCAGTTAACAACTCCTTGAGATATTCCCCCGTCTTAAGAAAGCTGGTTTTCCTGAAGCCTAGGACCCTTACTTTTGAGTGGACCATCTCTGCCTGTGTCCTAATACTGAACTACACCATCCAGTAATCAATGGATGCTAGAAGAGAACCCACTACATCAAACACACTCTCTGTCCAGTCCAGTATTGCTCAGTCCTGTATGAGTTCCATTCCCAGTTGCTAGAACAGATTATGTGTAATTCTACATGACCACTCAGCAGAGACATTCCAGTCAGCATCTTGAAAATTGAAATAACATATCAGTATCATTTTCGCGTTTCATAGCAATATTTTTGGATGTTTTTAAATATGCTGCCTGTGACAGAGGTTTGTACATCACACCAGTGTTCGTTCCCTCTTTTTATATTAAATTACAGCAGGGGTGCTCAAGTACAGTCCTCAAGGGCCGCAAACCGATCTGGTTTTCGGGATATGCCTAAAAAATGTACAAAAGATAGATTGACATATGTTCTGCCTCCAGTGAATGCAAATTTTTCTCTTGTATATTATTAGGGACCTCCTGTAAATCTGACCATTTTTGCAGCCCTTGAGCTGAACTGGTGCATCTGATCTAGAATGCCTTTACTTTACTGGTGCACCAATTAGTACTTATCTGACAGGAGAAGAATGTATACTTCTAATTCATATGTCGCATTCTAGTAACGTTCAGCCATATCACCATCCTGCCTTCAGTGTGCTGCCCAAATTAACCTCAAATAAGCAAACATCTCCTCTCAGATAAGTACTAGTTGGTGCACTATCCTTTGCTATGTCTTTTTGATGCAGGCCTACTTAATGTTTTCCTAAGAATCTTTTTGGGGGTATTTCCCTGAGTAGTTTGATTGCTATTATAAATGATTAAAGCATTTTCTCTCACAGTTTCATATTTTTAGGAGATATGGGGGGATTTTTTTGGAACCAATGGTTTTTCTCCTCTTGAAGGAATTTTTTGTATTGGTTCTTTTTTTCCCTCCTTATGCATTAAGAAAACAATGATATGATCTTGCTCCATGTGCAGTTGAGGGGGTACCTAGTTAGAGGTACCATCATTTAATATTGAATTCCTCACTGAGAAGCTTTTAGGTTTCTATTGTTTAATATACGGTTATAATCTCAAGGAAACTGTGAGAGAATATAAGCTTATTTACACAAGCTGGTGGTGATTTGCAGCACTGATGGTATATCAGTTTGATTCCCCATAGTATATATTTTTGAGGTAAAAAAAAAAAAAGGAATTCATTTAAATGTGGAGTAGTGGCCTAGTGGTTAGGGTGGTGGACTTTGATCCTGAGGAACTGAGTTCGATTCCCACTTCAGGCACAGGCAGCTCCTTGTGACTCTGGGCAAGTCACTTAACCCTCCATTGCCCCATGTAAGCCGCATTGAACCTGTCGTGAGTGGGAAAGCGCGGGGTACAAATGTAACAAAAATAAAAAATGTAGCCAAATTGGAGTAACCTAGTGGTTAGAGCATCAGACTGACAACTAAGGAAGCTTGGTTCAAATCCCACTGCTGCTGTTTGTGATCTTGAGACAGTCACTTAACCAGAGCTTCCATGGGGACAGCTTTTTAGAGGGAGATTAAGAGCACGCCTGTAACTCTGCCCAGCCCCGCACCTGGCATACCCCAATGGCAACCCGAATCATCAGCAGTCGCTTCCCCTTCGAGCAGCAGCAGGAATCACCATAATAAAACGTCGTCATCAGTTGCCGTAGGACTAGTCCCAC
Source organism: Microcaecilia unicolor (assembly GCF_901765095.1). Classification (NCBI taxonomy): domain Eukaryota; kingdom Metazoa; phylum Chordata; class Amphibia; order Gymnophiona; family Siphonopidae; genus Microcaecilia; species Microcaecilia unicolor. The sequence goes on along the minus strand of NC_044034.1, from coordinate 109,771,970 downwards.
ATTATCACAAGACTGGTTCCTCGGCAGCAGGAGATGACATTTTATTAAGGTGTCTCCTGCTGCCGTTGGAAGGGAAAGCTGCTCATCGGGAGATCCCAGCTCCCCAGCAGGAGTGCAGGAAATGACCCGCAAAAGTGGGAGTGTCTCGCTGAAAGCAGGACTCTCTACCTCTCTACCCTCATCTCCCCTTACGTTCCAGCCCGAAACCTCCGTTCACAGGACAAATCCCTCCTCTCATTACCCTTCTCTACCACCGCCAACTCCATTCTGCCTCGCCTCACCCTATGCTTGGAACAACCTCTCCGAGTCCTTACGCCAAGCCCCCTCCTTGCCCATCTTCAAGTCTTTGCTTAAAGCCCACCTCTTCAATGCTGCATTCGGCACCTAACTCTTACCTTTCAGGAACTCCAGACTGCCCAATTTGACTGCCCCTATCGGTCTGACTGCTCACGCATCTTTTAGATTGTAAGCTCTTTGAGCAGGGATTGTCCTTCTATGTTAAATTGTACAGCGCTGCGTAACCCTAGTAGCGCTTTAGAAATGTTTAGTAGTAGTAGGAGACTTGGCAGGTCTGCTTAACCCTACATTCCCTCAGGTACAAACTCAGATGATGAGCCCTCTGGGAACAGGAAAATAACCACCGTACCTGAATGTAACTCACCTTCAGCTACTACTGAAAAGGTGTAAGTTAAATCCATGTAAATACAATAAAGAAATAAAACTCTGTGCTAAGATGACTTAATTAAAATCTCTTTATCTTGGCTTGCCATGCAGACTGTTATGTACTCCAGCCTTTACTTCATTCCATTAACAGTTCTGTTATTTAGGAATAAATGTGTTTTTTCCCCACCACCTTCTATGTATACCACATGTGGGAAAAAAATGTACATATTAGGAAAGATTCTATACATTTGCTTCTGTGATTGCATTCCAAATTTCTGCCTGAGTATTTAGATAAGAGTTACTTTAAATCATGGAAAAAAATTAAGAAACACGCTCTTAGTTATGCTAGAAAATAAAAGCAAAGATCTAAAGTGCTATTAGTGGCATTAGCCTGTTTCTCTGTTGTGCTTAGTTACATGTTATATGGTGGTACAGTACCCTCAGCCAAAGGCCTATGTCATCTGGCAGCTCTAGTTGCCATAGCAATGAAATTCTGTTGGAAGGAGCAAGGTGAATGCTAATTGTAGCCATTTATTGTTCCTTCTGTTCCCTTAACTAGCACAGCTGTAGAGCTGCTAGTATCACTGGGTAAAGAGCATGAATTGCCCTCAAATTCGCTGTTAATGAAATGTAACCAGCAGTTCTGTTAAAGGTGTATGTGTGTGTGTGTGTGTGTGTGTGTGTGTGTATACATACACACTGGGAACTGTTGATGGTGCTGACAGTATCACTGTATTGGCAGAACCACAGCTTGATTTAAACAATGATGACTGTAAACCAGGGTCCGTGGGGGGGGGGGGGGGGGGGGGGGGGAAGAAAGGACAGAAAACTGTAAATCTGTTGAAAATGGACGGATGGCATTGAAATTAAGTTAACAACAATTCCTTAGAGACTGACCCTAGACAAATCTTAACTGTTTATCTAGGCTTGTGAGTAAAATTTACGTGCCCAGAGGCATAAGTGAAGGCATCATGCCTATTGCTATTATTTTCAATTTGAGACAATATTAGTGGTGCCTTTGGAAAATGATTCATTAGGCTAATACCAACTGTGCTGTGATTCTGAAATATTGCTATATTAATGATATAGGAGGGGCTAACATTATAGATTTCAGGATGCATAATGATTTATTAGATAATGTATGTGGAAAATCTTCATGTTACACTATAAAGTAGTGAAATTCTTGTATCAGTCCACTTGATATGTGAAATACATCAACAAAGAAATAGCAGGTGATAGATTTTTATTGAGTTCATTTTATATATCTATATATCTATCTATATATCATCTTGACTGGCTTTGGGAATGAAGGGATAATGCCTGACTAGATTATATTGCAGTGGATATGTGAAAGGAGAACAGGGTGCTGAAGTGCTAGCAATGTGGTAAGAAGATTTTGATCTAAGAAAACATTTGGAATTAGTTTAGTTTATTGTACTCTTGCTAAACCACTTTTCAATCATAAAATCAAAGTGGTGTGCTATCTAAAATAGAAAAAGAAAAGAAGTCCAAAATGGCAAAGTAAAGCAAAAGAGAAGGGAGAAAAGGGAAAGAAAAAAACACACAATAACAAGTCGTGCTATTGGTCTCCTGGCCTAGTAAAATCTGGAAATGCCAAAACAAATAAATGAGTTTTTAAAGTTGCTTTAAACTTATGGAGGGAAAGTTCTGAGTGAAGGTAAGGTGGGAGAGAGTTAAAGGGAAGGAGCAGCACAGGAAAAGGTAAAATGATGAGTAGACTGAAGACAAGAACAGTGTACATGGGTGTAGAGCAAGACGATTTTCATAAACTGAGCAAGGGGCACGAGAAGGCTGGTAAGAGATAATCAGGGAGGAGAGATAGTCAGGAAGACTAGTATGAATAGCTCTTTGAGTTGCGACCAAAATAGTTTTGCAAACGAAAAGGAATAGGGAGCCAATGGTACTGAACATGAAGTAAGCAGAATGTAAATAACTTTAATTGCAAACATAATGCTAGTTTAGATTTTTAAAATTTCTTTATAAACAGTATTTTTTGTGTAAACTTTCTCGCAGTGAGGGAAAAGCTTTCCTTGTTCAGGACCATCTATAACTTTAACAATTGCATCAGAAGACTTACAAACTCGTGAAAATGCAACATACAGTTGTCCATGTGTAAACACTGGTTCTGGTAGGAAAATGCCAACTTTTTCAAATGTTTGTCCTTGTGACTTAGAGAGAGTGCAATACAGAGTTCATTCTGTGTGTTGTATCAGTTTTTTTCTGTGGTTTACCTGTTGTCTTGCACCCCGTTGTCCTTTGCCTCTCAGTCTTGATTGATGTCTGTCACAGTTTCTGTTTTTTTCCCTATTCTGTTGTTGCCTGCTTTTGTGTGACACAGAGAGAGAGTGTGAGACCAAGACACATTCTGTGTGTGTGTGTGTGTGTGTGTGTGTGTGTGTGAGAGAGAGAGAGAAAGACAGTGTCTGTCTGTGTGTGGGGGTGAGACAGAAAAAGAGAGTGTTTGTGTCTGACAGAGACAGAGTGTGTGTCTGTGTGTGAAAGAAAGAGAGAGTGCAATACAGAGTTCACTGTGTGTTGTATCTGGGGTTTTTTTCTGTGGTTTACCTGTTGTCTTGCACCCCATTGTCCTTTGCCTCTCAGTCTTGATTGATGGCTGTCACAGTTTCTGTTTTTCCCCTATTCTGTTGTTGCCTGCGTTCATGTGACACAGTGTTAAGCTCTCACTGGCGATCGAGGGCTGCTCCCGTTATAGTTGACCACTGCCGTTCAGTTCTTAGTGACAATTGAAAGCTGAAGCGGCTCCCGCGTTGCGTGTGGAGGAAGGGCTGAAGCGGCTCCCACGTTGCATGTGGAGGAAGGGCTGAAGCGGCTCCCACGTTGCGTGTGGAGGAAGGGCTGAAGCGGCTCCCGCGTTGCGTGTGGAGGAAGGGCTGAAGCGGCTCCCGCGTTGCGTGTGGAGGAAGGGCTGAAGCGGCTCCCGCGTTGCGTGTGGAGGAAGGGCTGAAGCGGCTCCCGTGGTAAGTTTCTGTGAGAGATTGACAGAAGCGTCCTCGAGATCAACGTCTCAGCCCTCACTCGGTTCTTTTGGTCTGGCGCTTCCCGTCTCCCTCCTTCAAGTAGTAACATCTCCTGACGTCAGGCAAGCAGGCTTCTACTGCGGGAGAGGGACGTCAGGAGATGGTTACGAACACAGTGAGAGACATTGGAACGTTGCAGGAGCAAATTATTAGATATAGGCACTTGGTAAGAACCTATTATATAAAAGTTATAAAATATGTTTAATAAAACTTTCTATATTGCCTTTGCTGATGAACAGGTCAAGCCGGTTTACAATAAAATAAGTTAAAAAGAGAGAAAGGAACTCCATGAGGACAGTCAAAGGTAGCAAGAGTCTCATTCATAGCAGGAATGCATCCAACTCCCTGGCCAGGCTCACAGCCTTAACAAATTAGATACTGAAAGCCAAACCTTTAAAAAAAAAGTCTTCAATAAAGTTTTTGAACTTATTTAACAACATTGTTTTGCGCAAAGGAACAAGGAGATTGCCATAATAAAAAGAACAAGGAAAATTATTTTCCAGACACTGGAAAGTTTGAACTAGAGGACATGAATTGAGATTACAGGGTGGTAGATTTAGGAATAACATTAGGAAGTACTTTTTCACAGAGAGGATGGTGGATACCTGAAATGCCTATTTGGGGGAGGTGGCGGAGATGAAAATGATGACGGAATTCAAAAACGTGTAGGATAATCACAAAGAATCCTTATACGGAACAAAGATGGAATGGAAACACTTGTCAGTGCTTAGATTACATGTCTAGTATTATTGAAGTTGGGTCATTACTGAGATGACTTCTACAGTCTGTGTCCAAAATATGACAAATAGGGTAGGCTTCTATGGTCTGTGATCCGAGGATAGCGGGGACAGATCATGGACAAGTGAGCATTTTTATAGCACATTCGCCTAAGCATTGATAAGAAGTAAGATGTCAATTTGCAACATTATTGGAATGCTGGTTTATTCAAGTATTGACAATAAATGTGACTATCAAAAATTATAAAACCATTCTTCCCATGATTGTTTGACTGCCCTATTTGTTATGCCAGTATTTAATCATGATGGAGTGTAACCTGCTTGAGTGGCAGGTGAGGCTCTGGATCCCTTATTGTGCAAAGTGAATACACCATGTGTGTTTATCTGCCATCATATACTTTGTTACTATGAAAAGGATTGCTGAGTTTCAAGTGGATTCCAAGTGAGCAAATGAAGGGGATGGAAGGATATGAAGCTGTTCTTGTAGGAACCAGAGTGAACAACCTGAAACAAAGAAAAACATTAGTGACGATAGGTAAGAGGAAATCCAACATTACAGAGGAGTCAAGTTGTTGTATTCTGAAGCAGCAGTAACCTCTTGAGCTAGAACTGTGGAATTCCTGCAAAAATCGTGTTACAAATAGTCAGTATGATATGAGCAGGGCAGGGATTAATGAGTGCAAAGATTGAAAGTCAAGGTAGTTCTGAACTGAATGCAGGTTTCTAAGAAACAGAAAGCCTGACTAAAAGACTAGAGAAAGATGAGCCCAGGACAGGTCAGTATCAAAAATAACTCCCAAATATTTGAAAGAACTTAATTTAGTATTGTTATTGGGGAGTCCCATAGGACTGGAGTAAGAGTAGGAGGACAAAAATGCCTTGTCAGATATCAAGCTGCTGTTTTGTCTCAGTTGAGCAAAAGCCTAATATTTCTCAGCCAATTGGAAATTTTGGCCAAGCAAAGTTGAGCTCCAATCTGGATATATAGGGGAAGTATAAAACACTAATAAAATAATGTCTGTGTAAAAGTAAGCACTAATCCTATGTTCCTGCTTAAGTTTAACACGGAGCTCATAAAGATGTTAAATAAAACAGGTGATAAGATAGACCCCTAGGGAACTCCACAGGAAACAGCATAAATAGAAGATTTCTTGTATGAGTAATCTACAAAAAAAGAACAGTCAGCCAGGAAAGATTGGAACCAGCAGAAAACCTGATCTTTGTTGGAATGTATTGTATTTTAACATGCATTGCCTGTCAGCAATCTTTTCTCTGTGATTACTCTGTGACCTCTGATGTGAATTACTTAGAGAGGTCACACAGCTATGCAACTTCCTGTGGGGGTCAGACACAGTAGATGCAGCACATGCAGCACATGGAGCACATGGAGCTCATGATCTCTCCTAACCTGAGAGGATCTATGGTGGTGTGAGCATCCATTACCATCTAAGCACATGGAAGGAGCTGATAATACAAATGTATAGTAATATGTATATATAAGCCTGTCTGATTATAATCTAACTGCAAACTGTGAGTAAACAGATGTTTTGTTACTTCAACTTTAAAGTGACTCAGCAGTGAATTATTCAGGGGTGAATGAGAGAGAGATGAAGAAAGAAATTAACATTTCTAAAGCTGAAGCTGTGTGTACTAAAATCTGCTAATTATTTACTACAAATAATCCAACAATCTTGATGTCCAATATTATCATAACAGCAAAAATATACACCTATTATTATTTGTAGCATTTGTATCCCACATTTTCCCACCTATTTGCAGGCTCAATGTGGCTTACATTTGCCGTAATGGCGGTTGCCATTTCCGGGTAGCAGAATTACAAATGATATTGCGTTAAGGTGCATACATACATGGTAACATACATGGAACATAACATATATGATACAGGTCATGGTATATGTATGTACCATGTGCATGCATACATGGTACAGAATAATACATTATGGTGTTGTATAAGGTTCCTGAGTAATAAATTGGATTATAACCTACATTAGGTCATCGGCTATAGAGAGACCCTATTTGGTTTAGGGTGGTAGAGCTAGTCCTGTGAGAAGATTTCAGTTTTGTATAGATCGTATATAGTGTTGATATTTAGTATTTAAGATGGATGTTTATGGTATGCTTTCTTGAAAAGGTCTGTTTTCATTAGCCTTCGGAAGATTGTTAGTTCTTGCGTTGTTTTTATTGCCTTCGGTAGTGCATTCCATAGCTGCGTGCAGATGTATGAGAAGCTGGTCGTGTATGTGGATTTATATTTTAGCCCTTTACAGTCAGGATAGTGGAGATTGAGGAATGTGTGTGATGATCTTTTTGCGTTCCAAATAGGTAGGTCTATAAGGTCTGACATATAGGTCGGCGCTTCCCCGTAAATGATTTTGTGGACCAGGGTGCAAACTTTGAACGCAATTCATTCTTTTAATGGGAGCCAGTGTAGTTTTTCTCTTAGGGGTTTCGCGCTTTCGTATTTCGTTTTCCCAAATACGAGTCTGGCGGCTGTGTTTTGAGCGGTCTGAAGCTTCTTAATGATTTGTTCTTTGCATTCGGCATAGATGGAATTGCAGTAGTCTAGATGGCTTAGAACCATTGATTGTACTAGGCTGCGGAATACTTCCCTTGGGAAGAAAGTTTTGATTCTTTTGAGTTTCCACATTGAGTAGAACAATTTCTTTGCTGTATTTTTCGCATGGTCTTCAAGTGTGAGATTTCGGACAGTTATTACTCCCAGACTTTTCAAGCTGTCTGAGACAAGGAGGATGTAATCTGAGGTGTTTATGGTTTTGGGTTTGTTTGTGTTGTATTGTGAGTACAGGATGAGACGTGTTTTTTATGCGTTTAGCTTTAGTTGGAATGCGTCCGCCCATGAGCTCATTGTTTGGAGGCTGTGTGTGATTTCGTTTGTGATTTCGGTTATGTCTTGTTTGAACAGGATGTATATTGTGACATCGTCTGCATATATGTAGGGGTTGAGTCCTTGGTTGGATAGCGATTTGGCTAAAGGTGTCATCATTAAGTTAAAAAGGTTTGGTGAGAGCGGTGATCCTTGTGGTACTCCGCATTCAGGTTTCCATGGTGTTGATGTTTTTGATTTGGAAATCACTTGATAGGTTCTTGTTGTTAAGAAGCCTGTAAACCATCTTAGTACGTTTCCTCCAATCTCGAAGTAACCTAGGATGTTTGAGAGTATTTGGTGGCTGACCATGTCGAACGCGCTGGACATATGGAATTGTAGGAGTAGCACGTTGTTTCCAGTTGCAATTAGTTGCTTAAATTTGGCTATGAGTGTGGTTAGCACTGTTTCAGTGTTATGGTTGGATCAAAATCCTGATTCATGAAGTATTGTGAATTTGTTTAGGTAATTGGTGAGTTGTTTGGTTACCATACTTTCCATTAGTTTTATTATCAGGGGGATGGTTGCTACTGGTCGATAGTTGGGATGCGTCATTTAATTTTTTCTTTAAGTCTTTGGGTATGGGCGTGAGTAATATATTTCCTTTGTCCTTAGGGAAAAGTTCATGTTGTAGCATGTAGTTCAGGTGTGATGTGAGGTCTGTTATGAATCGTTTGGGGGCAAACCTTATTAGGTTACTGGGGCAAATATCCAGTTTGGAGTGGGTTTTGGAGAAATTGTTGAGTGCTTGAATGATGGTTTCTTCAGTTAGTAGATCAACGTCATTCCAGGTTCGATCTGCTGGGTATTCTCCTGGAGTAGGGTCCAGGCAATCCATACATTTTTCGTGATCAGTGGTATTGTGTAGTAATGTGGATCGAAGTTTTATAATTTTCTCATTGAAGTATTCCATATCATCATGCTGATCAATCCATAGACTGGTGGGTTGTGTCCATCTACCAGCAGGTGGAGATAGAGAGCAATCCTTTTGCCTCCCTATATGTGGTCATGTGCTGCCGGAAACTCCTCAGTTTGTTCTCTATCTCAGCAGGTGGTGGTCACACACAGCAGCAGCTCTGACTAGGTCTCCAAGCCTAATTTTTAGGTTTTGTTGAGTACCTGGGGTTGAGGGCTCTTCTTGAGCAAGTGCAAACCTGGTGGCGCCAGGTCCCTCCTTTTCTCATGTTGGGCAGGGTACTAGACCGGGTGGCAAAGCATCCGGGCCGGGTAATCCTGGTGGGTCCGGACTGGCCCAGACGTCCCTGGTATGCGGACTTGATCAGGCTCTCAGTGGACGGACCTCTGCGACTGCCAGCGGAGCAGGGCCTGTTGCATCAGGGTCCCGTGGTGATGGAGGATCCCTCCCCCTTTGGTCTTACGGCCTGGCTATTGAGCGGCAGCGTCTGAGGAAGAAAGGCTTCTCAGACAAGGTCATCGCCACTATGCTGAGAGCGAGGAAGCGCTCTACTTCTACTGCTTATGCCAGGGTTTGGCGTACCTTTGCATCGTGGTGTGAGGCAGGCTCCCTTTCTCCCTTCACTGCTCCAATTTCTTCAGTGTTGGCGTTCCTGCAAGAAGGTCTGGAGAAAGGCCTGTCGCTCAGTTCCCTTAAAGTCCAGGTAGCGGCTCTGGCTTGCTTCAGGGGCTGCCTGAAGGGTGCTTCCCTGGCTTCGCAGCCAGATGTGGTGCGCTTTCTCAAGGGAGTTAATCACCTGCGCCCTCCTCTGCACTCAGTGGTACTTGCGTGGAATCTCAATCTAGTGCTAAGAGCCTTGCAGAAGCCGCCTTTTGAACCCTTGTCGAGGGCATCTCTGAAAGACCTGACGTTGAAAGCAGTCTTTTTGGTGGCTATCACTTCAGCCAGAAGAGTTTCCGAACTCCAGGCGCTATCATGTCGAGAGCCCTTTCTGCAGTTCACTGAGGCAGGAGTGTCTATTCGCACAGTGCCTTCCTTCCTGCCCAAGATTGTTTCTCGCTTCCATGTGAATCAGCAGCTCTGTCTCCCATCCTTTCGTAGGGAGGACTACCCAGAGGAGTACTCTGCTCTCAAATATCTAGATGTGAGACGAGTCAACATCAGATACTTGGAAGTGACCAATGATTTCCGGAAGTCGGATCATCTGTTTGTCCTGTTTGCAGGTCCTCGTAAGGGTCTGCAGGCTGCTAAGCCTACAGTGGCAAGATGGGTTAAGGAAGCCATTGCAGCGGCTTATGTGGCCGCGGGGAAGGTGCCGCCTATCCAGCTGAAGGCTCACTCCACTAGAGCTCAGGAGGCCTCGATGGCGGAGGCCGGGTCCGTCTCCTTGGAAGAGATTTGCAAGGCAGCAACTTGGGCATCGCAATATTGATTAATACTAAGACTCAGATATAGCTTTAAATATCCTCTGATGTTGCTTCAACTATTATGAACTTTATACTGCCTGAATGTGAATATTCTGCCCTTACTTAAATGTGTGCACTGTAATGCTACCTCTTGATAATCACGACAATTCCAATTCTGTCAAACCTGTATTTTTTATCCACCGCACAGGACTACCATACATATTTTGCTTTTACACTGCATTGCTGAATATTCATATATGCCATGTACCTCAGTTTTTACCTACTGCATAGGCTCATTGTATATATCTTGGTTGGTATATCGCACTGCTGAATATTCATATATACCTTATATCTCATACAAGGTCTATATCTATCTCATACAAGGTCACGATTCCCAGCTCAACTGCATAACTAGAGAAATAACAAAATGCTTATCACCAAACTAATTCTAATAACCTACACACTATCCCTAATTCATCAAACACTAACCACCCCCCATACAAACACCAACAACATACCCACAATACTTAACCTCTTCAGATTACCCAGGCACACCACACCTCACCAGACCAACAATAATCAAAACAATGAAAAAACTACCCCACGGAGACAAAAATACCATAAGGGAAAGAATGGACATAAACCTACACAACAAGAGAACAGACAACTTAAGAAAATCATCACAACTACAAACATAGAAGGCCCTTACCAAACAATTCAGGTGGGATACATAAACGCCAGATCAGTAGTAAATAAAACAACAACAATAACCGACTGGATCATGGCAGACAATCTTGACCTAGTACTCATCAGCGAAACCTGGATCCACGATTACATGGACCCCATAACCTTAGACCTTTGCCCACCAGGCTACAAAATTACGCACTGGACAAGGAAAGAAAAAAAAAAAAAAAGAGGAGGTGGAATAGCACTAATCCATACATCCCATTTCACCGTAACAACAACTGCTGAGTCTATCACACCAAAACTTGAAATTGCCTCAGTTAAAATCCACCACGCTAACCTGCTCGAACATCTAAACGTAGTCCTGTTTTATAGACCGCCAGGAAGAATGGAAAAGAATAGATTCACATTTTGAAGAATTCAGAAAGAGAAGGTTGGACTTGGGCCAGAGTGAGACTTGAGAAAGACAAGAATTGAGACTTTGAACTACCGAGGAGTCAGATGCTTTACAGAGAATTTGGATATCATCAGCATAGCAGAAAGAGGTACAGGGCTGTTCTTGAATAATAATGAGTAAAGGAGTAAGAAAGATATTAAAAAGAGTAGGGACAAGAATAGTACCTTGGAGGACACCAGAAAGTAAAGATAGAGAATCGGTTGAAGAGCTCTAAGAGCAGAGTTGGTAGGGAACGGTTACTGAGATAATTAGAGAACCAAGCAAAGACTGTGCCAGAGATACCAATGGAACAGAGGCAGTGAAGAAGGAGTGGTGATTGACCAGGTCAAAAGAAAAAGAAGAAAGATCGAGAGAGACTAGGAGGTGCGGATGAAATCATATAGACCAAGAAGAAGCGTTTCAGTACTGAAGGAAGTTCTAAAACCAGATTGATATGGGTGGGGAATGTTGCTCTGTTTGAGGTGATCAGTAGAGTAGAAACTAGAGGGTGAGGACAAATCAAGATGGGGTGTTTTGAGCAGGGGATGTACCAAGGCATGTTGCCAGGAAATAGTGACAATACCTTCAGTAAGAAAGAAGGAAAGAAGAGGAAGAAGAAAAGAAATAATATGGGAGGAGAGACGCTTAACAAGAGAGGCGGGCCAAGGACCGGCAGATGAGGATGAAGGATTAAAGGACAAAAGAGCCTTGCCCCCACACACACACATTTACTAAGCCTTGCTAGCGACTGCCCTGTTCTAATGCTGACATACAGCATTGCCACATGGCTTAGTAAACGGGGGGTGGGGGGGGGGGGGGTAGGGTGTGGGCAAAGGGAAGATTAAAAGAAAACCAAGTAGAAGATGGGCAGGGTGAAAGGTTTGAAGGAGAGGAGGGGAGTGAAGGCAGAAGAGACAAAAGACAATCAGTTTTGGATTGCCAGACTTGTAATGGCTAACTTATACTGGTATTCTTTAATTGAAATTTTGTGGCACTTAACAAACATAACTTACACCTAACTAGGTACCCTGTGGTAATTTGTGACTGTGTCAGCAATACTGGTATCTGAACTAGGACTGCCATTGAACAAGCCTAAATCTGTCCCAGATAGCTTATCTGTTTAATTGCTGAATATATGTGGTAAATGGAATATTTCTGGTACTGATCCCCCCTCCCCCAGCCCAACTCATAACTTGTGCTAAAAATTGGGCCCCTAGTATTTAATACAGTACTTTGGGGAAAATATAAAAACAATTGACTAGCCTCTAATTATGGCAGTTTTATTTTCATTACAACGTACTACATTCTTTTTTGAGCTGTATATTTAATGTGTGCATCTACAAGATAAATGTAATAAAGAATGTATGTCTTGGTGAGAACTAATTTCAAATTAGTGACTCATTAAATTATACAGTATTTTGGAAGAGGAGGAGCCATTGTATATTTCATTAACTATTTCTTTTTAATTCTGATCAAAGTCTGTGATATAAAAATTTGAAGCAGCTAAACTATATCACATCTTCAGACTAACCAAATTAAAATAAACAATTGTTCTGACTTTCAAATAATTCATGAAGATTCAAGATGTCATTTAAATGAAAAAGAAGCAATTATGATCTCCATTAGGCAATCTAAACTGCTGAAGAAAATACTCCAAAGAAGTTGGAGAGCAGCAGTTATTACTGAAATTCTATGATAAAAATAATGGTGTTTTGTTCCTAGTTTCCCTACATACGTTGGTGCATTTTTATTTTAGCAAGATAATGTAATGCATTAAACTTGCTGAATAGTTATATTAAAAATTATACAAATAAAGTGTAAGGAGATGCACTGAATTCAGCTGACAGCTCGTTTCTGAGTGCTAAAATTGTTTTATGACCAATACTAGTAAAAGCAGGCAAAGACTGTTTTTTTTGCTGTCTGATGAGAACTGAATGTAGGCACATTTTGCTATTAGTTGTGGTAAGACAGCAGAAGGCTCTTGTAATTGATTTGATGACTTGGTCTGACTTGAGCTCTTATGGCTACAATGGTCTGTGGCAAGGTACTGATGCAGAGAAGGGTACATGAAAAGAAAGTGTTATGACTCTGCAGAGGCAAATATTTGCATTATTTAAAGGAGCATATTTATTAAAACCATTCAAACCAGCCATTGGTTGATGTAGTGCTATTCATAAGGGCTTATCTAACAATGTGTCATGCTTTGTAGCAACTTCATATAGATAGATAAATAGATAGAGATAGATATTCTAGTATTTGTACACTGCTCGAAAGTATTAGATGGGCAGTACCGTAAAAAAAAAAATTTGAAACTTGAGAATTATTTTTGCCTCAGAACAGTTGCATCACTAAATAGTTTTCAATAAGTTCTTTTCTGTGCCGTTAGCAATGGCTGATATGGGAATGGTAGTGATGGAAGAGGTTATATTATCTGACTACTGATTTGACATGTTGAATAAAATGTGTGCCTTAACGTTGTATATAACTCAGTTGTCACTAGTGAGCAAACATGACCTCATAATTTCTTTATGGTATATACAGAAGTGAAGTGTTGATTCTGTATTCAGCTTGAGCTACAACTGAAAAAGGTGTGAGCAACGGAATTTACGCGGGATGTAAAGAACAAATCATAAAGAAACTCCAGACCACTCAAAACACAGCAGCCAAGTTTATATTTGGAAAAACACGCTTTGAAAGCGCCAAACCCCTCCGAGGAAAAACTGCACTGGCTCCCAATCCAAGAACGCATTGCTTTCAAAATCTGCACCCTGGTTCATAAAATCATTTATGGCGAAGCCCCGGGATACATGGCAGACCTCATAGACCTGCCAACCAGAAATATAACAAGATCAGCATGAACATATCTAAATCGCCACTACCCAAGCTGTAAAGGACTCAAATACAAATCAACTTATGCATCCAGCTTTTCCTATTTAAGCGCACAACTATGGAACGCACTGCCAAAAGCCATATAAACAACGTGTGACCACCTAAATTTCCGGAAATCATTAAAAATATACCTGTTCAAAAAGGCATACCCCACCAACCCAACATAAAAGCCTGAATACCTGCAAAAACAACGAAACCTAAGATCGTAATGAACCTAACCTAACTCTTCCTCTCTAAGATCCCCTAATGTGTCTATCACACATGAGCCTTATATTACCACAACATATAAATAAAGTACTAATTTTCAAAGCACATAGACTTAGAAAGTTACATAGTAACATATGCATCTTTGTAAGTCTATATGATTTGAAAATGAGCCTCTAATTAATTAACTCACATATTTATTCTAGATATTACAATGCAGTCTCATCTTAAGGATTATATTCTAATGTTGAAGTTGGACATCTTATCTACATCAATTTACTTCATTGATTATGACTAGAAAACATAATCGTTCCGTCTGAAAAATTACAAAACCATCTGTGTGTCAGCAAGTTAAAGATTTGGCTGTCACTTGCATAGGAAGTTTAATCACAAAGTTCTATAAAGCAGAGACAAAAAAGCAACATTTTATTTTGATTTTTGCAGTTTTAGATCTTTCATCAACATTAGGCCCAACTAAGGACTGGAGAAAACCACAAAATAAATGTTGTTAGTATTGGTTGAATAATGGTTTTTGAAAATCTTTCTACCCATCTGTAATGTAGAGGACAAATAGTGACTGAATTTTGCCAACCATAGCAAGTAGCCTTTAAGTAGCAGAAAGTGGCCAGAAAGAACAATTGCAATGGATGAATGGTGGAGTTTAACCATAAAGCAAGACAGTATTGTCAAGAAAAGGAAGCAGCAGCATATAAAGGGTTCAGAAATGTTTCTTCATGTGGGTTCATACAATGCTGAGGACTGTCAAACAGATTTTTCACATCTTTTGATAGCTTTTGTGTGGTAATTTTTCCTTGTTTTCAACAATTCTACTTGCAAGCCTTTCTCTGCATTCTTTGCATAATTTATGTTGTCTAGTTGTACAAAATTATTATTCTTGCATCTTAATTCAAGTTTATTTATATCTTTCTACCCCACCCATCGGGCAAACCATCTAGTTGGTTTACAGTCTAATAAGAGAGAAATTATGCGTACAATTAAACAAGACAAGATATCTAGTTTTTCCCCATTCAGAACACATTGTCTATATAAAGGGGAAAAAATACTCAACCGAATTCTTCAAGCTACCAGATAACACCCAAACCAGTTTTGCATGGAAAGGTTACTTCTAAAGACTTTATGGTACCTTTTCTAAAAGTGAAGACAGTGCTCACTTTTTAAAGATCAATCAGGCTTTCCAAACTTATGTATCAACTCTGACCTATTTATTTTCTATGTTTACTTGCATCTATATCTACACACACACACTGTCAAATTCAACAGTCCACCCACAACTTGCTGGAGCTCATCTTGCACACCATGAAGAAATAAAGATGTCAACCTAACCATTAGGGGTTGCCTAAGGCAGCAGGTTTGGGGGGGGGGGGGGGAGGGACAACAAAGAGCAGAGTAGTCAAAGCAAAACATAAGAACAGCTGTACTGGATCAGACTAATGGTCCATCTAACCCAGTATCCTGCTTCCACAGTAGCCAATCCAGATCACAAGTAACTGACAGAAACCCAAATAGTAGCAACATATGAACATAAGCATTGTCATACTGGGACAGACCAAAGGTCCATCAAGCCCAGTATCCTGTTTCCAACAGTGGCCAATGCAGATCACAAGTACTTTGCAAGATCTCAAAACAGATCTTGCAAAGTACTTGTTCTAGAATAAGCAGTGTATTTTCTCAAGTCAATCTTAATGACTTATGGACTTTTAGGAAATTATCCAAACCATGTTTAAACCCTGCTAAACTAACTGCTTTTACCACATTCTCTGGCAATGAATTCGAGTTTAATTTCAAGTGCATCATGAGCTTCTATTACAATAAAAGCTTGCAGCAAAACGAGTACCCTCATTGTCAACTACAACATTTCAAACAATCTGGCATATCCAAGAATGTTGTGCAAGCATATTTTTTATTTATTGGGTTTTATTAACCATCTTTATGAAGTTATTCACACAAGGTGGTGTACAGCAGGTGTAGCTTGACATAAAACTTTTAATTTTGCTAATGGCAAAATGACCAAATAATAATCAATGAGGGAGATATGGAGACAGGCAAACTGAATCCCAATAATAGGAATACTATGATACAACGTCAGCAGGCTTAGCCTTTCCTAAAGCAGAAAGGTCGTTTAAGTGTGCATTCCATTTTGCAATTAAAAAGTTGCTGACAGATTAGTCAATGGAAGTCATACCAAAGGGTGACACATGAAAGTCAGTAACACAAGATTGATATTGTTCCTTTGGCACACCCTATGGTCCATGACCAGTTCTTTGTTTGAACTACTTCTATTCAGTGCTAAGTTCTTCCTGGCATTCTTTCTGTTCTAAGAGTAGGAAAATTGGCCATTCCAAACTTCAAAGGTACCCTTTGCCATGGGTTGTTCACTACCTGTATATCTTTTAGCACTGGCAGTCTGACAATCCTTGCTCATCAATCAAAAACAGATCAGTCAGGCAGGGGAACTGATAACCCTGTCTGAGGTTCTTGGCCTAATGACTTGCTTGATCCTAAAGGTCAGGAATTTATGCATATCCAGTCAAAGTACGAGCTTTAATGTCTGATACATGCCAACTTCCCTCAGTCGCATGCTGCTGTTGTGGTATCTGTCCTTTCCTGGTTCTCTTCCTACCTCTCCCTCCGCACCTTTAGTGTTCACTCAGGTGGATCCTCTTCTACTTCTATCCCTCTGCCTGTCGGCGTACCTCAGGGTTCTGTTCTTGGTCCCCTCCTCTTTTCTATCTACACTTCTTCCCTTGGTTCATTAATCTCATCCCATGGCTTTTCCTACCATCTCTATGCTGATGACTCCCAAATCTACCTTTCTACCCCTGATATCTCACCTTGCATCCAAACCAAAGTTTCAGCGTGCTTGTCTGACATTGCTGTCTGGATGTCTCAACGCCACCTGAAATTAAATATGACCAAAACCGAGCTTCTCATTTTTCCCCCCGAAACCCACCTCCCCGCTCCCCCCGTTTTCTATTTCTGTTGATGGTTCTCTCATTCTCCCTGTCTCCTCAGCTCGAAACCTTGGGATCATCTTTGACTCTTCTCTCTCCTTCTCTGCTCATATCCAGCAGATTGCCAAGACCTGTCGTTTCTTTCTTTACAACATCCGTAAAATCCGCCCCTTTCTTTCAGAGCACTCTACCAAAACCCTCATCCACACCCTTGTCACCTCTCGTTTAGACTACTGCAATCTGCTTCTTGCTGGCCTCCCACTTAGTCACCTCTCCCCTCTCCAGTCGGTTCAAAACTCTGCTGCCTGTCTCATCTTCCGCCAAGGTCGCTTTACTCATACTACCACTCTCCTCAAGACCCTTCACTGGCTCCCTATCCGTTTTCGCATCCTGTTCAAACTTCTGCTAACCTATAAATGTACTCACTCTGCTGCTCCCCAGTATCTCTCCACACTCGTCCATCCCTACACCCCTTCCTGTGCACTCCGCTCCATGGATAAATCCTTCTTATCTGTTCCCTTCTCCACTACTGCCAACTCCAGAGTTCGCGCCTTCTGTCTCGCTGCACCCTACGCCTGGAATAAACTTCCTGAGCCCCTACGTCTTGCCCCATCCTTGGCCACCTTTAAATCTAGACTGAAAGCCCACCTCTTTAACATTGCTTTTGACTCGTAACCACTTGTAACCACTCGCCTCCACCTACCCTCCTCTCTTCCTTCCCGTTCACATTAATTGATTTGATTTGCTTACTTTATTTATTTTTTGTCTATTAGATTGTAAGCTCTTTGAGCAGGGACTGTCTTTCTTCTATGTTTGTGCAGCGCTGCGTATGCCTTGTAGCGCTATAGAATGCTAAATAGTAGTAGTAGTAGTAGCAGGGTGAAACAGGACTGCGGGAAGGCCTGCAGCAGCCTGCATCCTTTGCCAACCACCTCTGGAGAAACTCAGGATAAATATAGAATATAGCATGAAGGAGAGGAGGGAAGGGAGAAAGATGCCACACTGCAGTGGGGGGGGGGGGGGGGAGTTGGAGGCAGAATTAGCCATGTGATGCTGTTGCATTGGGAGCAGTGTGGAGGACAGTCACAGGAGCTGGGGAAGAAAGAGACAGTACCCCTTTGCCACACTTGCCGTGCTTACCTGGTTGCACCGACCCTGGATTTGTTTGCTTTAGCTATTTAACATTCTTTGTACATAACTCAACCAACACAAGGCTTGTCATCTTGTTTAGTATCTCCTAGAGTAGAGGTTCTCAACCCAGTTCTTGGGACACATCCAGTCAGTCAAGTTTTCAGGGTACCCACAAAGAATATGCATGAGATAGAATTGCATACAGTTGAGGTAATGCTTGTTAGGTTTACCTCAGGCATATTATCTCATGCATGAGAAACCTTGTCCTAGATGATTAAAAACATTAGTGCTTTTTCAAATTCATACTAATGGCAGGAGTGTCCTTTTCACACAATAATTGACTCTTATGGCTGATTTAACATGTCTGCTTCACTTTAGTGCTTTATTTCCCATGGCAGATGTTTGCTATCATGTATAAGTGTGAGAAATGGGCATTATTATGCCCAACAGATTTCAACATCAAACTTCTACACAGATCAGGGAGACAGGATGCGATGGGTAGCAGTCTTGAAACCGAGGACTGTGCAGAGCTACAATCCTCCATAAAACTGAATTACGATCCCTTTTAATCCAGCTGGAAGTAGAGAAACAAATCTGGCTGCTCATGATATACCAAGCACTTCATAACAGCACATTATGTCTGCAAGAACTCCTTGATCTTATTACAGAGTTGACTCTTGGTTTTCCTAGGCTGGTGATTATGGGAGACTTCATTCTACATGTCAGTACCCCATATGTCACAGCTATCTTCTGGGACACGATAACAGCACTAGGATTCACACAGGTGATATTCTCCAACCCATGAAAAGTGTTGCATACTAGACTTGGTGTTCTGCAAGGTGGTAGACATCTTCTAAGTAAATAGCTGAAACAGATGTTTCCTTCCAAAATTTGGAAGGAAATCAGTAACAAGAAAAAGCTGACACCATGTGGATTGAAAAACTATAGCATCAGAGCAGGTTGATATTTGAAATGCAGACTTAGCAATGACCCTACAGAAAACTGCACCCCTAAAAAAGATCAGAATGCCCCACACACAAATACTAACCTTGGTTTTCTCCAGAACTTTGGACCCGTAAACACAAAGGATGGAAACTGGAAAGGAGATGGTGTAAATCTTGCTTGGATAAGGACAGGCTAAACTGTAGGAAACACGTGACAAGAGTACCAGCAAGCTTTATCAACAGCCCAAAACAGTATTTCTTTGAAAACATTGAACAGGCTGCAAATTCAACTAAGCACCTATTGCTCATAGTAAACAGCTGAACCAACCTGTGCATTCAAAACTCTCTGCCAGGATTTACAGTCAGTCTCAGTCTCCTGTCATTTAATCATAACACAAGCTTGCTCTCTCCTTTCACAGACATATGGGACTCTTAATCCAATAAATGAGGAAGGCCTTGACAAAATCCTGAGAGGCCTTTAACCAACGACCTGTTCCTTCAACCCTGCCCATTAAAAATAATTTATCAAGCAAACAGGAGCCACAAAAATTGTGGACTCATTTCTTTCTAATGGGCAACTACCAACAGCATTAAAAAATCTGTAATGTGTCCTCTCCTAAATTTGTTCAGTGCAAGCTCAAAAGTTAGCAGGAAACCTTATAGAACAGTCTACATTAAGCTTGGTGATTGGCTAGAAGAGAGTTAGATCCATGTCGATCTGGATTCAGATCTGTTTTATGGAATGGAGTTGGTCTTTGTATCCCTACTAGAAGTTCTTCACAGAAACTGGGACAGGGGATTCGCCTTAGTGTTGGGACCAGTAGATTTCTCAGCTGCTGATACTGTGGAACACAGTATCATGCTTGCATGACTGGTAGAAATAGGTATCAGTTCAAATCCTATCAGATAAGCAGCAGTCTATACTGTTTGGTAGCACTGACTTACAGAGTACCACAATGACTGATGCTCTCATCTATTTTGTTTAATCTACCTCAAGCCACTAGCCAAGCTGTTTTGGTCAACGGATACTCAGTTCTATATCTAAGTGGATGATGTGCAGTTACTCATACCTGTTGAACCAGACTTAACTACAGCCCTGAATAATTTAACTACCTATTTAATGATAATTCAAAAATGGGCTAAAAACAGACTATACCCAAATACAAGTGGTCACATACCTGGTATCAAAATACCTTGTTTGGAGCTACTAAACCCCCTTTAAATCACAGATCAGGAACCTTGGAGCACAGCTAGACTCAACATTTAAAATGATCACCCAAATCCAAGCAACTGATAGGAGGTACAGTAATCAAGGCTGGATTACTGTAATTCGCTCTATAAACTGCACTTGGTAAACTGCACTTACCAAAGTCTCTAATCACCTGCTGCTGGCTAAATCCAGAGGTCTCTACTCTATCCTTAGCCTTCTTGACCTATCTGCTGCTGGCTAAATCCAGAGGTCTCTACTCTATCCTTAGCCTTCTTGACCTATCTGCTGCTTTTGACACTGTTGACCACACCATACTCCTAGATACGCTATCCTCGATTGGATTCCAGGGTCCTGTTCTTTCCTGGTTCTCCTCCTACCTCTCACGTCGCACTTTCAGTGTTCACTCTAGCGGTTCCTCTTCAGCTTCCATCCCGCTTACAGTTGGTGTGCCTCAGGTTTCTGTCCTTGGACCCCTCCTCTTCTCCATCTATACCTCTTCCCTTGGTACCCTGATTTCATCCCACGGCTTTCAGTACCATCTTTACACAGATGATTCTCAGATCTACATCTCCACCCCTGAAATCTCAACCTTAATCCAGGACAAATTTTCATCCTGCTTGTCTGACATTGCTACTTGGATGTCTCTTCGCCATCTGAAGCTAAACATGACTAAAACTGAACTTCTCATTTTTCCCCCCTAGGCCCACCTCCCCTCTTCCCCCATTCTCTGTCTCTGTTAATGGCTCTCACATCCTCCCTGTCTCCTCGACTCGTAATCTTGGTATCATCTTTGATTCCTCTCTCTCCTTCTCTGCACATATTCAACAGATCGCCAAAACCTGTCGTTTCTTTATCTACAACATTAACAAAATTCGCCCCTTCCTTTTTGAATACGCTGCCAAAACCCTTATCCACACCCTTGTCAACTCTCGCTTGGATTATTGCAATTTACTTCTTACTGGTCTTCCGCTCAGTCATCTCTCTGCTCTCCAATCTGTCCAAAATTCTGCAGCACAGCTTATTTTTCGCCAAAATTATACCCACACTAGCCCACTCCTCAAGTCGCTTTACTGGCTCCCTGTCCGCTTCCGTATACAGTTCAAACTTCTCTTACTGACCTTTAAATGCATCCATTCTGCAGCCCCCCACTACCTCTCCACTCTCATCTCTCCCTACATTCCTCCCCGTGATCTCCGCTCACTGGACAAGTCTCTCTTGTCGCCCCCCTTCTCCTCCACTGCTAACTCCAGGCTTTGTTCCTTTTCTCTCGTGGCACCTTATGCCTGGAATAAACTTCCTGAGCCTGTACTTCTTGCTCCATCTCTACCTATTTTCAAATCTATGCTGAAAACCCACCTTTTCACTGCTGATTTTGGCTCCTAGCCACTACCCATTTGCCTCCCCTTGTTCCTTCTCACCCAGTACTTTAGATTGTAAGCTCTATTGAGCAGGGACTGTCTCTCTGTGTCAGGTGTTCAGCGCTGCATGCGTCTGGTAGCGCTATACAAATGCTAATAATAATATTGATTCAGAAGACTTCACTGGCTATCGGTTGTCCTGTCCCAGGGCCCTACCTGTGCTCCCGCGGGGGGGAGCGATGGTCGTCAGGCCTCGCGGTGCCCAGGGCGGCAGAGACGGACCGCCGACGGAGCCGACAGTACCGCGGGTCGGACCGAGGCCGGCGACCCGCTGGAGCGAACGCCGGCCTCTGAGAAGGGAGCACGCCGGCCAAGATGGCGGCGCCGGCGTCGACGTCTCCCTGGCCCGGAGCGGACCAGCGAGGAAGCTCCTCCTACTCGCGCCGGATTGGCGCGCCGAAACTGAGACTCCGCCTGCAGGGCAGGCCGGCCAATCCAGGCGCTCCTTGCCTGTCAGGGCCGGGGGGATTGGCTCCTCTTCCGGGGAAGGGGCGGACTGGCAGGAGATTTAAACAACGGAACTGGAGGGGTCCGGTGCTTCCGTTTCAGATGTCAGAAGCCGACACAGTGGATCTCGGACTGCTGTTCTTCAGAGACTGTGTTCATCTTCAGTGCTAGCCGTCCTTGCTAGCTGCCTTCAGAGACTGGGTCCACCTTCAGTGCTAGCCGTCCTTGCTAGCTGCCTTCAGAGACTGGGTCCACCTTCAGTGCTAGCCGTCCTTGCTAGCTGCCTTCAGAGACTGGGTCCACCTTCAGTGCTAGCCGTTCTTGCTAGCTGCCTTCAGAGACTGGGTCCACCTTCAGTGCTAGCCGTCCTTGCTAGCTGCCTTCAGAGACTGGGTCCACCTTCAGTGCTAGCCGTTCTTGCTAGCTGCCTTCAGAGACTGGGTCCACCTTCAGTGCTAGCCGTCCTTGCTAGCTGCCTTCAGAGACTGGGTCCATCTTCAGTGCTAGCCATCCTTGCTAGCTGTCTTCAGAGACTGTGTTCTTTTTCAGTGCTAGCCATCCTTGCTAGCTGTCTTCAGAGACTGTGTTCCTCTTCAGTGCTAGCCTTCGTTGCTAGCTGCCCTTCAGAGACTGAGTTGCTGACTACCAGCCAGGCCAGCCGTCACCCCGCGGTTCCAGCAGTCCTGCTGGCCGCCTGCAGCTGGGGGCTCAACCCTTGGTGAACGGCGGTCGCCGCGGGTGAAGATTCGGGGTGCGCGGCTGTCCTCTGAAGTCTTGCGGGGCCTCAGGGAACCTAAGGGCTCACCTATAGCAGAAACAGGACATCGGTATAATGCATAGTTAAATTTAAAACTCTGTCTGATCTTCAAGACCCTTAAAGGAAATGGGACAGAGTACTTGAAGAACAGGATTTCCCTCTATGCACCTCCAAGGTTGCCAAGATCCTTCCAAGGAAAATCCCTAACCACTCCTTCTCCAAAGGAAATTATGCAATGTGACACCCACCAATGATCCTTCTCCAGAGTAGCCCCCATACTCTGGAACACAGTCCCAGAAAGGCTTTGCTTAACGCAAGGCTATCTGTACTTCAGGAGGCATGTGAAAGATTGGCTCTTCTTCCAAGCCTTTAATGGAAAAAGCAACTAATTAGGTAGTTACACACACAAGGACTAATACTGTCTGCTCATACTGAAGAACTTGCGTATCCACTCTTACTTTAGCTGAGATCATTTTCATGCACCTTTTCTGACTCTACCTGCAAATTTTCATTACATTAGTTGCTCTTATTTTCTGTCTTATCTCTCTATATGTTCCACCTCCGTTTACACCTATTCTGTCTATTAAAAATTTTAATATGTATTGTGTAGGCATTGTAAGTATATGCCATAATGTGTATTGCTATTTGAATATGTTTACTGTGGTAATTATCTGTTGCCTATGTCCAATTGCTGTACACCATCTATGGTAAATGCCTTCAAAAAGGTAGTAAATAAATCCTAATAAATAAATTATTTCACATTGCTATTTTTTTTTAAAAAAAATTACTGCTTCCATATCATCAAGCTGATCAATCCATAGACTGGTGGGTTGTGTCCATCTACCAGCAGGTGGAGATAGAGAGCAAACTTTTGCCTCCCTATATGTGGTCATGTGCTGCCGGAAACTCCCCAGTATGTTCTCTATCTCAGCAGGTGGTGGTCACACACAGCAGCAGCTCTGGCTAGGCCTCCAAGCCTAATTTTTAGGTTTTGTTGAGTGCCTGGGGTTGAGGGCTCTTTTGAGCAAGTGCAAACCTGGTGGTGCCAGGTCCCTCCTTTTCTCCCCCCTCCCGCTGGCTCCGTAAAAAAAAAAAAAAAAAAAAATTTAAACGTCCTTAAAGGCGTTTATTTCGACGTTTATTTAAACGTTCATTGCAGCTACTCACTGGGACACCAGTTCGTTACAGCTCGGAGCGGACAGCAGGTAATTTTTACCTTTTTATAGCGGGCAGGGGGTTCCCCGATTCTTCTCCTCGTGGCATATGGCGTCGGAGGGCGAGGGCGCAAAGGGTCGCTCCCCGGATCGCTTGAGCGCTTCTAGAGGGGATGCGGGGGTCTTTCAGCCTGATTCGCCCTTGTTGGGTGACAGTTTCGTGACCGATGAATGTCCCGGTCCTTCCTCCGGCGTGGCGGTTTTTCCCGCCATAAACGCCCATCCCCCGCTCCTCGCCTCCGCCATCTTGGCCGGCCACGCGGCTCGGACGGCTTCTTCGTGGGCCGCCCTTGAGGTTGGAGACATTAATGCCATGAACGCCCTTAATTTGGGCGATGGCACAAAAGCGGCTAAAGTTAAGCGCCGTTCTTCCCGCGCGGCTCCTTCGCGGAGTGTCGCGCCGGACACCATTTTGGATGCGCAGCATGTCTCTCCCCCGCTCTTGCGAGCGCCGGTTGAGGGTGCGTCTAGGGCTGTTGCCCAGGCTGCGGAAGTGCACAGTCTGGGGGGTTTCTCCCCCGAGTTTGTTTTGCTGCTGCATCAGGCTTTCCTCATGCAAAACGCTGCCCCTGCTCCCTCGTCTGGTAAAGAGGTTGAGGTTCCCAGAGGTAAACGCCCTCGGGTTGATTCCCAGGCCTTGGAGGACTTTGTCTCCTCCGATGTAGATGAGGGCAGCGTGTCTGAGGTCTCCCAACGGTCCTTTGCGGATTCCTTGGAGGAGACGGATCCCCGCTCGGATGGAGCGGATGACCCCTCTGCAGCGCGGCTTTTTAGCCCAGAGGATTTGCCCAACCTGTTGTTACAGGCCATGGACACTTTGAAGATTTCCTCTCCGGAGGACGTCTCTCCCTCAGCCCCTGTTGGCTCTGCCATTATGCTGGGGACGAAGCGCCCGCCTAGAACCTTCCACGTGCATGATGCCATGCACACCTTAATTTCGGCTCAATGGGATGTCCCGGAAGCGAGCCTTAAAGTGGCTAGGGCTATGTCCCGCCTCTATCCTTTGGCTGTGAGTGAACGGGAGGCCTATCTGTGGCCTACCGTGGATTCTTTAATCACTGCGGTGACTAAGAAAACGGCGTTGCCGGTGGAAGGTGGCACGGCCCTAAAGGACGCCCAAGACAGAAGATTGGAGGCGGCCTTAAGGTCGTCCTTTGAGGCGGCTGCTTTAAGTTTGCAGGCCTCAGTTTGCGGCTCCTATGTGGCCAGGGCGTGCCTGACTATGGTGCAGCGGGCTTCCCCCTCGGATCATTCCTTGAGGGCTGATTGGCCGGCCCTGGAATCGGGCTTAGCCTATTTGGCAGACTTGCTGTATGATGTCTTGAGGGCCTCAGCTAAAGGCATGGCTCAGACAATCTCTGCGCGGCGGTGGCTTTGGCTGAAACATTGGTCTGCTGACCACGCCTCTAAATCCCGCCTGGCTAGATTGCCTTTTAAAGGCAAGCTGCTCTTTGGGGTCGAGCTGGACAAAATCGTGACCGATCTCGCACGTCTAAGGGCAAGAAATTACCAGAGGTCAGGGCTCGGGCTAGTACTCGTCCCGGTACCTCCAGAGGACGGTTGCAGGAAGCCCGTCGGTACCGCCCGGGCAAGTCGGGTTCCTCTGCCCCCTCTTCCTTCAAGAGGAATTTCTCCCCCAAGCAGCATTCCTTTCGCAGAGACCGCCGTCCCGGAGGTGCTTCCTCCGGTCCTCCCCCAGGGTCTCGTACCCAATGACGGGGCCTTGGTCCACGCCCCAGTGCAGATTGGAGGACGGCTGTCCTCGTTTCTGGGCGAGTGGACCACAATAACTTCAGACGCGTGGGTGCTGGAAGTCATCAGAGACGGCTACAAGCTAGAGTTCTGCCGACCCTTAAAAGACGGGTTTGTACTCTCTCCCTGCAAGTCTCCGGTCAAAGCTGTGGCAGTGCAGCAGACCTTGGACAATCTGATCCGCCTGGGCGCGGTCGTTCCTGTGCCAGAAAGTCAGCTTGGCAAGGGACGTAACTCCATTTACTTTGTGGTACCAAAGAAAGGAGGTTCTGTCCGGCCTATCCTCGACCTCAAAGGGGTCAATCGGGCCTTGAAAGTGCGGCACTTTCGCATGGAGACTCTCCGCTCTGTTATAGCGGCAGTGAAGGCAGGAGAGTTCTTGGCTTCCTTGGACATCAAGGAAGCGTACCTGCATATTCCCATCTGGCCTCCTCATCAACGCTTCCTGCGTTTTGCAGTCCTGGGACGACACTTCCAGTTCAGAGCCCTCCCATTCGGGTTGGCTACTGCTCCGCGGACCTTTTCCAAAGTAATGGTGGTCATCGCGGCCTTCCTACGAAAGGAAGGGATACAAGTCCATCCTTATCTGGACGACTGGTTGATCCGAGCCCCCTCTTATGCAGAGTGCGGCAAAGCTGTGGACCGGGTAGTTGCTCTTTTGAGCTCCCTGGGATGGATCATCAACTGGGAGAAGAGCCAGCTGCGCCCGACTCAGTCCCTGGAGTACCTGGGAGTTCGATTCGACACCCAAGTGGGCAGAGTGTTCCTGCCGGACAATCGGATTGTCAAACTTCAGGCTCAGGTGGACCAGTTCCTGGGAGCCTCTCCTCTTCGGGCTTGGGACTATGTGCAGCTGTTGGGCTCTATGACGGCCACGATGGAAGTAGTGCCCTGGGCCAGGGCTCATATGAGACCACTTCAACACTCCTTGCTGCAGCGCTGGACTCCGATGTCGGAGGATTATGCTGTGCGACTTCCCTTGGACCCAGCAGTGCGCAAGGCGCTGAGCTGGTGGATGCAGACAGACAAATTGTCTGCGGGAATGCCTCTGGTGACCCCAGAGTGGATTGTCGTCACGACGGACGCCTCTTTGTCGGGCTGGGGAGCCCACTGCTTGGGAAGGACAGCGCAGGGGCTCTGGTCTCCTGCAGAGGCAAAGTGGTCTATCAACCTCCTGGAACTCAGAGCCATTCGGTTGGCGCTTTTGGAGTTCATCCCGGTACTGGTGTGGAAGCCTGTACGGGTCCTGTCGGACAATGCCACGGCTGTGGCCTATGTCAACCGCCAGGGAGGTACCAAGAGCGCCCCTCTAGCCAAGAAGGCTATGTATCTTTGCCAGTGGGCGGAAGCGAACCTGGAGCAGCTTTCAGCGGCCCACATTGCCGGAGTCATGAATGTCAAGGCGGACTTTCTCAGTCGCCATACCTTGGAGCCCGGAGAGTGGCAGCTATCTGCTGAGGCGTTCTTGGACATCACGAAGCGCTGGGGCCAGCCGAGCCTAGATCTGATGGCGTCATCGGCCAATTGCCAAGTGCCGCGCTTCTTCAGCAGAGGACGGGACCCTCGATCCCTGGGAGTAGATGCTCTTCTCCAACAGTGGCCGACACAAGAGCTCCTCTATGTGTTCCCGCCCTGGCCCATGTTGGGCAGGGTGCTAGACCGGGTGGCAAAGCATCCCGGCAGGGTAATCCTGGTGGGTCCGGATTGGCCCAGGCGTCCCTGGTATGCGGACTTGATCAGGCTCTCAGTGGACGATCCTCTGCGACTGCCAGTGGAACAGGGCCTGTTACATCAGGGTCCCGTGGTGATGGAGGATCCCTCCCCCTTTGGTCTTACGGCCTGGCTATTGAGCGGCAGCGTCTGAGGAAGAAGGGCTTCTCAGACAAGGTCATTGCCACTATGCTGAGAGCGAGGAAGCGCTCTACTTCTACTGCTTACGCCAGGGTTTGGCGTATCTTTGCAGCGTGGTGTGAAGCAGGCTCTCTTTCTCCCTTCACTGCTCCAATTTCTTCAGTGTTGGCGTTCCTGCAAGAAGGTCTGGAGAAAGGCCTGTCGCTCAGTTCCCTTAAAGTCCAGGTAGCGGCTCTGGCTTGCTTCAGGGGCCGCATGAAGGGTGCTTCCCTGGCTTCACAGCCAGATGTGGTGCGCTTTCTCAAGGGAGTTAAGCACCTGCGCCCTCCTCTGCACTCAGTGGTGCCTGCGTGGAATCTCAACCTGGTACTAAGAGCCTTGCAGAAGCCGCCTTTTGAACCCTTGTCGAGGGCATCTCTGAAAGACCTGACGTTGAAAGCAGTCTTTTTGGTGGCTATCACTTCAGCCAGAAGAGTTTCCGAGCTCCAGGCGCTCTCATGTCGAGAGCCTTTTCTGCAGTTCACTGAGGCAGGAGTGACTATTCGCACAGTGCCTTCCTTTCTGCCCAAGATTGTTTCTCGCTTCCATGTGAATCAGCAGCTCTGTCTCCCTTCCTTTCGTAGGGAGGACTACCCAGAGGAGTACTCTGCTCTTAAATATCTGGATGTGAGACGAGTCATCATCAGATACTTGGAAGTGACCAATGAGTTCCGGAAATCGGATCATCTGTTTGTCCTGTTTGCAGGTCCTCGTAAGGGTCTGCAGGCTGCTAAGCCTACAGTGGCAAGATGGGTCAAGGAAGCCATTGCAGCGGCTTATGTGGCCGCGGGGAAGGTGCCGCCTATCCAGCTGAAGGCTCACTCCACGAGAGCTCAGGCGGCCTCGATGGCAGAGGCCGGATCCGTCTCCTTGGAAGAGATATGCAAGGCGGCAACTTGGGCTTCGGCTCATACATTCTCCAAGCATTACCGGTTGACTGTGGCTGCACGGGCGGAGGCCCGGTTTGGAGCTTCAGTGTTGAGGTCAGGGATTTCTATGTCCCGCCCTGGGTGAGTACTGCTTCGGTACATCCCACCAGTCTATGGATTGATCAGCTTGATGATATGGAAGGTAAAATTATGTATAATCATACCTGATAATTTTCTTTCCATTAATCATAGCTGATCAATCCATAGCCCCTCCCAGATATCTGTACTGTTTTTATTCTGGTTGCATTTCAGGTTCAAGTTTAGTCTTCAGTTACTTCAGAAAGACTTCGTGTTCAAGTTCTTCCTTCACTTGGATTCTTCAAGAGTTGAGACGAGTTTGTGTTACAGTGAGCTGCTGCATTCCTCTCCCCTCCGTTTTACGGGGCTGGATTGAGATTTAAATTCTGCCGGCACTCCCTCCCGCTTCGTGCGGCTGTAGGGCAGCTTTGTACCCCTCCCGCTTCGGCGGTGTTAGGGTCAGTCAGCTCCTCCCGCGGTTGCGGTTGCAGGATAAGCCAGATCCCCCCGCATCGGCGGGTGTGGTGTCCCTCCCCCGCTCCGCGGGGATGAGCTGGACGGATTCCCCTCCCCCACTTGTGTGGGGATGAGCTGGGTTAATTCCCCTCCCCCGTTTCGGCGGTGGTGAGCTGGGCAGAGTGTCCCTTCGTGGGTGTAATTCTCTAAGTGCTGAGTCCTGCGGATGGAGCTTTGATATCGACATACTGAGGAGTTTCCGGCAGCACATGACCACATATAGGGAGGCAAAAGTTTGCTCTCTATCTCCACCTGCTGGTAGATGGACACAACCCACCAGTCTATGGATTGATCAGCTATGATTAATGGAAAGAAAATTATCAGGTATGATTATACATAATTTTACCTTCAGATATCATGTAAAGTTGGTCCAAGTTGCATCTTGATGCTGATAAGTAGAATCTCATTCTAAGAATCTAATTCATCATATAAAGTAATATTTTTCCTAATATTTCTTTTATCTAGAGCAACATTTTCTTCAAATGATCTCATAAAGGAAACGCTGTTAGGAAGAAAGACATATTTATTGCCAATTCTCTTTGTTAAATTGTGGAAAAATACAACATTGCTGTAATACAGTCCTCAAGAACACTACACATACTCAGTATGAACATCTAAACAGTTCCCCAACCTATCTACCCCTTCCCTTGATCCTTCTGCGGTGAACCTGTACATCCGTTTGTTCGGTTAATCACTAAAATTTCAAGCTAATAAATCCTAGAATCGATTACTCAAGACTCCATTCCACTAATATTGCAAGTCATTCAACAGTGCACTCCATAATCGGTGGATAATGAGCCCAAAAAGGGGGTCCAGAGTTCAATAAAGTGAGTTATCCTTTTTCTATCACTCCCTAGGACAGAAAGTTGTTCATATATAGCAAGTAGTGCATCTGGTTTCTCCATTGTGTTAAAGAGGGAGGATCAAAGTATCTACTGGAGCAAGACTTTCTAATAAAACATGTTCATCTCTTTGTATCCCTATTCTCCAGGTCTAATAGACATAATTTTGCAATCCAGAGGTTTGCCGTAAGACATTCTGGATGGCACCATAAAACCTCCCAAAAATTAACTACTTTTCAACATTCCCACCAACAGTGAAATAAGTGCCATTGTCATGTTCACATTTTTGACAATTGGCCAGTCAGGTATTCCATATGTTGTACAGATAATGCAACATTTTGAAATAAATTTCCGTAAATATGACACATTGTCAAGTCCTCCTCCCCCCCCCCCCCCCCCCCCCCCAGCACGCTCTCCAGAAATTCCCCTGGCACTTAAGGGGATGCTATGTCATGAGTCCACTTATAGGAAGAAAGACCTATTTAAATGTCACAGAACTTTTCTGAGTTAACCTACTATAGTGCTAGTGTGGTTTCTATATGCTGTCTATAAATATCAGCTATCTTCATGGCTGTGTATTTGTATTTTCTGATAGGTAATTCTATAGGGATCTACATACTGTAACACATTAAAACCCCATTTGTTGAATGCAGTTTTTTCCAAATCCAGTAACACACATCTGTTAATGTCAGGATTTGGATTTTAGATTTATTACTCACCTTTTCCATATCTAAGCGCAAGACAAGTTTTAGATACATGAGTTATTCCCCTGCCCAAAGGACTTACCATCTAAGTTGTACCTGAGGCATCAGAGGGTGGAATGATTTTTATCGTTTATTGATCTGCTATACTGCTTAATTGTGAACAAATCAAAGTGGTTTCCCAAGTTCACAAACAGTGTCAGTGAGAGAAGCTTCTCTAACTGAGAAGCTATGCCTCTGCTTCAGTGGATGCCTGTTTTCCCCCTTCTCCACATTAAAGGCCCATAATAGCTCCCAGCATCCCCTTGCGATCTAAATTCATATGTAGATGGGGGCAAACTGACCTGATGCTTCCTTTATCTCACACTAGTAATGAAGGTCCGTTTCTGGGACAAATGAAACGGGCGCTAGCAAGGTCCTCCACTCCCCCCCCCCCCCGACATAGGCCCCGCCCATCCCCAGTACGTGCACGTTGGCACCCCCCGCAAAATCGGCAACCCCCCTCTACTACCCTACCCTCCTCTTACCAGAGTCCCAGCCGCAGAAGTGAAGGGCAAGGTAGTTCGGAGATTCTGTTTGCTATGAGCTGTGTGCCCTGATTGTCTGGTCCCGCCCTTGCAGAAACAGGAAATGAGGGCGGGACCAGCCAATCAGGGCACACAGCTCATAGCGAACAGAACGGAAGGCAGCAGAATCTCCGAAGTACGTTGCCCTTCAGTTCTGCAGCTCAGACTCCAGTAAGAGGAGGGGAGGGTAGTAGAGGGGGGTTGCTGATTTTGGAGGGGGGGCCGACGTGCACGTACTGGGGATGGGCGGAGCGTATGTCGGGGAGCGGAGGGGCGTTGGCCGGGTGGAGGCATGGGAGTGGTTTGGCGTTTTTGGAGGGGAGGGTGATGTGCACGGGCATCTGTGAGAGGGGGGGTTGGATTTGGGGGGGGGCGACGCGTGCTTCGTTTACAGTGTGTGGGAATGACGGCTGCGTTGGGGAGTGAAAAGACAGATCAAGCAATGGGCTTCCTAGCTTAGTGTAGTTGTGTTCATTATGACCCGCCCCCGAAGTCATAACGTTTTGACGTGAGGGCGGGGCAGAGTTAGATGGTTTGTAAAAGTGGTTACAGAGCTTCGAACTTACGAACCCTGAAGCCACAAAGTTTAGAACATTGAGGTTGCTTTTTATGTGCAGATGGGGCGTGGCTATCAGTGAGGGTGAGTGGTCCACATAGCCTAGCCTACACAGAGAACAGGAGTTCAGTACTTCACTGCCACGGAGTGAGCTTCAGAACGTTTGAGGGGGGATTTTATTTATATAGATATTGTGATCCATAGTAGGAGTAGTCATTTTCTTAAAAAATTAAAAAAGGAAAGAATGACCACACTGGAGCCAGCAGGACAATTCCATCTTCCATTCCTGCTGCAATGGATAATAAACCGGGAGTGATAGTTGCTGATGCAATTCAACGCTTTAAATTGGAAGAAAGTTTTGCTTTTAGTTTATTAAAAAAAAAAAAAATTTAGGAATGAATTCACTAAAGTGTAGTTATTTACAGGTTTTGAAACATAAAAATCACAGCTTACTTTAGAAGAATGTTGCTGAGAGGCCCTTCATATCTCAGCAAATTGAATAACCCAGACAACCACAATGGTCATGAATAAGCCTCATTTACATCTTCCTCAAATCTGAATTGCATGAATAGATTATCTGCTTCATTGCAGCATTCATGACCCTTATGTCTTTCCTAGACATTCAGTCACTGTCTACATCTCAACATCTGTCATTGGGTATAGGAAACATACTGAGCATGTTCTCACCATGATGACAGGTAAAACTAAAGACAAGAAGCTTAACTTGTTTAGTCTCATTTCATTCACCACTGCACAGCCTCTTTTAAATATACTGTAAACACATGCCACAAAGTGATAGAAATCGATAAGGTAAAAGATTAACGGACGACAGTAGAAGCTTTTTTTTTGGGGGGGGGGGGGAGCAACCAAGGTTATGTGGGAATTATATACAGTTTGTTTAATATACTAGCAAAACCCCACTGAAAATCCAGCAGAGGTGGCAGTCTGACACTAACACCTGCTCCTTTGCCCTCCCTTACCCTCCTTTGCCAGACTCCATTGTCCCTGGTGGGGCACATTGCAAACAAATGCTGTCCCTGGTGTGGTGTGCATCTATACTCACCAATATTTGGAGCCAGAAAACTGTTCTTTGTGTGTACAGTCAGAGGAGAAGAGACTGCTACAAAAAACGTAATGGCTTAGAAATACATCTGAATCTGATTTTGAAATCAAGCATTACTTGTATATTAAAATATTTAAAAAATAAACAAAGGTGATCACATGTACCTTATTTATTTTACCTTTTCCTTCCTACTTTAACAGATGCACTGCATCTAAAGATCAACAGTCCCCTTCAAAAACAATATATTAATCTTTGTTTTACCCAGAATGCCATGTATATGATTATCTCCCAGTTGGTGAAAAATTTAATGTGTGCACTTGGCTTAAAGAGCTTCTGACTCTCAGCACACAAGTCTAAACTCTGGAAGGAAAAGTGACAGAAGACATGAGGCAGATATAGACATGTATAGAGAATGGGTTTTATTATGCTTTAACATAAATATGGTATTTTGCAACAGATAATGCTTACGTTATATTTGGCTAGGGGAGAGGTTCACATGGTGTAAGCCTGAGAAGAAGTCTCCCACGCCATAGTGGGGTTGTTATTGACCTTACTGTTTATCCAACAAGGTGGTATACCAAGTACTTAATAAACGATAAACCTTTCTTGCCAAGACCTGAATAATGCAGTGCATTTTCCAAGTGGCATGGAGTCTTCATGGCTTGATATTCTCCAGGGGCAGTTTATCTTCAAATGTCCCAAAGAAGAAGAATAGTAGGGATAAAACCTGCATTTTAGAGCACAAAATAGCTGACTGTTCATCAGAGCCATGTTCCCCAGTGTATGAAGTAGGGCCACTGGTTGCACAAGTGTCTAAGCAATGCTATGTGCACACTGGAGGGGGGAATTGAGATTGGCACAAAAATCAATGGCCTTGCAGGCACCCTGAACTTGTACTCCCAGCAGCTTGCAAATGTAGAACAGAGAGAATCTGCAGTAAAGCAGGGTATGGAATAGTCCGCAGAAGATCACCCATCTAAAGAAAGCCCTAATTGTATTGTGAGGAGAGACTGGAGGGTTACAGAAATAGGGATCACCAGAACAACCTCAGGCTGAAATTATTACAAATGATGAGCTTCAAGCCTTCCTGGAAACATGGTTGCCTATGGAATTCAAGTTTGGTGATTATCTACAACTGCTTGTTATTGATTTCATATGGTGGGCTCTGTCGAGGTATGTGGAAGTGAATAGGCTGTGAGCAGTCCTGGTATATTTTCTTGATTTTATACACAAGAAGAGGAAGTCCTTCAAGTGGCTGATTTTACTCAACTTAAGCACCAGTGAAAAAAGGTTCTAGTATTTTATGACGTGACATAAAGAGTTTGCCCTTGTTTGCTCCAAGCTTTCCCTGTAGGGTATGCTCAATCTGATCAGTGTCCAGAGTGCTCTGAAGTCCAGGATACTTTTGGGACATACCATTAATGCAGGCCTTTACAAAGTGATTCAGGCCTATCTACAGCGGTTGCTAGATCAGACCATGAATCTGGATCCAACAGGGTTGTGCTTTATCAGCCTAGGAAACTGGGGATAAAAGGAAAGGGACCTAAAGCCTGTGAGTTAGAAAGGGATTGTAGTAGCATGGAGAGGGCTTGATTTTGCCTTTCAGGATGGCACAGTTTTCTCTATACTTTGATATAAATGGAAAACTTAAGGGCCCAGAACTCTTCTGCCAACCACACTCAGTTCCTGGGTGCATGGGAAGCCTACATCTACTCTCTTGAGCCTACAGCCTGAAGTTTGAGTCTCAATCATACTTATGTTTGTGGAGGTTGCCTGGGAGAGATGGGGTAGGGGGA
This sequence comes from Microcaecilia unicolor, assembly GCF_901765095.1. Lineage (NCBI taxonomy): Eukaryota > Metazoa > Chordata > Amphibia > Gymnophiona > Siphonopidae > Microcaecilia > Microcaecilia unicolor. The sequence continues at coordinate 109,737,349 of NC_044034.1, read as the reverse complement.
GATACTGTATAAATTCACTGGGAAATACAGAAATGCTGGGCCTTCTATTTTTTCATTTTTTTTTGGGGGGGGGGGTTATTGTATAACTGATTTTTATGCCTATATTTTAATATGTTTTCTGAACTTTGTTTTGTTAGAATTTTATTGTAAACCACTTTGATGCCTTTTGTGTAAATGTGGTTTATCAAGCTAATAAATCAAATCAAATATATAGCTGATGCATATAAGGAACAAATGTGCATTAGCTTTTTGTGTGTTCTTATTTTCAACAAATATGATGACTATAATTGACCATGAATGGTCATTTTTTACTTCTTAGTTCATTTGCCCCTTAATTTGAAATTCCACATAATTGTTGCCTATAGTTATCACACTGTATAACAGGAGTGCTTTGGAATTCCTTCTTTCTCCATACCATCTAGCTTATTTCCTGAGGTATGAAAAAACATAGAAGCCCTTCTATGCAAGGCTCAGTCAAAAACATTTGTTCTATGATACAAAGTTGTAGTCACTGACAGACAACTCTTCCATGTGGCTATATATACCAGGGCGAGAAGCAGATAGTCTGTCACTGTAATTTTTCCATTGTATCTATCTAATTCTGTATTAGGACACAGTTGGCGATGGTTCATTCAAAAGCAAGGGACCTAGTTCTTAGACTAATTTGTCAAGATGGGGGAATGCCTCAAGGATGCATTAGCTGGATGGGAACATAAGAAAGAAGAATAGAAGACGCAAATAAACCTGAAAGGAGACATTTTAAGGGCAACATACGTTTTTGTTAGGAAAATAGAAGTAACAGAAAAAGGAGAGTGCTATAGCTTTTGAAAGTAGTATCTAAAAATATAAGCAAAAGGTTAGACTTATAAACTACAAAAGATCAGAGAAAGAGGAACATATAGAATCATAGAAAAACAAAGGCAGATGAAGACCATATGGCCTATCCAGTTTTCCCATCCATGCCTACTATCCCTTCTTCTCCCCTAGAGATCCTATGTAGCTGGTCCAAGATTCATTGAATTCATATACAGGTTTTGTCTCCATCAGGAGGCCATTCCACAAATTCATCACTCTTTTCGTGAAAAAATATATTCTCAGATTACGTCTAAGTCGGTCCCCTTTTACCCTGATCCTATGCCTCCTAATTCCAGAGCTGCTTTTCTGTTGAAAGAGACTCACCTCCTATGCAGTAATGCCACAGAAGTATTTAGACATCTCTATCATATCTCCCCTTTCTTCCAAAGCAACATTATGTGGAAAAGCTGAGAAGTGAAAAACAAAAATACAAATGGAAGAAAAAAAATAGTCAATACTGTAACATGGAGGAAGACCAGCCTTTTTTTTGTTTGTTTTATTTTGCTTAAGATTTGTTAGTGACAATAGGAAGTACAAAAGCTGCATTATAAGACTCAAAGATGAAGGAGAGAATATGTAGAGGCTGACGAGGAAAATGGGATTGCTTAACAAATATTTTTATCCTGAAGTGGCAAGAGTAGAACCACAGAAAACCAAATGAAAAGAAGAATATAAATGAGATAGACTTGAAATAATTTTCAGAAGGCTAAGTTAATGAAGAGATAGTGAAATTAAGAGTTGGTCTAGATGAGAGCTACTAAGATGGTCAGTGGTCTTCATCATAAAGCATACATAGAAAGACTTAATGATCTCAATATGTATACTTTGGAAGAAAGGATGGCGAGGGGAGATATGATAGAGACATTTACATTAGAACTTAAGAGTAGTCATACTGGGTCAGACCAATGGTCCATCTAGCCCAGTATCCTGTTTTCCAAACAGTGGCCAAGTATCTGGCAGAAACACAAATCGTGACAACACTCTGTACTACAAATCCTAGGACAAGCAATTGCTTCCCATGTCTGTCTCAATAGCAGACTATGGATTTTTTCCTGCAGGAATCTGTCCAAATCTTTTTTTAAGCTCAGATATGCTAACCGCTGTTACCACATCCTCCAGCAAAGAGTTCCAGAGCTTAACTATTCATTGAGTGAAAAAATATTTCCTTCTATTTGTTTTAAAAACCTCTGTAAAATAAATGCACAGGAGGCAGACCTCTTTCAGTTGAAAGGAAGCTCTAGATCAAGGGGACATAGGATTAAAGTGAAAGGAGAGAAACTGGGGAGTAATCTAAGGAAATAACTAATTTACATGAAGGGTGGTAGATGCATGGAACAGCCTCCTAGTGGAGATGGAAGACTATCTGAATTCAAGAAATCATGGGATCTCTAAGGGAGTGGAAGGGATAGTGTTATAGTAGTTGGTGTATTTGAACAGACTAAATAGGCCATATTGTCTTTATATGCTGTCATTTTCACTGAGTCTCCATCTTCAGTAGTTCATTTTCTGGATATTAGTAATTTTAATGAATTCATGATTTTCCTGGAAAGCAAACTTCTCTAGAATCGTAGTTCTCATTTTTTTCCTAGAAGATAGTCTCAATGACCCTCATTCCTCTCTTATTGCTAATAGAAAATGGCAGATATAGTGTTCCTGATTTATCTGTCCTTCAGCAAGTACCTTAAGTTGCAAAAATTATGATCTTCATTTTTTTAAGTTTTAATCATTTTTAAAGACATTCTTCTTCCTGTTGTGGGTTGGGGTACAGCTCTGGGACCCACAGAATGAATGAATGATCTTTATCTTATACCTTGTTGGAGTGATTGTAGCTTTCCTACCAATTTTAATGGAGTTCTTTTCTATCTTTATTTTTTTGTTTTTATTTTTCGGCATTTTGTGCACTGTTTTGATTAGTGACGTATCAAGACTATTTCTCTCTGCTTGTTCCTAATGCCCTAGCAAAAGTTCTTTTTCCCTTCAATGATCATCTGCACATTTCCCCTTTTTCTCCTGTCCCTCTGGGTTCCACTCTTCTGCCTTTTACTGCACAGCTTCTCTCCTATGGAATTCACTTCCATCACAAATATGGCTGGAATCCTTGTATATAAGATTTAAATATGCATTGAAATCATATCTGTTTGTTCTGTGCATCAAAGGTTTTACCAGTCAGACCTCTGGTTCGTGCTTATAACCACTGCTTAAAATCTTATCCAGATGACACATGAGGTATGTCACTACCACTGTTCTGCCCACCCACTGTTCAGGTATCTACATTCTAACAGTTGTTAAATTGATGCTTGACAATAGCTGAAATGCATATAAAAATACAAAAGCAGTAATCAAAATTTTCTTTGAAAGTGCATTTTACAATGTAATTTTTTATTTTCAGTAATTAGAGTACATCTTCAAGGGTTGTACTGTTGCTGCAGGACATACGAATATACCATTTTGTTGTATGTTTTCTGAACATTCTACACATCAATAAAAAAATTTTTTTTTAAATAGCCATACTGTCAGACTAATGGTCCATCTTAGCCCAGTATCGTGTTTCCAACAGTGGCCAATCCAAGTCACAAGTACCTGGCAGAAACCCAACTAGTAGTAGCATTCCATGCTACCAATACCAGGGTAAGCAGTGGTTTCCCCCATGTCTATCTCAATAGCAGACTATGGATGTTTCCTCCAGGAACTTGTCTAAACCTTTTTGAAATCCAGATAAGCTAACAGCTGTTACCACATCCTCCAGCAACAAGTCCCAGAGCTTAACTATTTGTTGAGTGAAAAAATATTCCTCTCCCCCCCCCCCCCATTTGATTTAAAAGTATTTCCATGTAAGTTTGAGTGTCCCCTAGCCCTTGTACTTTTTGAAAGAGAAAAAAATCTATTCACTTCTACTCATTCTACACCATTCAGGATTTTGTAGACCTCAATCATCTCTCTCTTCAGTCGTCTCTGTTCCAAGCTGAAGAGACCTAACCTCTTTAGCCTTTCTTCATATGAAAGGAGTTTAATCTCTTTTATTGTTTTGGTTTCTGTTCTGTGAACCATTTCTAATTCCGCTATATCTTTTTTCAGGTATGCAACCAGAATTGAATGTAGTACTCAAAGTGAGGTTGTACCATGGAGTGATACAGAGGCATTATAGTATTCTTGGTTTTGTTTACCATCCCTTTCCTGATAATTCCTAGCATCATGTTTGTTTGTTTTAGCCGCAACCAACTTCCCTCTACTTATACATTGCAAGCAAAAGATTGGCCATTCTTGGAAACTGGATGCTGGGCTTGAACTTTTAGTCTGACTCAGTAAGACAAACAACATAAAGCCATAGCATTTCTAGCCCTAACTCCAAGAAATCTTTAATAAACCCAGAAAATGTTTGAATTAAAATACTTAGCTTATTGGAGGCATGTAGCTGCTTCTATGTAATGTTGTATGTTCCTTCTTAACAAAGGAAAGTCATCAAGACTTCTGATAATTGCTCCTGTAGAGAAAAAATGGTACAGATCAAAGTTGAAGAAAATTGTACTCTATTTTAGAGGATGGCTGGTAACTGCCAAGTCTTTGCTTTGTTTGCCAACATATTTAGAGCTCTGTTGAAAAGGGATATCGCTTCAGAAAAATGCTATTATAAAGCTAGTTATACTGAACATATGGAGGTGAACACTCTGTACTTGTTTAAAGTAGATTCATTACTAGTTTTCTTGTACCATTTCTTGTCTTTTATTTTACAGCAGAGAGGGTTCTAAAAATACACTGATCCATTTGACTTTTAGAGATCATATCTTAGTTTTTATAAACTTTGAATATCAATGTTCTTGCTCAGTAACAGGCCTTCTAGAAAGACCATACTGCCTACCAGATCTAATTACAGTACAGTTTTAATTTCTCCAGTGAGTAAGAAAATATATGGTAGAACTACGCTAGACACAAAAACAAAATCTCACAGAATTTTTCAAACTTAGGGTAGCATTCAGCTTTGAATGAGCTCAAACTGTTTTCCAGCAAGTTCATTAGTACTCTAAATAATAAAAACATGAAATGCCAATTATTTTGCAATATGAATGTAAATAAGGTGGCACCAACCTTCTTTGCAATAACTAATGAAAGCTGTTGTATTTTAATCATAGTGATGCAGAGCAACAAAGCTATTTATTAGTCAACATGTGGTTTGATAAACAGATAATGCACTTTGCTTTTGAACCATTTCATAATGCCTCAAAAACGTACATTAATATTTAACTGTTGATTCATGATTCAGAAAGATGTGCATTCACTACCTCCTAATTATAGCATGCAATGCAAACTACGGAAGTGCATCTCACATTTGTTACTATTTCTGTGGAAAACAATTGTTTAGCCATGCTAACCTGATTGCTGTATGTCAGAACTTTATGAATTGTCACTATGAGTGATTTCATGCTCTGTATCAAAACAGGTGTATGTAAAATAGCCAGTTACAGATGACTAGCTAGTTAGAAAGGCTTAATTGATTTAATTCTAGGTTTATGGTGGTAATCAAATCTGTTGGAAAGAATCTATTAAAATATGTGCTGTAGCAGTGAAAAAAAACCCCACAATTATTTTGATTACTGTCTTGTGAGACTGAATGTTATACCCTTTCATTGTTTCAAAATTTAAAATTTTTGTACAGGAAGAACATAGTACAGATTTATCTTTCATTCACAGTTATTTTTCCTGCAAAATATTGCATTGTGATGAAAGTATGTAAGCCCACTAAACTTAAGGGTTTATTAAAACATACTTCATTGACCTTAAGCATAAGCTCCTATGGCACAGAACTACTTCTGCATACTGACATCAAGATTAATAGGATGGGAGTAGTAGAAGAGTAGCTTAATGGTTAGAGCAGCAGGCTCAGAATCAGGAAAGCCAGATGTAAATACCACTAGTGCTCCTTGTCATCTCGGGGTAAGTCAATTACCTCTCTGTTGTCTCAACTACAAAACTTATTAGATCTTATGAACTCCAAAATGAAATATGATACAAGTATCAAGGTGAACAACAGCAGATCATACCCTAGCTTAAGAGTGCATTCATTACTGTCATGATATTTTCCAAATTAGGGCCTCTTTAGAAAGGTGCGCTAGCATTTTTAACGTGCTCTGTGTAGATGCCATCGGAATATTATGGGGGTCTATAAGAGCTGCCCAAGATTCACTTATCAGGGAGGAGACACACCTAAATGTTTGTGTAATCATGTTTTCTTTATAGCAAAATTAATCAATTCCAAATTGAGAGAAGTACTCTGTTTTTCCTTTATGGACCATTTTGTGTTTTATGGGAAAAATGCTTGTATATCTAGCCCTATATCTTCAATTTATTTATTAATTTGAAAACGTATTCAAATGTTCCTTCAGTGGTGTTTAACAGGTGCAGAATATGCAGGTAAAGATGAGGATTTCACTGATCCCGCCTCCCTGTATTGTCCCTTTTTCCTGCAGAAGGACACTATCATTTTATATGGGCCTTTTCTACCACTAAACAAACATTGGAGAATCCCATTGTTTTTTCTCAGGCTATACCTACATGTGTAGATCTTGCCTAAGAATTTTCCTTCCATTTGATAGAAGTGTTATCATCCTGCCAGGTTTAATAATCTTTCATGTCCATGAAAGAAAGGACTGTACAGTCTAGGTTGTTTTTATGTTTGCAGCTCGAGGTACAAGCTGGGGGTAGTGCTGACAAAAGCACATGGATGCGGGTATCTGGTCCCTTCAACCTGAAGCTCAAGTAATTCCATGATCTGATATGCACTGGGAAGAATCTCTTCTTTTTTTTTTTTTTTTAATTACATTTGTACCCCGCACTTTCCCATAGCAGGCTCAATGCGGCTTACATATTATATACAGGTACTTATTTGTACCGGGGGCAATGGAGGGTTAAGTGACTTGCCCAGAGTCACAAGGAGCTGCCTGTGCCTGCAGTGGGAATTGAACCCAGGCCCAAAGTCCACCACTCTAACCACTAGGCCACTCCTCCACTTCATAACCAGGGTGGCAAAAACTATTCAAGGTTTTCTTACCTTGATATCTTTCCCCATACTCATGTGCCAATTAATGACTATTAAGACTTTTCCTGACCATTTTTAACTTTTTGATAGATTTTCATACCTTTTTTTTTTTATTATTGATCTCTCATCGGGTTTCCAGTGGTTTGTAATAGATAATGATTATTAAACTCTTCTTCTTTGTCCTAAACTCATCATTTCAGTCATCTGTTCTATCTTGTTTTCTTTTTTATTTACTTGCGTAGTTAAGTCCCCTTTTCTGCAGTTTACATGATTACTAACTGAGCAGACAGCAGTTGTCCTTCAAGGTTTATTTTACCACAATGAATATCTCAGTTAATAAAAACAGACCATATTTAAAATTGAAAGAAATTATATCTGCTATAAATTCTGTAGCCTACCTTGCTACATTGAGATTGTTAAAACAAAAGAAATCTGTTGAAAATTCAATTTAATATTATAGTGATTGCCGCCACGCAATGTTTTTTTATCAGCAGTATTGTATGGAGGCAGCTTTAACAGTGCATCAATTTTCACAGCCATTTAGTAGATTAGAAAGCAATTGTAAACATAGTAAAAACCCACATTAACTCCTGTCAACAGCCTGCTTTTTTTCTCAGCTATGTATGTGTTTGAAATAACAGTGAAGTCTAAAGTGATTGCATCAACATTACAGATTGCATTATAAATATGAATGAAGTTATTGTAATGGGATGCATAGAAATAAATGGCAGATGTTTTTCCTCCCATTTATTGTAGCAGTTGTGGTAAAGAAATTATAACTGTAACATAAAGAAGTCTATTGATTGTCTACAGGCAATATCTTCGTCATGTTTTGGAACAATAATTTTATCAACTGATAGGTTTATGATGTGTCTTCCCTGTTAGTGTACTGTTAATCACAGGAATCAACTCAAAGCATACAGTGATAATTTAGCATTCATGAAAATTAAGATTTATTTCAGTAATATATCTCTTTTGGTCTTTGGTTTTTAGCAGCTTTTATTCAGCTCAGCATTTAAATATGAAAGAAAAAAAATAAGAGGAGGTTACATCTAAAGAAAAATCAGAACGTTACCTGAGTGAAGTTAAAATACAATGGATTTTTAACTGTCTGCATTCTCACCTTAAAAGATAAGCTTCAGAAAATAGACAAATATTAGATCACTAGACTTAAATACTAGATCACTGAAAAGTATACCATGCACACCTGTTTAGTAGGAGGTAAGTCACTCCTGGTACGGAGATGGAGGAAAGATGAGAAGAGGGGAGTTAAAGATTAAGAAGAATTGGTGATTTGGAAGGATGGGGTGAGAGATGGAGAAACATTTCAGCAGCAATTTGGACTATGAAGCAGATACAATTTGTTATACTGCTGTATATGGTGCCCTGATATTTAACTCAAATATTTATCCTATAGGAGGTACGAATATATTATTGAATTTACAGTACTATTCTTTAAAAAAAAACAGCAAAAGAAATTGAATCTAATCACTTAAGCATGGCCCGTGGATAGAGCTTTGTCAATAACAAGGCTATAATTGCTTCAAGTGGTTCTAGCGATGTCGTTTGACCATGTGAGCTAAGCTTAACTGTTTCCATAATGTCGGTAGAACTACAAGAAGCAATTATATATATTTTTTAAAGGGTTGGGCAGTGTTGCCAAAATTTTGTGGATATTTTCCCATTGTTTGGTTTCCTTTGTATTTGCAAAGTCTGACTTTTCAATAACATTTTCTATAGTGCATATTCATATGTTCTTTCTTTTCTTCTTATTTCAGAGTTGATAGGATTCATCCTAGAATATTGAAGGAGCTTAAAGAGGTCCTGACTGGCACCTCTTACAGTTTTGTTCAAACTATCGCTTGACACAGATATTCCAAGAGTCTAGAAAAGATTAGATGTTGTTGCACTTAACAATAAATAAGGGTGTAAACAAGGATAAAGCAAAGCAAAAAAAAAAAAAACTACAAACCTGCTAGTTTAATATCAGTGGTAATTAAAGTGATAGAAGTACTACAGTAGGCTAAAATAGTGCAGTACTTTAAAGTTGGTGGGTTTGCAAGATCATAATTGGTGTGGTTTCATCGAGGCAAAATCTTGCTAAGCAAATCTGATTGAGTTACTTAATGAAGTGACCAGAGTACTGAATCAGGGAGGTGCGGTAAATGTGGCCTATCTGGATTTCTATAAAGCCTGTAACTCAGTTTCACATAGAAAACTAGAGAGGTGTGGTATCCGTGTTAGTCCACTTTTAAAGGTAATCAATAGAAATAAAACAAAATAAAATATGGAAAAGAAAATAAGATACCTTTTTTATTGGACATAACTTAATACATTTCTTGATTAGCTTTCGAAGGTTGCCCTTCTTCGTCAGATCAGAAATAAGCAAATGTTGGTAGATGACAGTATATATAAGTGAAACATCAAAGCATTTCAGTGACAGTCTAACAGGATGGGGTGGATAGGTGAGAGATAGGAAGAGTCATGTGGATGAGGGACAGGGAGTTATGCATGGAGATAAGAGCATGACAAAGCAGTACAAGTCAGATGCTAAAGAAGAGACTTAATTTACATAGACACCATATGAAAAATGCTAGTACCAATCAGGATGTCACCTCTGTGGGGCAGCACTTTACAAAACCAGAACACTGTACCAGTGATGTCATGGTAAGAATCCTGAAAGGGAACTTTAAAACAATACAGGAACGTAAGACCTTTGAAGTCAGAATGATTAAATATTTTGACACCCAACAGACAGGACTTAACAAAGATCTGGGTTTTCTAGCCCATTATAAACCATAAAATTGTACTGCTTTGTCACCCTCCTATCTCCATGCATATCTCCTTGTCCCTCATCCACCCAGCTCTTCCTGTCTCTCATCTATCCACCCCTATCCTGTTAGACTGTCACTGAAATGCTTTGATGTTTCACTTATATATACTGTCATCTACCAACATTTGCTTATTTCCGATCTGATGAAGAAGGGCAACCTTCGAAAGCTAATCAAGAAATGTATTAAGTTATGTCCAATAAAAAAGGTATCATCTTATTTTCTTTTCCATGTTTTATTTCTATTGATTACATAGAAAACTAATAAGCATATTAGCCATTCAAGAATTTTAAACAAAAATTATTTACTGCTTCAAAAATCAGTTTAGGATTAGAATTTAAAGACTGGTAATCAGCGACTCTATTCTGATAAAGGGAAAGTGCCTGTGGAGTGCCACAAGGATTGGTTCTACACCCAGTCATCTTCAATGTCTTTATCAGTGACATTGGAGAAGGGTTAAGAGGGAAAGTGTGTCTTTAAGCAAACAATATGAAAATTGCCAATAGAGTGGATATATTAGAGGGGATAAATAAAATGAAATAACTTTTAAACATTAGAAAATGTAAAAAAAAAAAAAATAATAAAGACGACCATGCTTCAAGCAAATGCAAAATCATGCATTTTGGTTGTATAAATACAGAGGCCTGGTACTTTTTTTTAATGTGAAAAAATGGCAGTCACCCAACAGGAAAGAGACCTAGGATGTGCATCATCTGTGATGACTCAAGGTAGGCAGTCAGTGTGCCAAAGCAGTTGGGAAAGCAAATAAAATGTTTGGATGTATTAAGGGGCCCTTCTGCTAAAGGATATTAATGCCCGGAAACAGGCTACTGCGATGACTATGTTAAGGGGTTTTGTGATAGTTTGCCTGTTACCGCTTGTTACTATTATTGTCAGGGGGTATGGCATGGTCAGAGAGTGGACATGAAAGCATTTTCCAGCTAGTGTATTACACTTACCACACACTAACCCCCGGATTCTAGATATGGCACTTTGAGTTACTTGCGCAAACTTGAATGTGCGTCCAATTTGCATGCACAACTTAATTGATTAACGAGCCAATCAGCACTGAGAATTGGACAAGAAGCAATTAGCACTAGTTGGCAATAATTAGAATCTATGCATGCATCTTTTTAGGTGTATTCTATAAAGAGAAGCGTGTAAATTCTAGTGTGCAGATCCAAAAAGAGTGTATGGCCATGGGAGGGGTATGGTCAGGTCAGGGTATTCCTATGCGCATGGCTTTATGGCAATAGCGGGATCCACACCTAATTTATGTATAGGGATTTGCATCAGGTTTTCGATGGCATAAGTGGTCATGCCTAAATGTAGCTGCAGTTCCTGGCACTATACACTGTTCTATAAACTGCGCCTAACTGCAAGTGTGGTTTATAGAATACAGCTAAGTGCTGTTTTTTCAGCACCAATTGTTTTTTTAGGTGCTCTTTATGGAATCTAGTCCTAACTAGCTAATACAATATTATAGGAGTCAGTAAGTGCTTCCGTGTTAATCTGAAAGTTAAGTGACATTTTTTTTTTTTTTTTGTAGAATGGGCCCTTTTAAGAGAACTGCCACTGGTAGAAAGTCAAAAGTTTATTAATCTCTACGGATCTCTAGTAGGACTCCACCTCAAGTATTGTGTTTAGTTGTGGAGACCAAATCTGTAGAACTCAAACAAGAAAAGTAAAATCACCAAACCAAAAAGGTAGTCCAATAAAATTTTAATTAAATATCATAAAACAGAACCTGAAACAAATCCTAATGAGAAATCCATAAAACCCAACATGGCCATGTTTCTGTTTGTGCCTGCACATAGAAAACAAATTCACAGAGATTTATAACATGACAAATACAATAACTAACACTTATAAATTATGCACAGCATTTCATTGACAGTCTAACAGGGTGGGGATGGGTAGGAAGTATGTTTATCACCCTCCTCTCACCTATCCACCCCCATCCTGTTAGACTATCTCTGAAATGCTTTGATGTTCCCATGCATACCTCCTACCCATCCCCACCCTGTTAGACTGTCAGTGAAATGCTTAGATGTTTTACTACTACTATTTAGCATTTCTATAGCGCTACAAGGCATACGCAGCGCTGCACAAACATAGAAGAAAGACAGTCCCTGCTCAAAGAGCTTTCAATCTAATAGACAAAAAATAAAGTAAGCAAATCAAATCAATTAATGTGTACAGGAAGGAGGAGAGGAGGGTAGGTGGAGGCGAGTGGTTACAAGTGGTTACGAGTCAAAAGCAATGTTAAAGAGGTGGGCTTTCAGTCTAGATTTAAAGGTGGCCAAGGATGGGGCAAGACGTAGGGGCTCAGGAAGTTTATTCCAGGCATAGGGTGCAGCGAGACAGAAGGCGCGAAGTCTGAAGTTGGCAGTAGTGGAGAAGGGAACAGATAAGAAGGATTTATCCATGGAGCGGAGTGCGCGGGAAGGGGTGTAGGGAAGGACAAGTGTGGAGAGATACTGGGGAGCAGCAGAGTGAGTACATTTATAGGTTAGTAAAAGAAGTTTGAACAGGATGTGAAAACGGATAGGGAGCCAGTGAAGCGACTTGAGGAGAGGGGTACTATCAGTAAAGCGACCCTGGCGGAAGACGGGTAGCAGAGGTTTGAACCGATTGGAGAGGGGAGAGGTGACTAAGTGGGAGGCCAGCAAGAAGCAGATTGCAGTAGTCTAAACGAGAGGTGACAAGGGTGTGGATGAGGGTTTTGGTAGAGTGCTTGGAAAGAAAGGGGCGGATTTTACAGATGTTGTAAAGAAAGAAACGACAGGTCTTGGCGATCTGCTGGATGTGAGCAGAGGAGAGAGAAGAGTCAAAGATGGCCCCAAGGTTTTTAGCTGAGGAGACAGGGAGAATGAGAGAGCCATCAACAGAAATAGAAAACGGGGGGGAGTGGGGAGGTGGGTTTGGGGGGAAAAATGAGAAGCTCGGTTTTGGTCATGTTTAATTTCAGGTGGCGTTGAGACATCCAGACAGCAATGTCAGACAAGCACGCTGAAACTTTGGTTTGGATGCAAGGTGAGATATCAGGGGTAGAAAGGTAGATTTGGGAGTCGTCAGCATAGAGATGGTAGGAAAATCCATGGGATGAGATTAATGAACCAAGGGAAGAAGTGTAGATAGAAAAGAGGAGGGGACCAAGAACAGAACCCCGAGGTACGCCGACAAAGGGATAGAGGTAGAGGAGGATCCACCAGAGTGAACACTGAAGGTGCGGAGGGAGAGGTAGGAAGAGAACCAGGAAAGGACACAGCCCTGGTATCCAAGTTAGGACAGGATATCGAGGAGTATGCTGTGATAGACAGTGTCAAAAGCAGTGGAAAGATCAAGAAGAATGAGGATGGAATAGAGACCTTTGGATTTAGCCAGTAATAGATCTTTGGAGACTTTAGTAAGCGCAGTTTCGGTTGAGTGGAGAGGGCGAAAACCAGATTGTAGTGGGTCAAGAATAGCATGTAAGGAGAGAAAATCAAGGCAGCGGTGGTGAACAGCACACTCAAGTAATTTGGAGAGAAAAGGATGGAGGGAGATGGGTCGGTAATTAGAGGGACAAGTAGGGTCGAGTGAAGGCTTCTTAAGGAGAGGTGTGACCACAGCATGTTTAAAGGCAGTAGGGACAGTTGCAGTGGAAAGTGAGAGGTTGAGAATGTGACAGATAAAAGGAATAAGAGCAGGTGAGATGGCATTAAGAAGGTGAGTGGGAATGGGATCAGAGGAACAGGTGGTACATTTTGAGGAAAAAAGGAGAAGTGTAGTTTCCTCTATAGTAACTTCAGGAAAGGAGGAAAGGGAATGAGGGGAAGGAGAGAGAGGGGAACGGACTAGTGGAGGGAGAGGTGGCGAGGTAGAGAATTCAAGGTTTATCTTTTGAACCTTGTGAAAGAATTCAGCAAGGGTCTGAGGAGATAATGAAGGGGGAGTTGGGGGAGGGGGCACCTTGATGAGAGAGTTCAATATGGTGAAGAGAAGTCGAGGGTTAGAGCCAAGAGAGTTGTTTGGCTCATAAAAGAGCAGATTGGAAGGAGGTCAGCATGAACTTAAAGTGTAAGAAATCAGCAAGGGCCCGAGATTTCCGCTAGAGGCGTTTGGCGGTGCGGGTACAGGAACGTAGATAGCGGATATTAGAAGTCAGCCAAGGTTGTGGCTTTGTACGCCTTATAGAGCGGGTCATCAAAGGTGCAAGAGTGTCTAGGGCAGAGGATAGAGTATTGTTGTAAGAAGAAACAGCCTCGTTGACAGACGTGGATGGTGCCACAGTAGAGAGGAGGTTTGAAACATGGGAGGATAGAGATGAAGGGTCAATATCGTGAAGATTCCTAGATAAATTAGATAAGATAGAACGGGACTGGGAGGGAGGAGATTTAAGTGTGAAAGTTATAAGATGGTGATCAGAGAGAGGAAGATCAGAGTAAAGGAAACTAGAGGGTGAACAGTTGGACGAGAAGATGAGATCAAGACAGTGACCATTTTGATGAGTGGGGGAGGTGGAGCATAGTTGGAGATTAAAGGAGGACGTTAAAGCGAGTAACTTGGAAATATAAGAGTTGGAAGGATCATTAGCAGGAATATTAAAGTCACCAAGGATGAGAGAGGGGGAGGAAGGATCATGGAAGAAGGCAAGCCAGGCATCAAAGTCACTGAGAAAGGATGAAAGGGACTTATCAGGGGGACGATAAATGACCGCTATTCGAAGAGGCAGAGGAGAGAAAAGGCGGATAGAGTGGACTTCAAAGGAGGAAAAACAGTGAGATTGAGGTGGCAGAAGGGGTTGAAATCTGGAGGAGGGAGAGAGTAGTCCAACATCGCCCCCACGACCAGCAGGGCGAGGAGTATGTGAAAAAAAGATAACCGCCATGGCAGAGGGCTGCGACTGAAGCAGAGTCATCGGGGCAGAGCCAGCTTTCTGTTATGGCGAGCAGATGAAGGTGACGCGAGATAAAGAGGTCCTGGATATAGGGGAGTTTGTTACAGATGGAGCGGGCATTCCATAGGGCGCAAGAGAAGGGCAGAGAAGAGGAGGGGAGTAGAGGAATAGAGATGAGGTTAGAGAGGTCGCGGTGAGATCTGTAGAGTTGGGATAATAGTTGGTGAGGAGGGCCAGGATTGGGATTGATGTCACCGGCTGAGAGTAAGAGAAGGAGTAAAAGAGAGCGAAGGAGAGTAGGAGAGGTGTGGCCTCGAAGGCGAGAGGTATTTAGGTGGAATGGGGAAGGCAAAATGAAGGGAAGAAAGAGACGGAGATTAAAAGCCAAGAGGGTAGGAAAGAAGGTGAGGTGATGAAGTCGATAGATGGGCAGTGAGTTCCTGTAGGGGGTGAGGGAAAAGATTAGGAAGGGACAGGGCTAGGAAGAGAATGTGAATAGGGGCCATAAATGACTGAGCTACTTTAGTAACTGGGAAGAAGATTAGATGTAAAGAGAAAAATGCCCCGGCACGCAGCACCTAGAGGCCCTGAGTGGATCGGAGTGGACCTGGGTGTCACCCCGGAGAAGGCTGTAAGGATATGCAGATGAGCTGCAAGTCCTCCACAGCACCTGAAAGGCAGCCGGTGGTACTGGGAACCTCTCAGCTGAGGAAAGGCTTACCAGGGGTTAGGCCGAAGCCAGCATTCCTCCCCCTGAGGGTCGCCTGATCCTAGCCAGAAAGCACCTGGAAACTCATATATACTGTCATCTACCATATTTGCTTATTTCCGATTTGACGAAGGGCAACCTTTGAAAGCTAATCAAGAAATGTGTTAAGTTATGTCCAATAAAAAAAGGTATCATCTTATTTTCTTTTGCATGTTTTATTTTGTTTGATTTCTATTGATTACCTATAATGACAGAGGAACCCCAATCTGTCAATAAAACTATGGGGGCCTTTTACAAAGGTGCGGTAGCATTTTTAGTGCGTGCTAATCATTAGTACGCGCTTAATGCTAGAGATGCCCATAATATAGGCGTCTCTAGCATTTAGCATATGCTTGTTTTTAGCATGCACTAAAAATGCTAGCACGCATTTGCAAAAGGACCCCTATGTGAACCAAATGAATTCATATTCAAGGATGCTTGAAAGTTACCCAACAATTATATAAAAGTAAAAATAGAGATTTAATTAGTTCCTACCTCCTATAATTTCTTAAGCTGCAAGACCACCAGAAATCCTTGCAGGGGTCAGTATGGAAACAAAAGAAAGAGGATTTGTAGCACTCAATTATAGTCCATTTCATCAGCTCATAATGTATAATCACATTGTATCCACATATGTACACTCTCTCATCACAAACCAAAGAACCTATTCTAACGAGAAACAAAAAACATTTTGCCATTCATTGCATGAATCATGGTCAACTATAACTAAATACACAAATGGCAAAACAAATCCTTTGTGGCAAAATTTTAAATAATTATGCCAGCTCTTTGTGTGCACAGTTACACGACAACCCCAAAAGTCATCTTATGTAAAATTGCCATTACAAGCAGGACAGACTAAGTGTTTCCTGCACTCAAAGGATACTAGTATACAAATTATAGGTATGCACATTAAAGCTGCAAGTGGTGTTAGTTTAAGAAATTACAGTTAGTAGGAACTGGTGAGATAATTTATTTTAGGGGTTGTTTACTAAAGCTTAGCTCGAGTTATCTGCAGCATTTTATTCCTATGGGACCAGCTGCAGAAAACTTGAGCTAAGCTTTAGTAAACAACCCCCTTTATTTTTATGTTATTGTTTGCTAATTTTCAAGCATCCTTGTATATGAATTCACATAATTGTATTGATAAATTAGGGTTCCTATCTTATAAAATGTATGTGATTTTTGATCACAAATAAGGTAAAATTGATATGAATACATTTTGTATTACATGTAATTTATACTGTGTATGAATTTATAACATTTTTGTTATTTTTTAGTGTTAGAGGTGTATTTTTTTTTTTTTAATGTGAGTGGTTTTATTTTTCTGTCTCTTCTGAAACAGACACAAGCTGAAATATAACCATGTCAGGTTTTATGGACTTCTTAATATAATTTTGTATTTTGGGATTTATGATATTAATGGAATTAAAATTCTGTGGTCCTACTTTTTTGGTTTGGTTTGAATTTGGTAAAATATTGCTCCTCTATCTTTTCCATGTCTATAGAAAGACATTGATATGGTAGAGGCAATTCAAAGGAGTGTCACAAAACGATACTCAGGTTATGCTGCTAGCCTTGCAGAGAAACCAAGGGAATTGTACTTTCTGGAGAGGAAATATAATACAAACATTCAAATATCTAACAGGCTTCAATAAAGCATAGAATGGTACCTTTTTTTGTGGAATGAAATGTTCAAGCATAAGAAACTAGAGGGTAGGAAACATAAAAGAAATGAGAGAGAGAGAGAGAGAGAGAGTTTTTCTTATTGCGCGTGACTTTCAGTGGAGGTTATAGGCCCTAAATCACTATTAGAGTTCAAGCATACACAGGATAAAAATATAAGGACCTTAGGGCCTCTTTTACAAAGCCGCGCTAGCAATTCTCAGTGTGGCAAATGAGAGGAAGCCCATTCAATTCCTATGGGCTTCTTCTCATTTGCCGTGCGGGATTAGTTAGAGCGGCTGTTTAAAAGAAGCCCTTAATGTCAGAACAAGGACATAAGTGGACAGTGACTCACTTGTTTGGAGAGGCTGAAACAGGAGTGGAGGGGGTGCAGGAAGCCAGCCCTCAGTTGCTCACATTTCTTTTTCTCTTTCTTCACCTTGTCAGTCAAAGAACTAATTTCTACTTAATATTCTTTAATGAAAAATAATAGTTTCCAACATGTGATTTGTCTGGCTTGAGTTTCTGACTCAGCCTTTATTCTTATTCTTTTCCTTACCTCTATACCTATTTTTTTTCCTCGGTCTCCCTCTCTGTTGTACTCCTTTTGGTTTTTTTTTTCTGTTGTATTTCTCCATTTTCCTGTGTCTCTTCTTCAGCAGCTAACACTTTAATTTCTCATTTTTCTGTCCATGTTTTTTCTTTTTTTTTCTACTCTTCTTACTCTTCCTTTTCCTCTTTGTTCTACCTCATCACCCTGGATTGATTCCTTCCTTCCTCAAACCAGGTGCCTTGTTTCCATTTCCTGCCATCCCTGCTCCTCCATGTTATGTTTGTTACATTTGTACCCCGCGCTTTCCCACTCATGGCAGACTCAATGCGGCTTACATGGGGCAATGGAGGGTTAAGTGACTTGCCCAGAGTCACAAGGAGCTGCCTGTGCTGGGAATCGAACTCAGTTCCTCAGTTCCCCAGGACCAAAGTCCACCACCCTAACCACTAGGCCACTCCTCCACCTCCATCTCCATCCCCATCTTTGCTCTCTTCCCCCATTTTGTTCTTTCTCTCCACTCATGCTCTGTTCCATTGCTTGCCCTTCTGTGCCCATTCTTACTCTCTTCTCTTGTTCAGCTCCACATTCTTGCTCTCTTCGCACACTCATTTACACACACACATATACACAGCCCAAACTAATGTGAGATCGAAAGCCAAAGTGATATTTATGATGGTGTATCCTAGACTTTAAATGTGTTTAATGTCCTCTTTAGAATGATTGCAACTTTTGTGTCATTTTGAGTTCTTCCTCCCTTTTTTTATTGTTATTTGTAAACCGCTTTGACTTGTTTCACAAAGTGATATATCAAATTTTTAATACACAATTGGTATCGATCTCTACCCTTCTCCTCAGATTCTTTGTCACTCTTTTTTTTCCCTAACAACCCCCCAACATCAGTTTCACCCTTCTTACCTAAGAACCCCCTTCATTAAAATCAATCTCTTACTGCAACCCAACACCAACTCCCTTGGAATTAAGTATTCCGTTTCCTACAAGAGAGCACTCCCCCAGAATCATTCTGTCTTCCATACCCGGTTAACACCCCTCCCCCCCCCCCCCCCCCCCCCCCCCCCACACACACACACACACTGCATGGAACTTTGGGCATATTCTGTAAAAAGTTTGCCGTACTCTACAGAATACGCCTAGGCGTTAGGCGTTTTTTTTTTTCTATGCAAAATTATAGAATCTATCCCAAAGCGGGCTAGAAATCTTATAAATAGATTCTTAGTGAGAAAAAAAGTAAATGTTCTTCAGGGTCTTAGTGAAATTCCAGAATTAAACCTGTGGCAAGACTTGAAGACTGTAGTCCACAGATTATCCCCAGCCAGAAGAGCCTGATTTATTCTGCTAAGAAGAATGGGTAAAAACCACACTATCCCACTTTGCAAAGCTGGATGTTATTGCTGCAAAGAGGCTTTCTACATATATTTAGTCATATATTTTTTTGTTTTATTATTCTTCATTGCTTCTTGAATACGTCTGTAAGTTGAAAGTGTAGAGTACGTTGTATAGATACAAACTCCTCCTTAATGTATTTTGGCCTAAGGAAATACTTCTTCACAGTGGTGAATGCATGAAAGAAATTTTTGGAATATGAGGGCATAGGATGAATGTGAAAGGGGACAAACTCGCAAGTAACGAAAGGAAATACTTCTTCATGGAAAGGGTGGTAAGTACATGGAACAGCCTCCTAGTAGAGAGGTGGTAAAGATGAAAACTGTATCTGAATTCAAGAAAGCTTGGGACCAGTACATAGGATCTCTAAGGGAGAGGAATGTATAGTGGATGGTCAGGCTGGCCTTCATTTTTTTATTCTTCTGTATTTTGAGACAGTAAAATGCAAACAATGTACAGGTGTGGGTGAAGACTTTTACAAGGCATTGTAGATGGTACATCAACTTGTATACACCAAACTGTGCACTTGATTTCTTTTATTCATGGATCAGCCTCCTTGTTCCATACTTGTCTGATGGTAAGCCTAACTTTTGACATTAGTAAGATAATCAATGCTAATGCCAAAAGCAGGAGTGCAGCTGAACACCATGAGAAAAGGTAAAAGAATGTAAAACAGACCAAAAGCAAATGCCATATATGTGTACCAGGTAGGCATAGGAGGAAGAGTAAAATATAGAAGTACACTCTTGCAACAGCCAGCCAGGAGAGCAATCTGCCAGCTTAGAAAGCACTAGACTCTCTGACCATCTGGCCTCTTCTGCTACTTCTCAGTATTTGGGACCATGGCTGGTAGAGCCTTAGGCAAACCAATTTGAAAAGGGGGAACTCTGTGGTGAGCCAAGAGAAGTAGGGGAAACTGTCATGCTAGGTCTGGTTACATTTCAGAACTCTCTGAAAAGAGTCTACAGTTTGTTGAATGTGCACTCTTACCGGCATATCTGCTGAACTCTAAGTTGCATCTGATGCAAAGGCAGGCCACTTAGGGCTGGATTCAGTAAGTGGTGCTAAACATTCATGCGGAAAAAAATCTGCACTGAAAGGTATTGTATAACGGGTGTTCCGGGGATCAGTGTCCCTTATAGAACAGTGCGTAGTGCTGGAATCCACACTCAACTGTGGGCCCGAGGAGTTACACCAGGTATAAATCCTGGTACTCAAGCTGAGCATGGATCCACTCTATTCTATAACACTGCTTGCATTTTAAGAGAACATTCCTGACCCACTCATGCCCCTCCATTGTCACACGCCCTTTGCAAGTTTGCGTGGAAACACAGGTGCTATTCTATAAATGGGCACATGTTTTTGCGCAGATCTGCCATTTCTGCTTCATTTGGGCTCCTTGCATCCATTAGAATGCTTTTCCACAGTGAAAATCCAGCGCAGACGTAACGCCTAATGTTCTGTGGCATATGTAGAATTCCCCCATTTGTGTGCATGGGTTTTAATGCAAAGCATGCTAATCCACATACATGCAAAACAGCCTTACAATACACATTTATATTTTGTCAATAGGCTCATTTTGTATCGAGCTAAGCCATATGAATGAGAGACAAAAATAAGCAATAGTGTTAATGGTTTTCATTGATACATCCGTTGCATGCAGTATGATAGAAGTAACTAGAAATCTTAGACCCCAACCAGCTTGTTTCTGTTCTTGTGCATACTGACACATAGATCCAATATAATGGTGCATAATAGGCTGTATTAGTATGATGCAATTACTGAGCACTGGACTTTTTGCTGCTTTGTGGATTTGATATTTTTCTGTTATATCTCTGTATTAGGACCTAATTGTTGGAATGAACATGAGGTCCGTCTGGATTGCAACTAGCTCTGTTTCCATAATTTAGTAACAGCATGGCTAAGGCAGATGGGTTTTGGGGATGAAGGAGTTAGAGGATACCTTTTGGTTTTATTTGATGCGATACTATATACAGTAGAACTTTGTTATAAGAGGCCCTGATATAAGAGACATTTCATAAGAGACCATTTTACACAGTCCCAAGGCTTCATTGAACCATGTATATAAGAGACTGAGACCGGGATTGCGCTGCGAGTGAACTGACTGTCTTAAACATCTCTATTGGGCTATTTTAACTGAAATGTAAGTGTTAAACTTCTTTACATTTACATATACTGTATATTTTGATAACAGGCAGTGATTGAGTAAAAAAGTTCATTAATGTATAGTTTGTACATAAGGGACGATTTTTGTCAGTCCCCAGAAGTCCCTTATAATGAAGTTCTACTGTATTTGTTCTTATGTATGTGGATAGAACTAGAGGATGAGAGTCTAAAGTTATAATACCATGTGTTTTTATGAAGGAAGTTAGGGATAGAGTTGATGTTTTATTATTCCTATTTACACTGGATATTTTATTTGTTGTAGATAAACTATGCATGTTTTCATCAATAGCTGAATTTAGAAAGAGACTGAAATCACATTTGTGCAGGTATATGATTGATATGACATTGGGATTAAGAACTGAGATTCAGTATTTAATGTTCTAAGTGTCCAAGTATTTTTAATTATGTATGCTTAATTGTTACCCAACTAGATGATAGGCAGGCTATAAATGCAATAAATAATCACCTTAAACTTTTGTGATAGCACATAGGCATTACATGACAATTACCACTATCTCTAGCACCCACCCGTGGTTAACCCTGCAGCCACCTGGAGGGTCGTACCCAGCACTGCCTAGGCCCGCCTGCATCTGTGCACATACCCTCCACATGCCTGCTGGGTCCCACTAGCCTCTGGGAGAGTCTTCTAACAACAAGTTATTCTCCGGTGGTTTCTAAGCTCACTGGGGCCACAATCCCAGGGATCCCACAGTTCTTAGAGAACACCCACAGACTGAGAACACAAACCACCAGGATTCATAGTCGGTCCAGGACAACAAAGCTAACAAAATATTAGGTTTGTTATCATAAAAAAGGTAAACCGTGATCAATAATAAGGTGTAAACAGCAAACAATAACACGTAAAATAACTGGAATCAATATTAAAACTAAGTACTTTCTTAGTTTCTAAGTAGTACCTGGGAAGTTCAGGGACAATAACTGCTCATAGGATTTGAACAGGGTCTCAGTGCAGAGGTCTTCACTCTCCACACTGCCACTCTGAGACTGAAGAACTCCAGCATATTTTGGCTGGATCTTGCACTTCAGGGCCAACCAGGGCTCAGCATTAGCACTGAGGGGTTTCTGGCCAATGGTACTGCAGTTTACTCTTCCCCAGGGGTTTCCTCTTTCCCTCAGGTAAAGCAAGCTAAAGAAATAACAGATCTTTGTTAATGTTGTAATGCAGAGGACAGACACCACCTGCTGACCAAGCAAGAGAAATGCATTGAAGAGGAAATATAAAACAACATTACTGGCCCATAGGCAAGAAAATGCCCTGTTTCGCCACAGTAATTAATAAATATCAACAAATAAAATATAAACAAATGAAATACCAATAAAAGTAAGAAAAACAGATTTTGGGTAGCTGAGTTAGATAAAGGAAGTTACTATGTTACTTTGTCATTTTAAACCCCCAAAGTTTGCTATCATGGTCTTAGATTTTTTTTATATTCAAGAAATAATTCTGCTGTAGGCTATATTTAACTAACAATAACATCTATATCTGTATTAATTCTGAGCATGTTATCCCTTGCACATTTTTTTCAGTATGTGATCATAGGCAGGTCATTGCAACTGCTTCACAAGATAATTGCCCTGTCATCACCTCAATCTGTGATTCTGTTTTGTATTTCCTTGTTTTCCTGCTTACTTGACAACTAGTTCACACTCTGAGCAACATTGAAATGCATCACTTAAAGCATTACAGTGAAATATATTGGGCTCAGATTCCTGTTCTGTTAAGACTTTCTTTCCATTTCTGAAGTTCCAGGCTTTCCTCTATAAAGCTACCTCATAAGAAAGATTTTATAAATATAAACCAATCAAAAGGTAATGGGTCATAAAATTAGATTATTTTAAAAATGACATAATCCACTTCTCCAAATAATAATTTTTTTTTAGTTGTTTCAAGGGCCAGAAATGTTGATTCTTTTCTTTTATGAAATATAAAATTGCCTTTTTAAAACGGAAAACTGGAAATAGCATTTATATTACTGAACAGGCTGCAGCTTCTGATTAAATTCTGTTTGCCTTCTTTTGCATAATTAATGTCCCATGATGATCTTTAACCTTTTGTTTTTAATATTGCCTCTTGGTCTAGACACACTCCAAATCAAGCTACACAGCCAGACTGTAAGAGTAGATGAAGAACTCCAAATGACTTATTTTAATGATCCCTATCACCCTCTTTACCTTCTTCATTTGATTGTTCTTGCTGTTTCCTTTTTATTGTCAGAGAGCCTGAACATGTATTTGTTTCAGTCCTTTTTATTGCAGCCTTTGCTCTCAATTGTATTTCCAAAGGTGGTTTCTGGAAATGTTCTTATATGTTGAGCCTTAAACATGCTGCATCATCATACAATTTTGATTTAATGAACTCCTACGCTACCACAAGACCATCAGGCTGTGATCTTATTATTGTTCGGTCATGGCTGTTTAGTTTACCCTTTCATTTATCTTTCTTTGTAGTATTTTCTTGGTATAACCTGAAATGTAATCTGCTTTGATGCAATCCTTTTGTGAAGACAAGATATCAGTTAAATTAGAATGTCTTCAAGTCATCACGTGATGTCCTGAGCAGAAAAAAATGGAACTTGAACTATTTATGAGAATTTACCAAGTTGAGAGCTGTTAGCAATGACTAGAAAACTGTGGAATTTACACAAACCAAAAATCTCATTTTTCAAAGTGATGGGTTCTTTTGACATGGCAGTTAACCTCTAGCTCCTTTTGAGCCTCCAACTCTATTAGGACCAGGACTAGGATCATTACACCATGATCTTTTGTTCATAAATACCCATGGCTGTTCTCCTATTTTGTCTCCTCTCACCTTTTTTTAGTAGTTATTGCAGTAGTAGCCTTCAGGCAATAGCTATGCATTAGGGCTCTTTCCATAACCCTGCAATCTGAATCTGACCAATAAATGTCCATCTCTCTGGGAGCTCTGAAAACTGCCTCCAATTTGAACCCAGAGTGATTTCAGAGCACTTTACAATTTTATTTATCTAAATCTCCTTGATTATTATTACGACTTCAGATCTTGTTGGTTTTCCACCTATTAAGTATTTTTATAAGATGCTGAAAACTGGTCTCTGTCAGTGTTCTTCCAGCACGAACAATAATTCTGGATGCATTTTTTAGTTAGTTTCTCATCCCCTCTCACCAGTAGATCCTTCTAGATTCAAGCAACACTGAGTGCCACAGGGATGGGTGCTGTGGAATAGAGACAGAAGCAAATACTGAGGGACAGGAACGGGTTCAGTAATGCGTGTGTATGTTTCTTTCATTTCCCTATTTTCAGCAAACAATCTATCAACCCAAGTACTGAGTACAATATCATAAAAACTTTGTGACAATTACCACTATCTCTAGCCACCCACTTTGGGTTAACCCTGCAGCCACCTGGAGGGTCCTACCCAGTACTGCCCAGGCCTGCCCGCACATGCGCCAACACTTGTATACCCTTCACATGCCTGCTGGGTCCCACTTGCCTTTGAGCGAGTCTCCCTCCCTCAAGTTATTCCCCAGTGGTCCCAGGGGTCCCACAGTTCTAAGAAAATACCCACGGATTGAGAACACAAACTAACAGGATTTTTAGTCAGTCCAGGCCAACAGAAATTTGATGGCACACCAATATCATGTTCTGGTCATTCCTGTTATGAGTGTTTTACATCCTCTGCATTGACTGTATCTACTTTGGAGGGGAGATGATTTACAGTATTTTTGTGCCCTTTTTTTAAAATCTCTTGTTTGTGTTATTACTCTTTTGTAAATTATCATTCTGTTTTTCCCATAAACCATTTACAATTGCCCAACTCTAGGCGAACCTTCAGCCATGTACCACCCTTGCCACCAATGGCAGCTCAAGACTATACCCACCCATAGCCCAGCATTCCCTTAATCTCCATATCCCCCCTCCCCACCAGGTGGCCAGTATTGCCCTTCCCCTTCCTACCTACCCCAGGTGGCTATCCTCCCTCCAGATCTAGCATCTCCCCTTCCCCTCCCAACCCCCCCCCCTCAGGTCCAGTATCTCATCTCTTCCCCCCTCCTCTGGTTTCATGTCCAGCATCTCACTCCTCTGCCCTTCCTCTGCTACCATCGTTGTTGCCCTATTTCTTCCTGAGCAGCTCCAAAGGTGCTCGGCACCAGTGCCTGGTTTTCCAGTAGAGGCCTGCACTCAAGTACTGTTGCATTCTACCCTATCCTCCTTTTGGTGCATTTGTTTTTGAAGGGAGGTCAGGATGTGGCAGTGTTTGAGCATGAACCTCTCTACTGGAGGACCCAGCACTGGCGCTGAGTACCTTATGAGCAGAAAGAGAAGGAGGGAAGATGCTGGCCCCAGGTCCAAAATAGAGAAGGTGAAATAAGGATGTTCTCCTGCCACACTACTTCTCTCCAAATGCTGTTCACGTAGAGGGGCATAATCGAAAGGGACGTCCTCGTTTTGATTTGGACGTCCTCGCAAAACGTCCCCATCCAGGGGCGGGCCCGTATTTTCGAAACAAGATGGATGTCCATCTTTTGTTTTGATAATACGGTCAGGGACACCCAAATCCTGAAATTTGGTCGTCCTTAGAGATAGTCATCCCTAGACTTGGTTGTTTCTGATTTTCGCCGATAATGGAAACCAAGGATGTCCATCTTAGAAACGACCAAATGCAAGTCATTTGGTCATGGGAGAAGCCAGCATTTGTAGTGCACTGGTCCCCCTGACATGCCAGGACACCAACCGGGCACCCTAGGGGGCACTGCAGTGAACTTCTTAAATTGCTTCCAGGTACATTGCTTCCTTACCTTGTGTGCTGAACCCCCCAATCCCCCCCCCCCCAAAACCCACTACCCACAACTGTACACCACTACAATAGCCCTTAAGGGTGAAGGGGGGCATCTAGATGTGGTTTCGGGTGGGTTTTGGAGGGCTCGCTGTTTCCTCCACAAACGTAACAGGTGGGGGGGGCCTGGGTCCACCTGCCTGAAGTGCACTGCACCCACTAAAACTGCTCCAGGTACCTGTATACTGCTGTCATGGACCTGAGTATGACATCTGAGACTGACAATCAATATTTTTAAAGATGTTTTTTGAGGGTGGGAGGGGGTTAGTGACCACTAGTGTAATAAGGGGAGGTTATCCCTGATTCTCTCTGGTGGTCATCTGGTCATTTCGGCCACCTTTTTGTGCCTTGGTCGTAAGAAAAACACGACCAGGTAAAGTCGTCCAAGTGTTCGTCAGGGACATCCTTGTTTCTTTCGATTATGGGTCGAGGACGCCCATGTGTTAGGCACGTTCAAGTCTCGCCTTCGCTAAGCCTCCGATACCACCCCTTGAACTTTGGCCGTCCCTGCGACGGAGTGCAGTTGGGGACATCCACTCTGTGAGGAGGACTCCATCTTCCGATTTATGTCGAAATATGGGCATTCTTCTCTTTCGAAAATGAGCCTACTAGTCTACCTAGAGGCAGGGTTAGCCCTGCCTTTTTTCAAAAGAGAAACATGGGTTCTTTTTAATTTTATACTTTAAATATAGGAAACTGACATTATTTGAAATGCATTTCTCAGAATTCTGGCTCCACGCAATCTTTCAATGTCATTCTAGCTGTATTTGTTAGAATTCAGGACTCCGACCCATCTTGTAACACCAGTTCTGGGAATCTCTCCCAAACCCAGGCTCCAATGAGTCTGGTTCGGCCTTGAGGGATTGTGTAGACCCAAGATTACTTTGTTATTGCATTGGCTGATACCAGGGCACAGGTCTTGTTCAGACAGGCATGCCTACATATGCCCTTAATTACAATGCAAGACTTAGAATTGTCTCTGTATTGTAAATCATAAGGCACTACAGGATTGCTCACTTCCTTGAGGTATGCACAGGTATACTCAGTCAAAGTCTGGGAAACGAGAATAGGCTGCAGGAACTCAGGTGGTCTCAAGAGCTGCTAGATATAATCAAATAAAGAATAGGAAAACTGGGTTTGCTTAGCATTGATCTGTAACCCAAGTGCATGATATAGACAGTTTTGAAAATAGTCCTGCTAATCTGTGGTAAACCAATAGATCAGGTGAAGGAATTTAACTATCTAGGCTCAGTAATCTCAGCATTGAAAGTTGCTGCAGCTACTAATATTGCAGCCATTATTGATAGTACCTAAGTGGCCTTTACTAATCTAAAATGAATCCTGTGGAATAAGCATAGTGTTACACTGAAGACCAATGTGAGTGTTTTTAATACCACAGTCATGCCAGTCCTTCTCTACGCATCAGAAACATGAACGTTGTTAGCCGAGGGTGTTCCAGTTCAAATGCTTACATACAATTATTTAGCATGCCACTGTTCAACCACTGGTCCAGTAAAACCGTTTGAAATATTTACTACAAAAAGACTACAGTAAAAGAAAAGACAATCATATATCCATTGATTTGGCCGTGTCTGCAGAATGAAAGCACTATGACTACCATGACAGGTACTCCAATGGCATTGACCACCTAGCTGGAAGAGTGTAAAATATACTTCAAGAAAGACCTGCACAGGCAAATTGAGGCTGGAGCAAAACAACTCCACCTCTGCATGGATGAGTTTACTGCAACTGCTCTTTGAAAGAGACTCATTACAGATGCTCCTGCCATGGCTGTCACAGCACCTATAGGACTACCCTGCCAACTAAGGAACCCCCCCCCCCCCCCCTAATGGTGCAAGAGCTTGGACTTGACTAGGAGACAGGCTTTCAGATGTCAGCATAGTTTGATTCCACCATTACTGATAAAGTAAAGATGTCTTTGAAAAGATTATGGTGGAGAGAACTCAAAGGAGATTGAAGGTGCACGCCATCCACCCCGTCTAGAAAGTGTTCTTAGTTTTGGAATTTTAGAATTTTCCCCAATTTACTGGGGAGGAAATAAATTACCAATTTTCCATATCTCTACCTCATAGGTATATTATGAAGGATTATTGGATTTTGTAGGACTATCCCTGAAAATGAGACTCACAAGAGACAGAAAGTTGAATAGTAGTATTTTTTTCTTTGTAACTATCTTGCAGAGACTGGAAAAGGCTTGAGGAACCCAGGCCAGGATCTGCAAAAGAAGAAGGAAAACGAAAGATCAGAGAAACTGTCATGGCTCAGTATTTGTTTTAGTAAAAAACTTGGAAACAAGTAATAAAGTACATAAGCACCGCCATATTGGGAAAAGACCAAGGGTCCATCAAACCCAGCATCCTGTCTCCGACAGCTGCCAATCCAGGCTTCAAGAACCTGACAACCCCCCCTCCCCCCCCCCCCAAATTTTTTATAATGTTCATTTGACTTTTCCCTCAGGAATCTGTCCAAACCCCCTTTAAATTCCGTAAGGCCAGCTGCTGTCACTACATTCTCCAGCAACGAGTTCCAGAGTCTAACTACACGCCGAGTAAAGAAAAACTTTCTCCTATTTTAAATCTACCATATTCTATCTTCATCTTGTGTCCCCTGGTTTTGTTGTTGTTTGAAAGTGTAAACAAACGCTTCACATCTGTCCGCTCTACTCCACTCATTATCTTGTAGACTTCTATCATATCACCCCTTAGCCGCCTTTTCTCCAAGCTGAAGAGCCCTAACCTTCAAGCCAGAACAAGTGATGGGTCATGTATGTTGACCTATAACCTATTTGACCCATATAAGCCAGGACCCATTGATATTATCCATGACCCGCCCACAATACATTGAATATAATCAATGACGATTAATTCTGTAACTGTTTAATAAGGAGAATGTTATTCCCAATCATTCTGCTATCTTGCTAATCGTGGGAAAGCTATTCCCAAGCAAATATATGAGTATATAAGGTGGAAAAACCTCTAGAAGCACCTTTAACCCACTGACAGGGCTTCTTCATCATCAGAAAAACCTCCTGGTGTTCTTAGCTTGCCGCCTTCTCAAAACATCAGAAAATATACACGCTACTTTACTGGGCTTTTTCAGATGTTGAAAAAATAGAGGAGGTACTTAAGAGACCTTAATCTTCTCTTGGGCTCCTCCGTTACTAAGACCGTGGTCAACGTTGGCCTCCATTTTGCCACTGCTGCTTCAGAACCTCCGGTCAAGTATTACTCCGTTCAGTCTGCCGACGGACATACTAAAAGGATTCTCCTATATGAGGAAACTAGTTCCCTGATATCACTTTAGTTTGTCTCAGTATTTGAACATTATTTTTTAGAACGTTGAGTAACTTTACTCTTTTGATTAGTTCTTTACTTTTATCTTATTTTAGACTGTAAATACTTGATTTCTGGGCATCACCAATTCTACCAGGACCATTTAACCGTTTTGTACGGATGAATTACCCTTTTTGTTTTTTCTTAAGGGCCATTGACCTTTTTGTGTAGGACCTCTAAAGCTACTCTCACCCCCTAGAGTGAGAGTAGCTGCATAACCAAAAAAGCACAATCTCTTCATGGGTTGGGGGGTATTCATGAGTTTGATAACTAAATATCAGAAGTCCTAAATATTATCAACTTTCACTTCAATACAAGTAAGTAACAATTTTTGATTCATTTTGCATATTTAGAATTGACTATGTAATAGTTTTGCTGGATTATTAATATGAAGAATTAGGTATTGTATTCTTAAAATAAGCCACAATATTTATAAATCTAAAAAGCCTTATTAGTACATTCTTAAAATGTAAATCTCAACTGTGAAAATGATAAATGCATTTCTAACTGGAAAAATGGGAGGGGGGGAGCATACGATTAATGTTCTTAAGCTCAGCCTTTAACAGGATGGAACAGCAGCTGAATAATTCACTTTTACCTGTAGCAATATGTTTAAAATCTGCCTGAGGTCATGCAGAAATAGAACTTGTAAATCCCAGAACAGACCTCAGTAGAAATTTATTTCTCAAAATAAAATCACACATTTAATTTAACTCCATTGCCCCATGTAAGCCGCATTGAGCCTGCCATGAGTGAGAAAGCGCGGGGTACAAATGTAACAAAAAAAAAAAAGTATATAGTTTTAGTGTAGAAAAAATACTTATTGAAGATTATATGAAACACTGGTAAAACTAACTTGAATTAGCAGAATACCTCAATAAGCAAGGAAGACAATTGACTGCCCTGAAAACTTAGCACTTAATCACATTATAGAGAGAGAGAGAGAGAGAGACTTGATTTTGATTTCTTCCTATGGGTATATTCTATTGGATAAACATAGCAAGAACTAAGTATTGTGCAGGACAGTGGTTCCCAAACCTGGTCCAGGAGGCACCCCAGCCAGTCGGGTTTTCAAGATATCCATAATGAATATTTATGAGAGATTTGCATGCACTGCCTTCACTGTATGCAAATTGCTCTCATGAATAATCATTGTGGATATCCTGAAAACCTGACTGGCTGGGGTACCTCCAGGACCCAGGTTTGGGAACCACTGTAATGCAATATCTATGGTGTCCATCAAGGCTTAAACTATAAGTCTAGCCTGGCTGGCAATGTAAGTCAAATGGCATGAAGCATCAGTCGTTTCCTTTTGTCAGCTTGGAGGGGGGAAGGAAGACTCATTGCCTGATAGCCTGGAAGATCGGTGGGTTGCTAGGTTTGGTCAATGGAAGTGTGGGAATGATCTGAACCCCCGTGCTTGCTTGACACCTCAGTTCCCTTAGCCTGCAAAGTGCTAAGATTAGTAGTACAATGCAAACCGTGAGTGTTTTTGGTCTATTTATGATGTGGAATATCAGTTCTCATAGGGCTTGATTCAGACCATTAGAGGTAATTTTTTTTGTAGTGTTTGCTATCTATCTAGCTAGTAAGCAGCAGCAGTAATCCACTTCAATGTATTATCCCAGCTATGTCAAGTCCAAACATCTCTTACAAGGCTTTCTAGGAAAGCTTTATACATATGAGAAGGGTTTACCTACGTAACACTGGATTTACTTCTCTTCAGTTTTCAGATCCATTGATGGTGGAAATGAAAGATTCCCAATTGGATCACTGTCATCACCATTTTCTATCATCAG
This sequence comes from Microcaecilia unicolor, assembly GCF_901765095.1. Taxonomy (NCBI): domain Eukaryota; kingdom Metazoa; phylum Chordata; class Amphibia; order Gymnophiona; family Siphonopidae; genus Microcaecilia; species Microcaecilia unicolor. The sequence goes on along the minus strand of NC_044034.1, from coordinate 109,706,209 downwards.
ATTGTTGGGGTGGGGGAGGGGAGGAGAAGGTATTAAGGTGTTTTTTTTGTGGGGGGGGCTTACATTGAGCACAACTAGAACAGTATATCTGCATTTGGACCTTAGTCTGCCATTAAGACAAAACTGAGATCACACAGCTGCTTAATTCATCCAATAACTGCATGCCAGTTATTCTATAAGGAAACATAGGTGCTCATTTTCCTTTAAAGAATACTAGCTTAACTGTGAAAATATGTTCCTGAAGTTAGGTATAGACACTTATAGTAGTCATAGTGCTGGCATTAAATGTATGTACCTAAATTTTGGTGATACACACATAGCTTAATGCACATCTTGCCCAGACTCCTCCTATGTGTACGTCTACCTATAAAATAATTACTATGCAAGTGTGTATAGCATAGCACTAGGTGGATTTTTGACATATACACGTATATGTGCTATTATTCTAATGATTTTGCATGTGTAATCAGCACGTAACAATGTGTACTTTATAAAATTACCCTCCATGTGTCTGCTGAGGCCTTGGCTGCCTGCTCAGAGAGCCTAAGTGCACCTTTGGTACAGGTACACATTCATCTGTATGTCTCAACTACTATCGCGGTGTGACCTGCACAAATAGGATGAGAGTTGATGTGGAGGACCAGGATTGGGATTAATGTCCCCAGCGGAGAGCAGGAGAAGGAGCAAGAGAGTACAGAAAAGAGTAGGAGAGGGATGAATGAAAGGAAGGAAATGTTGAAGGTTGAGAGCTGAGAAGAAGAAGAAAGAGGAAAAAAAGAGATGGTGAATACAGAGGGTGTACAAGTGTTCCTGCAGTGTACAGTGGTTTCAGATGGCGAAACAGATTAGGAAGGGATAGTACTGAGAAGAGAAAGTGTACTGGAGCCATAAGTAGTAACTGGGAGAAAAATAAATGGGGCACCTAGAGCGGAGGCCCTGAGTGGATTGTAGTGGACCTGGGAGTCACCCCGGAGAAGGCTGTAAGGATATGCAGATGAGCTGCAAGTCCTCCACAGCATCTGAAAGGCAGCTGGTGGTAGAGTTGGGCACTTCTCAGCCAAGGAAAGGCTTACCACTTAGCAATTGCAAAACATAAATAAATAATGTTTACACCATGGCCAGCCTACCTTTTTATTTTTGTTAAATGCAATTGTGTAAGTAGCAAACACACATGTCCCCCCCCCCCCCCCCCCCCTTAGAATTAAATTATAGGAAAATGCTATCTTCTGGCCTCAGATTTAAAGTTTGTCCATTTAAGTAAAGTGAAAATGCCAGCTATGCTGTTAGGTTTTTTTTAAAGTAACCATTGTCCACTAAGTGATAGAAAGAAGGTATTTATTTTCTTCCCACAGACGCAAGGTGATTGTTTTTTTGAAATACGTTGAGATTGTCCAAGAAACTCTGTTAAATACTCATCTATCATTATGAGCCCCTGGTCAGGAAATGACAGTGCAGTAAATATCTTCAGCAGCCGCCATTTAACGTACAAGCTGTTTTCGGTAGGGATTTTCAGCACGCACATAAAACACACTGTCATGAGTGACTGCCTGTGCTCCAAAGTCATTACTATTGGGATGATAGAACATCTTTCAGGGAATAGCTGAAAAACTTTAAATGTCATGTCAAGTTTGTTGAAGCCGTTTTCAAGCTCCTGTTCAAGGTTACATGAATATTGAATATGTCTATAAAAAAGAAAAACTTGAGATCTAGAGGCAGGATCAGCATTAAAGAGTGGTAGGTCTAAGAACCTACCTGTTATACAGACAAAATCTGTCTGATGCTCTTTGGAAAAGTCAATAAGCCAGAGCCATTTCATCATCAGCCAGTGTCATTTGGTAGTAACCTGGCAGACAAGGATCAAAAAGAATCAGAATGATACTTAAAATGTTTATTGAAGATATTCATTCAATAAACATTTTAAGTATCATTCTGATTCTTTGTAGTAGTGCTATGAAAAATTGATGATTACAATGTATAGTAATACTGTTTCTAACTGTAATAAATAGAGCCTGTGTTGTGTATTTTTGACCTGCCATCCTTTATCTAACTTAGTTTATATGCAAGTGTGTTTCTTTAATAAAGATGTCTGATACACTGTAGGATTTTTTTTTCTCTGAAGCCATACCTGCTGGTAATTAATCTTTCTATACAAGCTGCTTTAAGGTTTTGGTGGCATTTTATTTCAAGTAATCCTTTTCTTTGTCACGATTTTCAACCTTCCATGATTAACTTTTCTGTAGCATATGCTATAAATTTGAAAGACATCTTTTTTTTTAAGTTCACTAATTTTTTTATTGCATGGTTTGATGGCAGCAAATTGTTTATTTGTATGATGAAATTGGGTTCATTTTCCCTTCTTTTCCCACTGCAGAAAATCAGAAGACACAGTTGGAAAGGTCACGTTCCCACCACAGTATCAATTTCAACTTGACAAGGGCTCCAGTCGCCAAAGAGCTTAGTTATGATGCAGAGAGTGAAATAAGCAAAACTGTTGAGAAGGAGGTGTGTAGTGTAGAATGCAACACTGAAAAGGGGGCAGAATCTGTTAGTTCTCTTTCCAAAATAGAGTGTGTTCCTGAAGTAGAGGCTCTGTTAGCGAGACTGCGGGCTTTATAAAACAAGCCTTTACGAAAGATTAATCTGACGCTACATGAACACAAGAATCTCTTGGCATTTTAAAATTGTGCATCAGTTTTATTTAACTGACAAAACATATTTATATTTATGTATATCAAGTTCTCTGTACTATATTGATTTGCTCTGCCTGTATATTGTAAACTGTAGCCTGTATGTGATTGTAGAGCACCTGGGGGAATTCTGAAGGACTGAGAATTTAAATTTATGCCAAGAATCCTAATGCATTTAGGGGCAGACTTGTAATAACAGCACCAAGACTTTTGTTTTTATTAAATACAGTCATTTACATAATTTAAAACAATCATGTTCTTGCTGTGTCACCCTATTGAAAGCACATGTGAGATTGTAAGGCACTGGACTCTTTGCAGGTTGTGATTTATTTTATGGGGCCAATGTGAACCTTATCCATAGGTGATGTAGTATACAAATGTCCAAGACTCAGCGGTTTGCCTTTTGTTAAGATCTTTTCTTTAGCGACAGAAAAGTTGTAATTTTGAACATTCATGGACTGTATCATTTTTAGAGTATTCTAGGGTGCTTCAATAAATAGAATCTCCAGATTCCTCCAGAAGTAATAAGGCTACTGAAATATCACACTACAGAATTATAGGACAAAGCAAAGGAAATATTTATATAAACACACGTACTTTCTATAAACATAGATATGATACATGTCATTTAATCTTGCTAAGCAAATAAGGCCAATGCATCACTTTCTGCTACTAAATATGCAACTAACAAAGTTTACAGTAACTGTGTGATTTATGTTACATACTAAGAACAGCAAATTAAATTCTATCTATATTTTTAAAACTGCACAAAAAATATATATGCATGACAAATAAAATTCTTCAGATAATGTACACAGATTTTCAGATATTTTTCATTTTAATTGATGGTATATATGTGTTGTTCATAGCCATGGAGTAAATCTTCACTTACCTCAGCATCAGCATGTATTTTTTCCTACATGAGGTAGAATCCGATAGTGCAAATACAAATGGAAAACAGCAACAAAGGACTGATTGCACTTTAGACTCCCATCAACTTCATTTTCTAATAAAATGAATTAATTAGATTTTGAAACACTATCCGCAGGTAAATATTACAAGTGTATATTTTCTTAAACTCTACACATTAAAACATATTCAAAAGGTTAAACCATGTTTGCTGTTCAGTACTGATCTATCAGTAAGAAATAAGCATGTTACTTTTTCTTTTGGACTTACTATTTGAAATTTGTTTAAGATTTTGTAATCAGAGTTACAGATCACTCAGGAAAGACCAGTATGAATGTGTACTTATTTTATTTTCCATTATATATGTCATTTATTATGTATTATTAAGCTGTTCTCTGAAATTGTAAGCACCACTGCTTTTTATATTTTACTGTATACTTTGCCTTTAGAATTAATAAAGTTATAACTAACACTGGAGCACTGCAACTTTTTTCTTCTAGTTCCAGATCGCTAGGCAATTTTATGTTTTTTTTTTTAAGAGTTTTGCTATAGACATAGAATAAGTTCTTTGGAGAATTGAATTTTAAGGGTTGATCCATCATGCAAATAAATGTTATCTTTCCATCGATATTTGTTGAGATTTTCACTTCAACAGCCACGCTTATTTTATGCATTGTAGTGGATAGCGATATTGGCAGAGCTGTTAAAAAGTGGTAGATGGAGTAAATTAAAGAACTGGTTAAGTGAACATTAAGAATTGGTAGCCCTTTTACTTAGCTGCAGTAAGCAGTTGCTGTGGTAAAAATTCTGCATTGCCAGAAGTAAACCAGATCCGGGCATGACATAGGCAGGCAGAGGTGTGGCCAGCTGTGACAACACACAGGTCAGTATCACATGGTCAAAACTGGCGATAGACAACTGAACTTATCACCATCTGAAGAGGCAGTACGTTCAGCTGCACTGCTGGCAGTCTGGTAGCACGGCACTGGTTCAGGAGTTGTGGTGACTGTATTCTTCCCTTCAGCATCCCTCTCCCCTATTCTCATCACATTGTCCAAGGCCACAATAGCACCTTCAACAGCCCCTCCCACTCCCTGCAGCTCAGCCTCCCGAAACACAAACCGTTCTCCATCTTTTTAAAAAAAATCCTGACTCACCATGGGGGTCCTCATTGATGGCCAATGCTTCATCAATCCCCCTTGCTGCCACCTATGGATATGCCAGAATCCAAAATGGTGCTGTATTTCTGCTGAGTCACCCTTCCATATATTTGGGGGGGGGGGGGGTTGCTGAAGTGGATCGGAGGTATGGGAGGGCATGCTGAAGGCGACTGTAAGTGCGGGGGAGATCTGGTGCTATTTTGGCCTCGAGCAATACAGAGAAAGGGATGGATGTGGCTAGCAGGTGTGAGCAAGAAGTTGAGGTGAGACATAGGAGGTAAGAAAGGAAATGTCAGCGTCAAAAAGTTCAGACTGGGACAAACACACAAAGGTAACAAAGCACTCAGGATTCTCCACTATTTCTCACAAATGACCACGTCCACCTCTGTAACTCAGCAAAATCACACATGGGTCTAAAGGCAAGTTTAGTCTTACCCTACACGCTTTTAAAGCAGGTCTAATTCTGAACATTTTGCTATCAGTTATTGGCAAAAAAAAAAGTTCATCACATAACACAGCTCATGTCGCACCTCCTGTGGGAATGTTTTGGGGTTTTTTTTTGCAATTAGCGGACTTGTATTTTTTTTTTAGTTTGATTACGCACTTTAGACATTTTCTACAAGAAATGTGTATATCTTCCTGTTATGCCATTTTTGGATGTTTTTCTGTTTTTAAAATGAGCCCCTTAATCACATGCCACTGAAACAAGTAGAAGAAACTCATGTTGGATACTTTTGTAATATCTGACTTTGTTACTTAATCCTTACAAACCAAAAACTCCCTTTTTAGTGTCTAATATTTATTTATTTAAAATATTTATTACCCACACAATCCAAAAGTACTTGCCGGTGAACAAAACATACATAATAAACTATAATCAAAAAAATAAAAACATCATATCACAACAAAAAACTTACATGCATAAAATATACTCACACCTGTAACTAATACTCCTGAAAGATATCCCTACTCAAAATCATACTGATGTTATATTATTCTACTCATTCCATTTGCTCCTTAAGCTAATCTCCAAAGGCCTGTTGAATCAGAAAAGTTTTCATAAGTATTGCCATACTGGGAAAGACCAAAGGTCCATCAAGCCCAGCATCCTGTTTCCAACAGTGGCCAATCCAGGCCACAAGTAACTGGCAAGATCCCAAAAAAGTACAAAACATTTTATACTGTTTATCCCAGAAATAGTGGATTTTCCACAAGTCCATTTAATAATGGTCTATGGACTTTTCCTTTAGGAAGCCGTCCAAACCTTTTTTTAAACTCCGCTAAGATAAACGCCTTTACCACATTCTCTGGCAATGAATTCCAGAGTTTAATTACACGTTTCTCCGATTCGTTTTAAACTTACTACATTGTAGCTTCATCACATGCCTCCTAGTCCTAGTATTTTTGGAAAGCACAGACGCTTCACATCTACCCATTCAACTCCTCATTATTTTATAGACCTCTATCATATTTCCCCTCAGCCACCTTTTCTCCAAGCTGAAGAGCCCTAGCCACTTTAGCCTTTCCTCATAGGGAAGTCGTCCCATCCCCTTTATCATTTTCATCGCCCTTCTCTGCACCTTTTCTAATTCCACTATATCTTTTTTGAGATGCAGTGACCAGAATTGAACACAATATTCGAGGTGCGGTCGCACCACGGAACAATACAAAGGCATTATAACATCCTCATTTTTGTTTTCCATTCCTTTCCTAATAATACCTAAAATTCTATTTGCTTTCTTAGCCGCAGCAGCAGCACACTGAGCAGAAGGTTTCAACGTATCATCAACGACACCTAGATCCCTTTCTTGGTCCGTGACTTGTAACGTGGAACCTTGCATGTCGTAACTATAATTCGGGTTCCTCTTTCCCACATGCATCACTTTGCACTTGCTCACATTAAATATCATCTGCCATTTAGACACCCAGTTTCATAAGGTCCTCCTGTAATTTTTCACAGTCCTCCCACGATTTAAAGACTTTGAATAACTTTGTGTCATCAGCAAATTTAATTACCTAACTAGTTACTCCTATCTCTAGGTCATTTATATATATGTTAAAAAGCAGCGGTCCCATCACTGACCCCTGGGGGACCCCACTAACTACCCTTCTCCATTGAGAATACTGACTATTTAACCCTACTCTGTTTTCTATCTTTTAACCAGTTTTTAATCCACAATAGAACACTACCTCCTATCCCATGACTCTCCAATTTCCTCTTTTTAAACTCTGCATAATTTTGTGATGCTCTCAATGAAGGTGGTAATCAGTTCCAAAGTTTTGAACCCATAACTCAATATTCTTAAAGTTTAATGGTTTTAAAAGAAAGTATTTAATGTAAATTCAAGTTAGATGACCTAAGTGTTCTGATAGGTTGATAAATTCACAATGATAGGAGAAACCAGATTATTTAGCTCCTTAAACAATAATAAGATTTTGAATATAATTCTTTGTTCTATCAGAAGCCAACGAAGTTCTTTCAATACAGGTGTGGTGTGTGAAAACTGTGAAGAACCTAAAACAATTATTGCTGCTGCATTTTGAGCTGTTTGTAAAGCTTTCAACCGATTTTCATTCAGTCCCATCAATAAACCATTAGAGTAGTCGAAACATGGCATTATCACACTTTGAGCAACCAATCTAAAATTGGAAGGACTAAGAAAATCTCATAATCTTCTCATCGTCTTCAATTTGAGAAGTACTTGACTAACCATTTTAGTAACCTATGCCTTCATAAATAAAGAAGAATAAAAAAGGACACCTAAATTGCAGATTGTGTAAGTCTTATCACAAAATCTCCAGATACACCATCACACAGATGACTAGTCAATAAAAGTATGTTTTTGCAGTGTTGAGTTTTAAGTGATTTCCATGTAGCCATGGATTCGTTGCATTCGAGCAAAGTCTTAGCACTTGAAATGCATCCTCTACAGATTTATCAGTTTCAATCAGAATTTGAAAACCGTTTGCATGCAATCCAAATTTCAGATCTAGACAATTCAACAATCTGCAGAGTGGTAATAAAAATATATTAGAGATGAACTAATAGTATATCAGGGGACAAGTCTCTACTCCTGAAAATAACTTGTTAGTATAAATGAAAGAGACAGGTTATCTGTGTAAGTCCAATGCTATGGGAGAATATTTATTCTAGGAGGAAAAAGCCTCAAGAAGCACCTTTACCACTATCAAAGCGGACAAAGGGCTAGGACTGCTTCATCACTAGCAAAAAACCTCCTGGTGTCACTCACCTGTCTTCAAGTAATGAACAACATGGACCCAATGCTATTACTCTGTTAACTTTCAAAGAAGTACTTAGCTTGAGACACGGGTCTTCTGTCAGTGTTCCTCAGTGTGTATCAGACCGTGGTTAACGGTGGCCTCCGTTTACGCCACTGTTGCATCAGAACCACGGTCATTTGTTTCTGCCAAAAAACAAAAACATTAATGATAACATATACTCAAAAGACAGCATACTATGCAAGTAGCTTACATTCCATTCAGTACGCCGACGGATCACGAAAGACGGTAGTGTATTCAAACATGGCGGATATTTATACTTTCTATGACGTCAGACGCTCAGATGATCACCCATTCATAACCTTAGTGGTCTAAACCTATCGGGAGCTCTGTGTAGATGGTGCTACAGGGCAATCAAAAGAAGTGTGCCCATTCTATTTTTCCATTAAGCCCCTTCGGGGATACTGTATCAAGCTGAAAAATCCATTGTTCTTTTCTTAGCAAAAACCAGCAGTAGTCATTGTCATTCTCAGTTGTTTCAATATGTTGTAACACTACACATTTCAGTGAGGTGAAACAATGTGACAGTTCTGCGCAATGAACCGCCAAAGGTGAGGTCGTTTTTTTTAGTGTTGATCACGCTTTTATGTTCTATTAACCTCACATACAGTTGACGCGACGTCTGACCAATTTACAGTTTATTACATGGACAGATCAGACAATAGACAACCCCTTTTGACTTGCACGTGGTGTTAGTGAACAGGGTAAACCTACATCCTGTTGTCAGATCTATAAATATGTTGGTTTCAAGCATGATAGAACACATCTGGCAAAAGCCACAACTTTTATGTCCTTTAAAGATCACCGAACTATCTTGAATGGTTCTGAAGGTAGATGGGCAAAGCATTTCTTTTAGATTGCTACCCCTACTATACGCCATTCTTTTACTGGATCCTGTAAATAATGGCATTGTCTGTACAATATCCCAGTGTCTTCGGATGACTCGTGACACGTATGAGGCTTGTGTAGTATATTTCATCACATAGGTGTAGACAGATGACTCAGTCTCCTCAGGTCTAGAGTGGGGCTGTAAAATTAACTCCCTATTGTTAAATTTTGCCCTATTATAGGCAATCTTCACAACTTTTTTAGGGTAGCCTCTTTTAAGTATACGGTCCTTCAGACTCCTAGCTTGATGCCGGAAATTGCTATCTTCTGAACAGATTCTTCGGTATCTTAATAGTTGTGAAAAAGGTAAATTGTCCTTTAAGGCTTTCGGATGGCAACTTGTATAATGCAGAAGTGTGTTCCGATCAGTAGCTTTTTTTATAAACAGATGTTTCAAAATAATTTCTTCCGTACAGTAACGTCCAAAAACGTTAGTTCCTGTCAGTATGAATTTTTAGTGAATTTGATGTTAGGATGACATCCATTCAGATATGTATTAAACTGATTCAAAAGTTCGTCATCTCCATACCAGATCATGAACACGTCATCAGTATAATGTGCCCATAAATTTGTTATCTTTATAAAGGCATGGGTATACAAACGAATCTTCGAAATGTCTCAGAAATGTCTAAGAAAAGAACAACAATGGATTTTTCAACTTGATACAGTATCCCCAAAGAGGCTTAATGGAAAAATAGAATGGGCACACTTCTTTTGATCGCCCTGAAGCACCATCTACACAGAGCTCCCGATAGGTTTAGACCACTAAGGTTCTGATTGGGTAATCATCTGAACGTCTGACATCATAGAAAGTATAAATATCCGCCATGTTTGAATACACTACCGTCTTTCGAGATCCGTCGATGTATTGAACGGAATGTAAGCTTACTTACATAGTATGCTGTCTTTTGAGTATATCTTTTAGTTTATCATTAATGTTTTTTGTTTTTTTTGGCAGAAACAAATGACCAGTGGTTCTGATGTAGCAGTGGCGTAAACGGAGGCCACCATTAACCACGGTCTGATACACACTGAGGAACACTGACAGAAGACCCTTGTCTCAAGCTAAGTACTTCTTTGAAAGTTAACTGAGAGTAATAGCATTGGGTCCGTGTTGTAATTTACTTGAAGACAGGCGAGCGACACCAGGAGGTTTTTTGCCAGCGATGAAGCAGTCCTAGCCCTTTGTCCGCTCTGATAGTGGTAAAGGTGCTTCTTGAGGCTTTTTCCTCCTAGAATAAATATTCTCCCATAGCATTGGGCTTACACAGATAACCTGTCGCTTTCATTTATACTAAGAATAAAAATATATTAAACATCATTGCTGATAGCTTCTCAACCCAGATTTCTCCAGGGTTAACTTGAAAAGCCACAGGAACATTTTATTCAAGAAATTATGTGACCTAATTCGCCCCTTTTCTTTCTTTGAACTCAGTTCAACATGATGTTAGATGTCAATGGCATACAAATTAAAATGTACCGCCTTAGTTCTACTTAAACCTTGCAAAGAGCTTTTGGGGCATACTATATTTAGGAATTAATGGAGTTGAAAGAGAACCATCATATAAAACCATTGCAGGTGGCCAGATAGAACAGTTGTGTAGTATGATGGTGTGGAAGGGCTGGACACGGCTTTCCAGAAGTGTCCATAGTGATTCAGTACCAAGTTGTACATAGAAGAGGCACTTATATAAATGGCACTAAAAGGTGCTAAAAAACTGGGTGCTAAGCTAGTATTGAAATCAGTTGTAGAATGCTAATGTAAGTCCAAAGTTATGAGCCAAACTATAGGCACGACCACTTATGCTGTGTCTATGGCTGGTGTAAATGGTGGTGCCTAAATGGGGCAGTTGCATGGATAAATACAACTATTCACAAGAATAGTCACTATCCCTGATACACCCTTGCCCTTCCCATATTAATGCTCCCGTTGCATTAGCACATGAGAGAAGTTAGGTGCGCTGTTCCAACTAGAAAATTATCCCAACTGTTCTGATCCAGAAGTCTAAGGGATTCTAGGGGAGAGAGAAGTGTGCTAAAGAGAGAGTTCAAGCACTGGAGAAATCAGGTACCAAAATAGATCTATAGGGTTCAAGAGCCACAGTCAGAGTTAAGAGCAAATGCAAAGTGCAGAGGAAAGGAAGAAAGGTTTCTCCAAACAGAGAACTGAGAAGAAATTATTCAACCTTAAATTGCTTGTCTTTTCCTGTGTACTTTTATTGCATTGGAACCTGTGCTATTTTGAACAGTTTGCAATAAAGAAATTATCCAGTGAAAGACCTCACGAACCAAGTAAACTATAGACTCATAAATGGTCTCTTCAACACGGAAAATGGAAACATCCTACTCACTCCGCTGCCAAAAGATGCCAAGAGAAGCACAATGGATTTAACCAACTACCGACCAGTCGCTTCTATCCCACTCACAACAAAATTGATGGAAGGCATAGTGACGAAACAACTCACAGAATACCTGACCAAACACTCAATTTTACATGAGTCTCAATCAGGATTTTGATCAAATCATAGCACTGAAACTGTACTAGTGTCGGCAATGAACTCATTCAAAAAAACGATCGCAACCGGCAAGAACATACTCATACTACAATTCGACATGTCCAGTGCCTTCGACATGGTGGATCATGAAATTTTGTTACATCTACTAGAGTACTTCGGAATCGGAGGCCCAGTTCTCAAATGGTTTGAAGGATTCCTCACCACCAGATCCTACCAAGTAATAACGAATACGGACAGATCGCCACCATGGATACCGGAATGCGGAGTTCCGCAAGGATCCCCCCTCACCAACTATCTTCAACCTAATGATGACACCATTAGCCAAACTCCTAGCCAATCAAAACCTTAACCCCTAAATATATGCCGATGACGTTACGATCCATATCCCGTTCAAAAGTGACTTAAACGAAATAACCAACGAGATCAACCAGAGCTTCTAGATCATGCACTCTTGGGCGGACTCATTCAAGTTAAAACTCAATGCAGAAAAAACTCAATGTCTAGTTCTCACCTCCCAATACAACACAAACAACTACCCTACAATAACCACCCCTCTACTGCACACTTCCTATCTCAGAAAATCTGAAAATTCTTAGTCACCATTGATCGAAACCTCACTCTCGACACCCACGCGAAGAATACAATGAAAAGAATGTTCCAATCGATGTGGAAACTCAAAAGAATAAAACCTTTTTTCCCAAGAAATATCTTCTGCACCCTAGTACAGTCATTAGTAATAAGCCACTTGGACTACTGTAACGCTCTGTACGCAGGCTGTAAAGAACAGACCATCAAAAAAACTCCAAACAGCCCAGAACACTGCAGCCAGACTCATTTTTGGAACACCTAAATATGAAAGTGCGAAACCCCTAAGAGAGAAACTGCACTTGCTCCCACTCAAGGAACGAATTGAGTTCAAGATCTGCACGACTGTACACAAAATCACTCAAGCAGATGCCCCACTCTATATGTTAAACCTAGTGGACTTACCGCCCAGAAATGCCAAAAGATCAGCCTGCAAATTCCTCAATCTGAACTTCCCCAGCTGTAAAGGAATGAAATGCAAACAGGCTTATGCTACTACCTTTGCGTACAAAAGCACACAGTCTTGGAACGCACTACCCGTGGCCCTGAAAACCATGACCAATCTAACCAGCTTTCGCAAAGCTTTGAAAACACATCTCTTCAACAAAGCTTACCCTCAATGAAACAAATCATTCCTTAAACCACCCAAGCACACCAAAAACACCTCTCACACGACCTACCTAACACCTTCCATCTAAATCCTCTTTCACCTCTGCTTACGATCGACTGCTTCTAAATCATGTAATGACGTTATCATATCTACACTCTGTAAGCCACATTGAGCCTGCAAAAAGGTGGGAAAATGTGGGGCACAAATACAATAAATAAATAAAAATTTTCGTTTTGAAACATCACATCCATGTCTGCAGTATCTCTATTTGTTAAGAATAATGCACCTTGGGTCTTAGAACTTATTAATCCTCCCCCATCAGAAAACTCACACAAGTTTAGCTGTCGGCTCAGGGAAGTAAGTCCCTCTCTACAAGGCACCCAGAAGATTACAGATGCAATCCATGTCAATGCACTGCTTCTGACACCATAAGATCTGAGATAGTCTTCCTTCTTGCTGCTTGTTTCTCACCATCTATCTTTCAAAATCTCCCTTCCCTCTCGCATATTTCCCTTTAGCTTTCTTTTCTCCACTACATGTTGGTCTTCCCTTCTTAAACTACCATTGTACAAGATACTATTTATCAGCCTACCACCTTCACTTTTAATCCATTTTCACACACGTCTCCATGCTACATAGCCATTTTCAACTGGCAACTTCAAAGTTATGCTCCAGCAGGTTGTCAGCCCTTTGCATGGGTATCGCAATGTGATATGCAAAGACATGCCAGCATGCCAACTACTTTCCTTCATGCTACACTAAAATGCCAGCAGTTCAAACATTTTCAGCACTAGCTATACTGATCTTATGATGCATGGGTGATCTTGGTCTGCACATTTTAAAATTGCTCATAGTGAATTTTGCAGAGGGGAGCAGTGTTCAGACAATAGCAACAGACAAATTTCATCAGAGCCTGCAATCCACCCCCACAGTTCTAGCTGTTCTCTATCAGATGAAGCCCTTATAAGCCATCTCTTGTCTCGTGGAAAAATCACTGATTCTGATGTTGAGATTTTTGGTACTCGGTCATAAAATATTCCCAAGTCAAACTTAAGCTCTTTAATCTCTTTTCTCCTCCCCTGCTGTCTGGGCTTTCAGCAGCAAAGAATTAATTGACATACAAAAAACACCTGTGAATCCTCACCGAAACCTGTTCCAGCTTTTTAGTGTCTGTTATGATATATTATCTCTTGGGACTTTGTTTTTTCTTTTCTTGATCTTCCCTTAGGTCTATATCTTTCTACTCATGGACTTGATATACCATCATTCTGTGGTACAACCAAAGTAGTTTACATTTATTATATACAGGTACTTTCTCTGTCCTTATTGCCTCACAATCTGAGTTTTTGTACCTGGAGCAATTGGTTAAGTGACTTGTCCAGAGTCACAAGGAGCTGCAGTGGGAATCAGTTCTCCAGGTTCTCAGCCCATTGCACTAACCATTAGGCTACTCCTCCACTCATTCTTCTCTTTACACTATTTTGTCTTCCTCATTTCCTTAACTTTTTTCTTTTCCATCCATCTCTATGGTTATTACTATCTTTTCTTTTTAATCTCTGTCTTTCTTTCTCCATACCAGACTGTTTCTGTGCCTTGTTTCTTCCCCCCACCCCCACTACCTTGCCTGTTACCACCTCCATGGCATTCTCAAAGACTAGGGGGACACTCAGTGAAGTTACATGGTAATTTTTAAATGAATAGGAGGAAATATTTCTTCACTCAATAAATAGTTAAGTTCTGAAACATGTTGGAGGATGTGGTTACAGCAGTTAGCATATGTGCATTCAAAAAAAGTTTGGTCAAGTTCCTGGGGGAAAAGTCTATAGTCTGCTATTGAATAGACATGGGGGGGAGCCACTGCTTGCCCTGGGATTGGTATCATGCAATGTTGCTACTAATTGGGTTTCTGCTAGGTACTTGTGACCTAGATAGCCATTGTTGGAAGCAGGATACTGGGCTAGATGGACCATTGGTCTGACCCAGTACTGCTATTATGTTCTCCTCCTCCTCTCTGTGCCAAAGAACTCTAAAATTTGAAATCCTCCCCTACTGTTCTTTGTGACTCTGGTTATTAAGGGGTCCTTTAACTAAAGCTTAGCATTTACCAACAGACATTAGTGCACCTGAATTATAGCTATGTAAATCAAGGTTCCACATTAGGAGTCACCGACTAGGAAAGGGATCTAGGCATCATTGTTGATGATACGTTGAAACCCTCTGCTCAGTGTGGGTTGGCGGCTAAGAAAGCAAATAGAATGATAGGTATTATTAGGAAAGGAATGGAAAAGAAAAATGAGGGCGTTATAATGCCTTTGCATCACTCCATGGTGCGACCACACCTCGAATATTGTGTTCAATTCTGGTCACTGCATCTCAAAAAAGATATAGTGGAATTAGAAAAGGTGCAGAGAAGGGCCACAAAAATGATAAAGGGGATGGGACGACTTCCCTATGAGGAAAGGCTAAACCGGCTAGGGGTCTTCAGCTTGGAGAAAAGGCGGATGAGGGGAGATATGATAGAGGTCTATAAAATAATGAGTGGCGTGGAACAGTTAGATGTGAATCACTTGTTGACTCCAAAAATACTAGGACTAGGGGGCACACAATGAAGCTACAAAGTAGTAAATTTAAACAAATCGGAGAAAATATTTCTTCGCTCAATGTGTAATTAAACTCTGGAATTCTTTTTTCTAGAGAATGCAGTTAAAGTAGTTAGCTTAGTGGGGTTTGGATGTCTTCCTGAAGGAAAAGTCCATAGACCATTATTAAAATGGACTTGGGGGAAATCCACTGCTTATTTCTCGCACAAGCAGCATAAAGTGTTTTGTACTTTTTTTGGATCTTGCCAGGTATTTGTGACCTGGATTGGCCACTGTTGGAAACAGGATGCTGGGCTTGATGGACCTTTGGTCTGCCCCAGTATGGCAATACATATGTACATGTACTTATGAAAAATTATGTTTTTCAAATATGAGCTCAAGGCAACTTACATTTAAATACACACATTATTTCCACGCCTCCTACCTTATTTAATTGTTTGAAAAGCATTATGTAAGCTTATAACATTGTATAATACATGAATATCAATGAAAGAATTGTGCTTTTCAGAACCTGTCAGTCAAAAGCCCCATCATCACCTTAATGGGTCTTGAAAGTGGTAATAGCTCTGAGTTAGCATAGTGAGAGGTCAATATAATAAGACTGCATAAAATCTGCCTAAATGTTTTCTACAGACTTGTTTTTTTTTTTTTTTTACTGCTGCTTTGATTTTTTTTTTCCTGCAAAAAAATTGCTAAAGTAAAAATCTGCATTACAATGGAAGTAAAGTTAGCTTTATTTCCATTTTAAAATTGCAGATCCTCTGCTGGAGTTGCAAAAAAAAAAAAAAAATCAGGACCCCGTTCCTCAAAATTAGGGATCCCTGAGCAAGATTATTCTGGAACCAGAGAGCCCCTCAGCCCTGTCCACCCATCCACCTACCTATCTGTTCCTTCCCACCCTTGTAATTATCTTTTACCCACAAAAGAACCCATCAGTTCAGCTGATGTTGGTGACTTCAGGTGAATCCTCACTTCATGTTGATTGGAACTGGTTCAGATGAAATCATGGCCCTCAGCTGAAGCCATGCAATTTTTTAAATGGCAGCTATCAGGAGCAGAGACAGGAGAAGGAGGAAGAACTTTCCCTGTATGAGGTCTTCATTGGGGCGGGCCTATTTGATAGACAGGAGTAGGGTGGAGCAAAGTGGTTAGTGAGTGGATGGATTTAATTGGTGCTCTCTTGCTCCCAGGACAATCTTGTTCAGAGGCCCCAGGCCACGGTATCCCTGCCTTGGGGACCTGCGAAAGGGTTTTTTTTCCTCTGAAGTTGGAGGGCCTTTAGGTTGGAGGATCCCCAAAATGTAAATTCCATCTCAAGGAGTTTCAGGTGGATTTGATCTGGAAGAAAACATGTAAAGGGAGAGAATGCCTAGTTAGGATTTATCATCTAGGTGACTCAGAAAAGACAAATTAACTTTCTCTTATCTGGGTTTAAACCCCCAGGCTCCTGCATCTATTCCCTTATAAGCATCTGCACTCCAGACTTTCTACTTGTCCCTGAAGCAGAGAGTGAATTCAGCTTCTACCAACGCCCTTTCTGTTGTGTCAGTCTTCCAGTACACATTGCTTCTTATATCTTGCACCAACCCCCCCCCCCCCCCCCCCCCCCCCACACACACACACACACACACACACATTCAGAAATTTTGCCTTAGGATCTATGGTTTGGTAAAGCAAAGAATTACTGCCCTGGCTTGGGCTTCCATGGTGGAGGTGGGCGGGGTACTTTCTTGACTGCTTTTCAGAAGCACACACTAAAGCAGATTCCAGTCCCCAGCCTTTAATCTGGTTTCCATCCCCTATGCTAGGTGATGAAATAGAAGTTTTTCAATTATTGGAGTTCTTATACTATTTGCAGCAGCTGTATTGTGTGACCTTGACAGTCTCTTGCACTGGCACAAAAAAGGAAGTAGAGCCATCTAGGTAGAGCCTTACTGCTAAGGATTATGACAGCACATGTCAGGCAGCTAAAATAGGCAGATACTATGAATACAGCTTGAAATGTGAGATAGAGGCCCTCACTGTACCTGATAGTACTGCATATTGATGGGTTTCTGGAAGGTTGAACTTTGGTTTGACAGAAAGGCTTAAAGCAAGCCCTGATGGACAAACCCAGGGTGCAAGGCACCAAAGAAACATTGGAACTGAGGTGCCTGAAAATGCAGTACCTCCAGAGACAATGGGAGGACAAGTTCTGCACAGATAGCCTTAGAGCCAGCCAGATAGACAAGCAGAGGCAGCTAGCTCTAGAAATCCTGAGAAATGTTCTGCAAAGGAACCAGCTGTTTGACAGTACAGCACCTTGGGAAGCACAGTGGGAGAAAAAGCCAAACACTGCATTGTTCATATTAGGAACATTCCAACACCTGTGGGTATCACAACTGTTTGTGATTTCATGCCATTTTTAAGGGGATTTTTACTGTATTGTGTCTTCTACTTTTGTATTTTATGTGTGAAGATTAATGGAAATGTAACAACAAATGTACTTTCTTTTCTCAGGATCCAGGAGACCATGTGTATAGAATGCAAAAGATTTTTCCTTTTCCATTGCGGGATGGAGATGTTCTCTTACAGGACCCAAATATGTAGACAGTCTTAACGAGGTGCTCACTCGGATCTGTCAGCTATGGAAAACACTATCCAATAAAAGTGCATAGCAGTATACGATACCATGATGAGTCAGATCAAGGAGCCATCAATCCAGAATCCTGTCTCCAGTAATGGCAAATCCTGTTTTTTGGAAATACATAAGTGTTACCATAGTGGGACAGATTGAAGGTTCATCAAGCCCAGTATCCTGTTTCCAACAGTGGCCAACCCAGGTCACAAGTACCTGGCAAGATCCCAGAACAGTAAAACAGATTTTATGCTACTTATTCTAGAAATAAGCAGTGGAATTTCCCAAGTCTGGCTAAATAATGGACTTTTCTTTAGGAAATTATCCAAACCTTTTTTAAACCCTGCTAAGCTAACTGTTTTTGCCATATTCACTGGCAATGGATTCAAGAGTTTAATTACACATTGAGTGAAGAAATACTTTCTCCTGTTTGTTTTAAATTTACTACTTAGTACCTTTATTGTGTGCCCCTTAGTTCTAGTATTTTTGGAAAGAGTAAACAAGCGATTCACATCCACCCATTCCATTCCACTCACATTTTTATAGACCTCTATCATATCTTAGTCAATCTGTTCTCCAAGCTGCTTTAGCCTTTTCTGATAGGGAAGGTGCCCCATCCCCTTTATCATTTTTGTCACCCTCCTCTGTACCTTTTCTAATTCCACTATATGTTTTTTGAGATGCGATGGCCAGAACTGCACACAGGCATTATTTTCTTAGTTGCCGCTATTCACTGAGCAGAGGATTTTAATGTATCATCAATGATGATACCTAGATCCTTTTCCTAGGCAGTGACTCCTAATGTGGAACCTTGAATCACCATAGCTGTAGTTTGTGTTCCTCTTTCCAACATGCATCATTTTGCACTTGCTCAAATTAAACGCCATCTGCCATATGGATGTTCAGTCTCACAGTCTCGTAAGGTCCTCTTGCAATTTTTGACAATCATCTTGCAATTTAACAACTTTGAATAACTTTATGTCGTCAGCAAATTTAGGACTCCTTTTACTAAGCCACGGTAATGATTCCTGGTGCGGCAAATACGACAAAGCCCATTCAAATCATATGGGCTTCATCACATTTGCCACACAGGAATCACTAGAGTGGCTTACTAATTACTAGTTATTCCCATCTCTAGATCATTTATAAATATGTTAAAAAGCAGCAGTCCTAGCACAGACCCCTGGGGAACCCCACTATCTACCCTTCTCTATTGAGAATACTGACCATTAAACCCTACTCGCTGTTTTCTATTTTTTTAACTAATTTTTAATCCACATCAGGACATAGGAATCAGGTTTAGGGCTTCTTTAGAGCGCAAACCTTTTTTTTCTTGGGGGGGGGGGGGGGGATGTTTTGTGCCTGCAGTAACCTAGCCCGGTTGCATCATAAAGAATCTCAGATAGAAGGGAATGTTAGTTTTAGCTGTCCTTCTAGACACTGTTATTCCTGTCTTGCCCACCCCCCAATCTTTTAATCCGATTTCTCTCTCACCCCTAGTGATGTAATAGAGGTTTTTCCATCATTACAAATCTTACACTGCTTGCCACATTTGTACTGTATGGTATTGACAGGAGAGAAGAGACTTCCTGCAAGGGATTATGTCACATGATGTCAGGCACATAGAACAAATAAAATTAACCACTGTTGTTAAGGGCTTAAAATGTGGGCTAACTTCCAGTGGGGCCCAGGTACCAGATAGTGGGAGATGAGGAGGACAGACAAAATCAAGGGGTGAAACAATAAAGTGAGATTGGGATCACAGCAACCAACCATGCAACATTTCCAGGGACAGTGGAAAGATGATCTCTGTGCAGACAGCCTTATGGGCTGATGCTTAAAACTCTAACGTTGTATAGAATAGTGCCTGCCTTATACTGTAGAAACAATGCAGAATAACCGCACTCCAAGAGGGATGCAAAATAAGACCAAAAATATTATAATGCCTCTGTATCGCACCATGGTGCAACCTCACCTACATTCAATCCAGGTCACTGTATCTCAAAAAAAGATATAGTGGAATTAGAAAAGATTCAAAGAAGAGGAAGCAGAATGATAGATGGGTTGGAACTTCTCCCATATAAGGAAAAGCTAAAGAGGTTAGGGCTCTTCAGCTTGGAAAAGAAACGGCTGAGATCTACAAAATCCTGAGAAGCGGTTGGAGGTGAATTGATTTTTCACTTATTCAAGAAGCACAAAGACCAGGGGACACTCAATGAAATTGCATGGAAATGTTTTTTCACCCATAGAATAGTTAAGCTCTGGAACTCGTTGCCAGAGGATGTGGTAAGGGCAGTTAGCATATCTGGGTTTCAAAAAAGTTTAGACAAGTTCTTAGAGGAAAAGTCCATAATCTGTTAATGAGATAGACATGGGGAAAGCCACTGCTTGCCCTGGGATTGGTAGCATGGAATGGTGGTACTAATTGGGTTTCTGCCAGGTACTTGTGACCTGGATTGGCCACTGCTGGAAGCAGGATATTGGGCTAGATGGATCATTGGTCTGACCCAGTATGACTATTCTTATGTTCTTACTGCCAACTAAATAGGTGGCAGTAAGGGATCAGGCAGGAATGGCCACACACCAATTGTGAAATTAGTGCACGGCCATTACTGGCACAAATTACAATGCTGGCATTTTTCTGTCACGCTAGAAAGTGGCTGGAGCGCATGGCAAACCCACACATTAATTTCAGCTCTGGTCACTTTCTAAAGTGGCTTGGTAAAGGGACCCCCTTATGAACCCAAGAATACAGTTAGTTTTTCATGGCCTCTTTCCTGCTCGGTGAGGCTTTTGTACTGAGCTAGGCAGGCTAGAGCTATCAAGATTACAACCTAAAGCTATTCAGCATTGGTATTTTCTGTGTTTGTATTATAACAAGAACTTTTACAGAGCTCCACTACAAGCAAAATGAAATACAGTATCAGAAGATTATCTTGAAAGTCAGACTGCAATTAATTATTTCAAGGTAAGGTAATGAAGGAAACATAATTAAATAAGGAGACTTCAAAATTTATCAATCCTAGGTAATTACTTGTTCTAAGATGTTAAGTTTAGAAACTTCAAGGTGAGCGTTAGTTATTAACAAATTAATTATAAGAAAGATCAATGTGAATTAAATTGCAGACATATGCACTGGGCAAGCACGTTGCCTTTCGGCTTGCATATTGCTGCTTATTTTCACAGACTGGAACTTAAAATAGGATATGAACATGCATATATATTTAAACACAATTTGGTAGCACATCCATACATTTTTCACACCTTGGGTATTTTACAAAGAACTGTAATGACATATAAAGAAAAGTTATAACTAAAAGAACAGTTCAAACTTGTTTCTCAGATATCAAAGTACCTGTCTCCTGCCATTTTTAAAGCTTATTCCTAAGTCTTCTTTCTTTTTGTCTCATTAAGGATCTTTCAGTCCTTGAGGGCAGCAAATTAATTGATTATTCAAGACATCCCTAATGAATATGCTTGAAAGAAATTTGCCTGGAGACTGGCTCAGTTGTATGCAACTCTGTTTCAATGATCTGTTTGTTTTAACAAGCATATACCACCTGCCCCTAACAGCTGACTCAGCCACTTGGAAAAGAAATCTTCACCAAACTTAATTTTAAAATCTTTGTGTCTTCTTTCTCTGCTTGCTCTTAGTTTTCTCTTAGTGTCCTTTCAAGCTCTAAGAGGACAGATTGAGCCAATCCGGATTTTACTTCCATTGAAAGCAGTGGAAGTAAAATCTGGACTGGCTCAATCTGTCCTCCTTTTTCTGGAGCCATATGGTAACCCTACCCTAAGTCTATATTTCTTCTCTTTAATTTTTTTCTGTTTACCTCTTTTTGCCTTCATGCATTTGTCTGTCTATTTACAATTAGCCTTCCTTCTCTCCTAATCCCTCTGCCCCAACCTTTCTCAAGCTCTCACAAGTAAAGCTGCCAACTGGATCCAGACTCACAGGATAGGGTTCATCCAGTCCTTGGTTTACCCCATTGCATACAAGGACTTGTAGTTCTGATTTCCCCATTGCAAGACTAGAAGCCCCAACATGCACTGGGGTAGGGTTATCATATGTCCAGATTTCCCCAGACAAGTCCTCCTATTTAGGAGATTGTCGGGGGTCTGGGTAGTTTTTGCCAGCCTTCCCATTTGTCCAGGTTTCTGGGTGGGCAGGCTGGCGGGTGAGCTTTAGGGTGCCCTCTGCAAAAAGTACCTTAGTGGTGGCCTCTTTCCTGCCTGCTTCTGCTGGTTATGCTTGCTGCCACTACTTCAAAATGGCTTCTGAGACTTCCATGGAAGTCTTGTCAGCCATTTTGGAGTGGAGGTAGTAGCAGCAGGCAGGAAAGAGTGAGGTTCTTTCCTGCCCCAAAGAGGCCACCACTAGACCACCAGGCTGCATTAAGGTATGTTTGGGAGGGCACCCTGACTCAGGGCAGGAGGGGAGGTGGTTGGATGGATGGAGTCATGTGAGTGGGAAGGAGGGAGGAAGCTGTAAAAAAAAGGTGAAGTGGTTGGGTGGGTGGAGGGAGGGGCTGCAAAAAAGGTGGATGGAGTGTGGAGGGAGGGAGGAGGCTGGAAAATAGATTGGTGAGGGGGGAAGGGAAATGGTGGAATACAGCACATGGATGGAAAGGAGAAGGGGATATGCTGCTCATGGATGGGAGGTAAAGCAAAGGGGACATATTGCTCATAGATACATTTTTGGAAACATAAAACATAATTTTGTATTTAGCAGTTTATGGAAGAAAATGCATTACTGTTACTTTTACTAGTATTTTCACTGCTTATAGAATTTTGCTTTCATGGGGGGGGGGGGGTCAAGGTGACTGTGCTGCACGGTGGGGCTAGAGGTGGTTTTTTATTTTTTGTGTCTTCTGTCTCTGCAAATACACTGGGGTGAACCCAGGACTGGATCAACACTGTCCCGTGAATCTGGATCCAGTTGGCAGCCTTACTCACAAGTCCTCTGTCCTGCTCTCAATTCTTTCTTCCCTTCCCTTGTTCCTCTATCATGTCTCTTCTGCTTTCTCATTGCCTTTCCAAGTACTACTTCAGTACCTTTCCAAAGCAGGCCAAAAGCATGTATCCTCTCTGTTCTACTTTTCCCCCTAGAGCTGAGGTGTAGCTACAGGGTGGGCCTGGGTGGGTACAGACCCACCCATTATTACCAGCCTAGTGGCCCCCAAAGCAGCTCATTGGTGGCGCCTCACTCCTTTCTCTCCCTCTCTTTCAAGGTAGCTGCCCGTCTCTTTCTGAACCCCACCCTCCTACTGTCTACCTTTGAGCTGTCGCCTGTAGCGATTCCTGTAAATAACCTGCACCAGCCCTGCAGGCTTCCCTCTATCTCGTCCTGCCTTCGATGATGTCACTTCCACTTTCTTCATTGGAGGGGCCGTGGTAGAGGGAATCGTATGGGGCTGGTGCAAATTGCTTACTGGAATCATTGCCAGTGACGACTTGGAGGTAGAACGGAGGAGAGAGGAGCAGATGCTGGGGTGGGTGGGGAGAAAGATGAGGATAGCAGGAACACAGGGAAAGTTTTTTAAAAATGTATGTATGTATGTACAGGGGTGAGGGTGGGAAGGTCCCATCCAGGTTAATTTGGGGGCCCACCCGAAATGGCAGGTCTGGCTACACTCCTACCCTAGAGCTCATTGTATTCCATAGCTAGCCGATAGGAGGTGGGATCAGTAGAAAAGGATACACAAGTACTTCCTTCCTGCATTCCCTTATAGCCCTACAACCCTGCAGCATGGAGTGCTCAGCTCCCAACCTGTAAGAAATGTGCTGGACAGAATATCAGGATGCTCAAGCACCCACAAAGCTGATGACTATGCTTTCTGTAAAGGTTCATATTTACCATATTTTTCTTGAGTTTATCTTTTGCACAGTAGGTGTCTTCTAAAGCAGTGCTTCTCAACCCAGTTCTCAGGGCACACCAAGCCAATCAGGTTTTCAGGATCTCCACAATGAATAGGTATGAGATAGATTTACATTCCAAGGAGACAGTATGTGCAAATTTATTCATGCATAGTCATTGAGGATATCCTGAACCTGACTAGCTATGTGCCCTAGTGAATCTCCAAGTCTTAAACCCATAGAAGTTTACTGAGGTGAAGTTTCATTTTTATTGTGTTGCTGTTTGTCCAAATTTTCTTCAGCTGTACCAGTTGTCCAGTCATGATGCCTGTTCTTGTTTTTATTTCTTCCTTTTATGTGGCATCTTCTGTAATAGTTGCTCCAAGATATTTAATATTTAAAGCTGTTATTTTTTCTTTCATTATCAATTTTTTATTGATGCAGCTACATTGCTTCTGGCTGATGAAATGGCTTTATTCTTCTCACTAATTTCCATTTCATATTGCCTTGTGGCCTTATGCAGGCTTGCTGTCAATTTTTTAAGCTCTTTTGCAGTTCCAGCTATTAAATCAATGTCACTGCAGAATATGGGTTGTTAGAGTAGCCTAGTGGTTAGTTCAGCAGCCTGAGAACCTGGGGAAGTGTATTCAATTCCCACTGCAGCTCCTTGTGACTCTGGGCAAGTCACCTAACCCTCCATTGCCCCAGGTTCAAAATAAGTGCCTGAATATAATATGTAAACCACTTTGACTGTAACCACAGAAAGGCAGTATATCAAGTCTCATCCCCTTTCCATTTCTGCAACTTACAGTATTCCAGTATAGTACTCCTAAAGCATCTGATATGACTTGCTTTAAATATGAAAGAAGTCATTGCTGGTGCATGTCGTCTACTGATGTTGCAAACCATTCCTTGCTAGTGATATCAAGTCTTACTTTGATATTTAATTTAAAATAATTAGAGATGACAATTTAATGGATTTGGGGGCCCTTTTACTAAGCCATGGTAGCACTAGTGCGTGGCTACTGTGCACTAAAACTCATTACTGTGGGGCACGCTGAGACATCCTGTGGCAGTGTGCAGCTCAGCACGCAATATTCTCACATTTTTATTTTCAGCGTGGGAGGCGTGCCCATGGGCAGAGAGTAGGCTTGCCTGCACTAATCAGGCAGTGCAGTCACATTGCCACGCACTGCCTGATTACCATGGGAGCCTTGCCACCCAGTAATTAAGTGGTGGTAAGGGTTCCCTTGGTAATGGCCACACACTAATAGGACACTCTTTAGCGTGACTTAGTAAAAGGACTCCTTGGTTATTGTAGATATGACCTGTTGAAGCTATGTTATTCTTCATGATGTCTTATCTAAAATGGAGGATGGTTATGTAGTTGTGTGAATTCCAAGAGTCAGATGTCCATCTTTTGTGTTTCCTAGCACATATTTTCCTACTGTCGATGGCCATCTGTGTCAATTACAACATTCCAGTCATTTAGAACAGTAAGATTATCTTCAGGATCTTTATTTTTTCATCACGGTTGTTTCAGACATTTTCAGTGCAGTCACGTGTTGATAAGAGAGTGACAAAGCAGTAGAATTTTATGGTTTAAAATGGGCTAGGAAATCCAGATCTTTATTGAGTCCTGTCTGGTGGATGTCAAAATATTTCACCATTTTGACTTAAAATTTCCTTTAAGTATTCTTACCATAAAATCATTGATGCAGTGTTCTGGTTTTGTGAAGAGATGGCATCCTGGTTGGCATTGGAATGTTTAATATTGTATCTATAAAATTGAGCCTTGTCTTTAGCATGTATTCTAACTCACAACTATTTCTGTTTTAACAATGATATCTATATGCAAAACATGGACACTGCTATGGGCAAAAGAATGGCACCCCAATATGCTAACCTCTTCAAGGTAGAAGAGATATTTTTGAATACATATCAAACAAACCCTTAAAATACTACCCATATATTGATGACATTTTCATGATTTGGACTGAGGGAGAACAGCCTCTCAAACAATTTTACAGTTCCTTCAATACA
Organism: Microcaecilia unicolor; assembly: GCF_901765095.1. NCBI lineage: Eukaryota > Metazoa > Chordata > Amphibia > Gymnophiona > Siphonopidae > Microcaecilia > Microcaecilia unicolor. Next base: position 109,680,438 of record NC_044034.1, on the reverse strand, counting down.
TGCCATCTACAATCAAATTGAAAATTGACTATTCCCCAGAAAAAGTCAACCTTCTAGACACCACAGTTTCCATCAGCAATGGCTATATACAAACATCAATATACAGGAAACCTATGGACAGATGCAGCTATCTCCACAACTCCAGCTTCCACCCTTCACATATAAAAAAATCCATTGTACGCAGCCAAGCCACACAATACTACTGTATCTGCTCCGACCTAAGAGACAAACACCTCAAAATCTTGACTCTCACCTAACATACCCCTCCCTCTTCCTGTGAGAATGTCATTGTAATGCTTTTGTGTTTCACTTAGATATTCTGATATGTGTCAACATTTGCTTGTTTCCAATCTGAAGAAGGATTACATTCGAAAGCTAATCAAAAGATGTATTAAGTTAGTCCAATAAGAGGTATCACTTTATTTTCTTTTCTATGTTTTGATTTATTTCTATTTATTACCTTAGGTAACACTGAAATCCTGACAGAAATTATTCAACTGGTTGTTGATTTATGATCTTAAGATTTGTTTTACGTTGCTTTCAAGATTATTTTTCCTTTTCACTAAACCAAAAGTCAGGCCTCCTCCTGTTAGTAATTCTTCTGAATTTGTCCATTGCACTTCAACAACCCAAGGCAGATTGGTTTCTACCCCTGTTTACATATTACAGGACTAAATTCAAAAGTTTTATGTCTCTGTCACTTACTGAAACAATGTTAGTCTGTGTCATTTTAACATTAATTCCTGCTATTGTGGTCAGTGTAAATTGTGCCACTTCATCACAGAAATGTTATCCTTCAGTCCCATCTTCCTTAATTTGAATGTTGGCCTTCATATTATTTCAATAGCTTTAGCAAAACCCGGCTATACTATATCAATCACACTTCACATGTCAAGTGTGCTGCTAACATTTTCAAACAAATCAAACACATAGATGGAATGAAAGATGTCTTCCAAGTAAAATCCAGCAGCAGCAGAAAGTATTTAGGTAACTTGCAGGACAAAGGCTAGGTGGCTATCTTATGTAGTGAGTATTTGTAAATGGGAATGTAACAACTAAAAAAGTAGCGGGTAATCACAATAAATTGTGAGATATATACATTAATTATGGAGGGGGGGGGACCTCAGACTAGTGACAGCTTCTGATCAATAAGATCAATAGGATCAATAAGATTATAACCATATAGTCACCTCTGTGTAATCACTGGTCCTCTACCAACCTCCTCCCTGGGTGTTTCATTTGTGTGCTTCTAGTAACTAATTTATAATAGTCATGCATCACAGCCAAAAAAAAAGTTTTTTTTTAAACCACAGCTACTTAGCTTGTTGCTGCTTGTTTAAGGGCCTCCCCACACTGTGCTTATGGGAATGTATACATAGACACAGGTTGATGGGATATAGGTGAGGCTTCCCCATATGTGTGTACCTTATAGAATACTGTAAGTTAGGTATGTTTCTGCCACATTTAGGCACATGTGCTTATGCCAGCTCTATGGCTGGTGTAAGTATGGGTACCAGGGTAGGCTTATCCATTAGGCACAATGGGCACCTAGAGATGTAGGGGATTTTCCTGCTATTTCACCTTTGCTGATCAGAGGCCTTGTAAGCCTGAATCACCTTTTGCTGAGCTACTATGGATTCTACAGCCTGTGACCTGAATACCAGCTTTCTACAAAGGAAAATTACTTCTTGACATAGCTGTGCTGCTGACTTCTTCAAGAACATCTAAGAAACAGTGTCTTCGGTAACAACTGTGAACAATGGAGGGGAGCTTGCTATAATCAGGCTTGTGACTGATAAGTTATTCTAGCTGGATGCTCACAAGCCCTCTTTGTCATGACTGTGGGTTATCTGCTGGACAGAGATACCCGGTTGGTGATTGGTCAATGTGGCACCTGACCGAGAGCTTGGCCAAGGATGGGGGATGAGAGAGAAATCAGAAGGAAGGAGAGATAAGATTTTCCTGGTGTATGGTTCTCAGAGGAGTTAGAGACTGACTTTTGGCCTGAACACCAGTGAACTGAATTCCTTGTGAAAAAAGCTGACAAGGTCAGTTCAGTTGCGGCTCTGTGGATTCCCCAAAGACTGTGTAACTGGTGCACCAAGCAAAGACCTTGGACTTTATTCCTGAGCAGGGGATAGAATCTCAGATACTCTGCTGGAGTCTCAAAGGAGGAATCCTATTCTTCACAACACCGGAAGTCTGGAACCTGGACTTTAAAGGGTGAGAGACGCAGGATTTTCCTTCCTATAGTTCAGGGGTTAGCTAGTTTATGGTTTATGCCTTCAACTTTAGCTATAACAGAGCTCGTGGTTAGCCTAATTTTGCTGCTAAGTCTGTAATCTTCTCAGGATATATTATAGGTGTAATTCCTCATAATCTTCTTAGGATGTTTTAGTGGTGTAATCATTATATATATTGGTAATCAGTATTTTTGTAGTGCACAAGTGTACACCGCCTTGAGTGAATTCGTTCAAAAAGGAAGTAAATAAATCCTAATAAATAAATAAAATACATTTTTGTAACTTGCTTTGCATTTTACCATATTGTTATTTTTATATCTATAATAATATATTTTCATTTTGGCATTATTCCTTTCATTGGTGCAGCCTGTCAGCCTAGCTTAGGGCCACTTAAGAGGTACTGTCATATTCCTAGCAAACAAATCCAGAGTAATTACTGTATGTGATTTTCTACTCAGCTAGATACCTCTATAGAGATCTGTGCCAAAATCCAAGCGTATTCTATAATAATGTGCATAACTTAATTGGCTTAACAAGCTAATCAGCATTTTTAACAGCACTTAAGAAATGAGCACTAATTGGCAATAATTAGAATTTACATGCACAACTCGCTAAGTGTATTCTGTAATGAACTGTGTGCAGTTCAAAAGGGGTGTGGCTATGGGTGGAGAAATGGGCATTCCTTGGGACTTCCTAAATGTACGTGCATTGTTATAGAATATGGCCCAGTGTGCGTAAGTGTACGTGCAGGGAGTTACGCCATGTTTTCATTGGTGTGAATGGATATGCATAGTTTTAGGCGCTTGGATATCAACTAAGTGTATTCTATATACTGTGCGTAAATCTAGGGTTCACTTATAGAATACGCTTAGGCAGAAATATTTACTTCACAGATTTTTTTAGGTGCCATACAGTGGGGGAAATAAGTATTTGATCCCTTGCTGATTTTGTAAGTTTGCCCACTGACAAAGACATGAGCAGCCCATAATTGAAGGGTAGGTTATTGGTAACAGTGAGAGATAGCACATCACAAATTAAATCCGGAAAATCACATTGTGGAAAGTATATGAATTTATTTGCATTCTGCAGAGGGAAATAAGTATTTGATCCCCCACCAACCAGTAAGAGATCTGGCCCCTACAGACCAGGTAGATGCTCCAAATCAACTCGTTACCCGCATGACAGACAGCTGTCGGCAATGGTCACCTGTATGAAAGACACCTGTCCACAGACTCAGTGAATCAGTCAGACTCTAACCTCTACAAAATGGCCAAGAGCAAGGAGCTGTCTAAGGATGTCAGGGACAAGATCATACACCTGCACAAGGCTGGAATGGGCTACAAAACCATCAGTAAGACGCTGGGCGAGAAGGAGACAACTGTTGGTGCCATAGTAAGAAAATGGAAGAAGTACAAAATGACTGTCAATCGACAAAGATCTGGGGCTCCACGCAAAATCTCACCTCGTGGGGTATCCTTGATCATGAGGAAGGTTAGAAATCAGCCTACAACTACAAGGGGGGAACTTGTCAATGATCTCAAGGCAGCTGGGACCACTGTCACCACGAAAACCATTGGTAACACATTACGACATAACGGATTGCAATCCTGCAGTGCCCGCAAGGTCCCCCTGCTCCGGAAGGCACATGTGACGGCCCGTCTGAAGTTTGCCAGTGAACACCTGGATGATGCCGAGAGTGATTGGGAGAAGGTGCTGTGGTCAGATGAGACAAAAATTGAGCTCTTTGGCATGAACTCAACTCGCCGTGTTTGGAGGAAGAGAAATGCTGCCTATGACCCAAAGAACACCGTCCCCACTGTCAAGCATGGAGGTGGAAATGTTATGTTTTGGGGGTGTTTCTCTGCTAAGGGCACAGGACTACTTCACCGCATCAATGGGAGAATGGATGGGGCCATGTACCGTACAATTCTGAGTGACAACCTCCTTCCCTCCGCCAGGGCCTTAAAAATGGGTCGTGGCTGGGTCTTCCAGCACGACAATGACCCAAAACATACAGCCAAGGCAACAAAGGAGTGGCTCAGGAAGAAGCACATTAGGGTCATGGAGTGGCCTAGCCAGTCACCAGACCTTAATCCCATTGAAAACTTATGGAGGGAGCTGAAGCTGCGAGTTGCCAAGCGACAGCCCAGAACTCTTAATGATTTAGAGATGATCTGCAAAGAGGAGTGGACCAAAATTCCTCCTGACATGTGTGCAAACCTCATCATCAACTACAGAAGACGTCTGACCGCTGTGCTTGCCAACAAGGGTTTTGCCACCAAGTATTAGGTCTTGTTTGCCAGAGGGATTAAATACTTATTTCCCTCTGCAGAATGCAAATAAATTCATATACTTTCCACAATGTGATTTTCCGGATTTAATTTGTGATGTGCTATCTCTCACTGTTACCAATAACCTACCCTTCAATTATGGGCTGCTCATGTCTTTGTCAGTGGGCAAACTTACAAAATCAGCAAGGGATCAAATACTTATTTCCCCCACTGTATATAGAATCTGGCCCAATAGCCACAGTGTCTAGAGCCCACAAAAATGTTTTTTTTTAATCATAAAGAGTAAAAATACTTATTTTCATGTCTTGCCTTTTTGCCTTTAAAATATACACAATAAGTAGAATACAAATATATAAAATACAAAATATAAATACAATTGAAATTAAAAGCTCAATCATATTAAATGGCACCAAGGGAGGGGCCCATGAAAGGAAATGTGCCTAGAACCTGTCGGGGGGACACGAGCATGATAGCAGTCAATCCCCAGACTCCCCACCACAAGCTCGTACAAACACCTTTTCTCCAGCCAGTTCAGGCTCAGTCACGCACCTGAGCAGAGTTTGCCTCTGGGAACTAGCATAGTTTGGAAATAGCACAGCCCTAAAAGGGGGTGCTCTATCTACCTGGTCCTCTTCCCCCAAGTAACAGGCCTTCCCTCCCCTTCTTCAGCTTAAGCCACCAACGGGCTCATTTTTGAAAGAGAAGAACGGCCATCTTTCAACATAAATTGGAAGATGGACGTCCTCCCAGGGATGTCCAAATTGGTATAATTACGAAGCTCGATTTAGGACGTCTTCAACTGCACTCCATCGCAAGGACAGCCAAAGTTCAAGGGGGCGTGTCAGATGTAGCGAATTCGGGATTTGGGAGTGCCTAATACTTGGACCATAATCGAAAAAAACAAGGATGTCCCTGACGAGCACTTGGACGTTTTCACCCAGACCTGTTTTTCTTACAACTAAGGCACAAAAAGGTGCCTGAAATGAGCAGATGACTACCGGAGGGAATTGGGGATGACCTCCCCTTACTCCCCCAGTGGTCACCAACCCCCTCCCACCCTCAGAAAACATCTTTCAAAATATTTTATGCCAGCCTCTATGCCAGCTTCAGATGTCATACTTAGGTCCATGACAGCAGTATGCATGTCCCTGGAGCAGTTTTAGTGGGTGCAGTGCACTTCAGACAGGCGGATCCAGCCCCATCCCCCCCACCTGTTACATTTGTGGAGGAAACAGCGAGCCCTCCAAAACCCACCAGAAACCCACTGTAGCCACATGTAGGTGCCCCCCTTCACCCATAAGGGCTATGGTAGTGGTGTACAGTTGTGGGTAGTGGGTTTGGGGGGCTCAGCACACAAGGTAAGGGAGCTATGTTCCTGGGAGCAATTTATGAAGTCCACTGCAGTGCCCCCTAGGGTGCCCGGTTGGTGTCCTGGCATGTCAGGGGGACCAGTGCACTACAAATGCTGGCTCCCCCCACAACCAAATGGCTTGCATTTGGTCATTTTTGACATGGACATCTTTGGTTTCGAAAATCGCCGAAAATCAGAAATGTCCATGTCTAGGGATGGCAAAATTCAAGGATTTGGACGTCCCTGACAGTGTTTTCGAAACGAAAGATGGAAAAATACGGGTTTCCCTGGCCATGGATTTGGACGTTTTGCAAGGACGTCCAAATTGCAACTTGAACATTCCTTTCGAAAATGCCCCTCCACATCTCCTAAGGACTCCTTTGCCTTCAACAAAGAACCAGACTGCACATCTGCTATAAAGTATTCCATTTAATATATGCTCTAAGCTGCCTCCTTTTCATTCAGGAGGATAATTACAGTCTGCAAACTTCCCTCTTTCCACTCAGGAAACTTCCCCCTTTCCACTAGTAGCTGCTAAGGAAAGCATGTCACATATTCATATCTTAAAGGATGAGAACTGCTGGCATAAGAGAATAATCTTGTTAACTGTGGCTCTGTAATAAATTTTTGTTTTATTGGGATTTATTAACTGACTGTATGAAGAGATTCATCCAAGGTGGTGTACAGCAGGTATAGCTTGATATAAAACTTACAATTTTACTAATAACATAGTGATAGTAAAATAATCAAATCTGAGCATGAATACAATCAATGAGGTAAACTTTGAGATGGCAAATTGAATCCTAGTAATATGACTAACATGATACAGTACCAAAAATATAAACATTTAACAGCACTGTGAAACAAATACGATAAATGTCAGTGGGGTACAAATGATGCTACAATAAGCAGCATGGAAAAAAATTCATATAGCACCGATAAGATACAATGTCAGCATAATACAAATGAAACACCTTAACAGGCACGCATTAAGGGTTCCTTTCACTAAGCCGCACAAGCGTGTACGCATGCCCACACCAAAACAGACTTACCACCCGGTTACCACGTGGCTCTTGCAGTAATTTCATTTTTGGCGCGCATCTGAAAAATTATTATTTTCTGGCAAGTGTCCAGTACGCACACCAAGTGGCATTTGATGGTGTAGGTCATTTTCCGTCTGGTTACTGCGTGAGACTTTACTGCTAGGTCAATGGCTGGCGGTAAGGTCTCAGACCCAAAATGGACATGCGCCAATTTTGATTTTACCACATGTCCATTTTCGGGAAAAATGTTTTAAAAGGCGTTTTTTTGCAGGCATGGTGAAAAATGGATCTGCACGCTCCCAAAACACGTGCCCACACTACCGCAGGCCATTTTTCAGCACACCTTAGTAAAAGGACCCATAGAACTTTCAAATACCAGAGATATGATACTAATGCTGTTCAGTACAATACAAAGGAACATTTTAATAGTTAGCTTAGGTAGCCAAGGGGGCAAGCACAGTTGAGATATGTGGCGGCATATTTTCAAAGCACTTAGACTAACCTATGAAGCTTTGCAAGTCTAAGTGCTTTTGAAAATGAGCCCCATAGATTACCAAATTCCTGAAGTATCTGAGTGTTTTTTCCTTTTATTCAGAACATTGACTGTTTTCTAAAAAGACAAAGTGCTGAAACTAATAAACAATGCTTTAGATTAAACAGTATCTGATTGGAGAAGAGAACTCAACAGGCAAGAGCAAATTAAACCTTTAAAGGCAAAACATTTGCAAAGTCATTGTTTATTATTCCCTCTGATAAGGGCCTTGCAAAACAACATTTCAGCTGAGAGATGGCTTTACAGTTTCTGAACGCCTGGGTACAGTGTAGGGATGGAAGTATAAATAATGTTTGGTCCTTTCTACCTTTTCATAAAGGATCCTCTTTTGGTGAAACTCCTTGAAAAATTCAATTTTAGTGAAAAATTTGCTATGCCATAGCTTGCTAAAACCCAGTTTCCAGACAATATCTGTGACAGAATGTAATAGGAAAAGGCAATATGGGAGTGTCAAAAGTTGTAAGTTTTATTATACCACAGATTAAATACAGTTTATCTCATGAGATTCAGGGCCAAGATTAAAGTCTCAATATGATCATCCGCTAGCACTTTTTATCACAGAAGAAGAATCTGTCTCTGAGGAAAAGAATTCAGGCTCAGCTCTGAAGCTGTTTACTGTTACCAGCAAAGAGACATCAGATGGTACCAAGTGTAACATGTATCCACAGCTAAATCTATTTGGAAACAGTTCTTGGAGATCTGTAAACTATAGCCAATCCATACAGTACTTCCCTTTGCTACATACACGAACAGGGACAAAAGGACAGACTGGGGTAGCAAAATTATGAATACAGAGATGAATAAACAAATATTTAAGTTGAAGTATGTTTTAAAAAAAAAAAATCACAGAATTCCTGCTTAGCTCTTAAAGTTACTTCAATGTACTGTTTTGTCCTTCATTATCATAACTACCACCAAGCTGCACAGTTGTAGCAATTTGTGGGAAGTGATTGTGAATATCTTCTCAAGGTGCCCTTTGTCCATTGCTATAAAGTAAAACTAAAAGTCACAAGCAAGACCTTTTATACTGATATTTACCCAATGTTGATATATTAAGTTTTGGATGGACCAGAGCAATCTGTCTCTGCTCTCGTTTGGATTTGGCTAATGCCGTCTCAGTAACAGCTCTATGCGTGTTACATTCATGTACAGTAGTTTTTTTCCTGTGCTCAGGGTGTGTAGGGGAAAATTTTAATGTTCAATGTAATGTTCATATAGTAAAGTTCACTCAAGCGATTGGCACAGGAACACATCACCTGGGAATTGAAACCACATGCAGTCCATTTACAAGAAAAACATGGAAAGCAGCAGCATAGGATGAGTCTCATAAGCTATGACCCTTGCTACTTTCCCCAGGAATGGCCTGTCATGTGCTACTAAGGAATGTAACGCCTCCCACAATGAAATAGAATGGAGCATTGTTTGGGTCAATAATATCATTGTCAATGCCTATAAGTCATATTGTCTATGGCACCTGTTCAAGAACTGTTACTTTGATAATTGGGTTATGTTGATGTAAGGTAATAAAATAGAGGAAATTCTTTGGGTAGTTGGGAAAGAAGGCTCTAGGTGCCATAGCCCAGTAGCTGCCAGTTCCAATTAAGCAGGTGATGCAAAAGTGTGAAGGAGCAGGAAGAAAATGGTAGATCAAAAAGTAAAGAATGTAGATATTTTGCTTAAAGCATCAACAGAAATCTTTTTTTTTTTTTGGCAAATCTGAACGTTAGAATTTTCATTTATGACCTAAAGACTTATATTCTGTATATAAACCAGTTCTTTCTTGATGAAAGGGCAACTTAAGTAATTTACTAATAAGAAAATGTGACTAGTTTCTGTCATCTCATAACAAATCACATCTCGGCAATGATTAAATGATTTTCTTCCCATACCATTCAGGACAGCTCCAAAATGGACCCTTCAGGAGGCAGACAGATAGAATACAAATGGCTGAGTAATAAAGGAGCAAACCAATAAAAGGACTGCTCTGAAAACAATACTGATCAAGGCTACAAAACATTTATATTACAAACTGTTTAATCAAAAATAGCCAAATTCTGTGTGCCATGTTAGAAATGAGCATGGAAAATAACTTTGCTTTTTGATATTAAACAACTGTCTACCATAGAAGAAGTTGGCCAACCCTTTGAGTAACAAGGACTGTGCATATGGCAAGACATTCAGATGCAGCTTCACATCATACGTTACAAAAAAGCAGGATAGAGGTTAGATCCTTTCTTCTATACTCTTTTCTTTTGGTATGCCTGATGGATCTTCCATGGGCTTTCTGAGTTCCAAAGGTTCCTTCTTGTTACCACGTACTCCCAAGCTTGTACCTCTCTTCTGCTCTACTGCTAGATTCATATCAGCTCCTTGATTAACTGCCAGTTGGGCAACTCTCTCCTTTTCAGTCTACATATTCACTCAGGAAACCTACTTCACTGGATACAAGAAACCACCACAATTGAAACTGTCAAATATACACTAGAGACTAGAGATAGGCTTTTCCTTTGTTTAACACCAAACACACTCATAAAAACATAAGAAATGTCATATTGGGTCAGATCAAGGGTCTATCAAGCCCAACATCAAGTTTCCAACAGTGCCATTCCAGGTCACAAGTTCCTGCAATGATCCAGAAAGTATTAAGATTCTATGATGCTTACTAACAGGGATAAGCAGTGTTTCCCCCCATGTCTTCCTTAATAATGATTTACGGCCTTCCTTTCCTACTTGCTTCCAGGCTTAGGAAACAAGAGGTAACTTCTTCCTAGCCCAGAAAAATTTCCTCAGACTTCCTTAAATATATAGTGCCTCTGAATATACATATTAAGTTAAGCCTCAGTGTTGGTGAGAGGCTGCTGATTGGATCGAGAGGGATTTGCTGAAAATGTAGGATCAATTTTCTTTGCCCTGTAAGTTGCTACAGGTTTATCTCTCTCACATAGGGCATCTTTTACTAAGTGCTAAAATTGTAGGCACGCTAAACTTTAGAGACGCCCATAGGAATGCATTGGTGTCTCTAACTTTTAGCATGCACCAAAAACGTGAGCATGCCTTACTAAAAGACCCCCATAATTTATTGAATGCTTATCTTCAGATCTGGGGCTATTAATCAAACGTTGTAAGCCACATAGAGCCTGCCTTGGTGGGATTATGCGGGATATAAATGTTCGCAATAAATAAATAAATAAAATAATAGCTATGGAGATGTCCAAATTTACATTTATTTATATGATATTCTGTTGTTTTCCTTATGGCAGCCAGCAGATCATCCTGCCCTCGGTTACTTGAAAATGTTGACTCATTCTAAACTAACCCCCTAGAATCTCTCCAGTCTTGACAAATATCCAGTGGTTGCCACTTGAATCTAGCACTGATAAGACCATTCCATCAGTGCTAGATTCAAGTGGCAACCACTGGATATTTGTCAAGACTGGAGAGATTCTAGGGGGTTAGTTTAGAATGAGTCAACATTTTCAAGTAACCGAGGGCAGGATGATCTGCTGGCTGCCATAAGGAAAACAACAGAATATCATATAAATAAATGTAAATAAATGGTCTTCCCTTGAAGGCTAGATCACAAGATCATCATAATCTTTGCTTGTTTTAAAGAAAAATTTGAAAACATGGCTTTTTAGTAGATAATTGGAAGTATTATGAAGTAAGAATGTTATCATTGACTGCTACTTTGAGGAAAAGGATGTGGAAGGTTAGTAATTTTTAAACTGGAGTTGGAATAGCAATGCTCCTTGTAGATATTTTAATTTATTGATGTATTTTATTGTTGCTATGTAATCTTGTTAGTTTTTTTCTGATATTATAAGAACAGAATCTAAGCAATATAAATTAATTAATTAAAATCTCCTTATGAGCACACTGACCAATCTGTGGGTTGTGCCATTGAGGTCACTCAAGCTACTGCAAGAAGAAGGGGTGCATTGCGAAGGATGAAATATATAGTATGGAAAATAGTAAACATGGATGTTATACTGTATATCAAGGAATCTAATTAAATTGAATTATATTGAAGTAAGCATGTGACATGAACAATTTTGTCACAATGATTTTTACTTGTCATTGACTGAGTTCGTGATAAACAAAGTAGAATGAAACAGTGTCCCCACCATTTATTACTAACAGTGTTAATGTATTCATCAATTCTGAACAGATGAGAAGACATCTGAAAATTAAGTAAAAATAATGTATTTGCAAATTTATTACAGCTCAAAATTCTACAGTTAAGTGGTTGCCCATAGGGTGCACTTTATAATTTACCTTGTTATACGCTTTTGAGTTTCCCCATAAATCATTCTGCCTTTGATCCCCATAGGCCATGGTTGATGATGAATGTGTGACAAAGTATCATAGAATTTAAAAGTATATTTACTAGTTTTAAAGGCATAGCAAGGATACATCAAACTACTCAGACCAGGTCAAAATATTACACAGTTCTGTACCATTTAAATCGGTGTATACACAGGTCCACCTTTTAGCCTCCTGGGATGCTCGGGATGCAAGAAAGTCTGCTAAGCACAGAAAAAAGTTTCTTCAGGTGTGGGCCCCATATCTACAAATGCTGAGCCCTAGAGGGCGAAGCCTGCTTATTAACACCTGTTAAGTACTGTAATGTTTTCTTAGAGGCTCCCGAAGATACTGCTAATTAGGCTTGGATTGCTAAGGTAGGGAGGGTGGGGAGGGAAGGGGGAGGAGGGGGGATAGATAGGGAAGGGAGGGGGGAGAGGCAAGGAGGAAATAAAGGTATTGGTTGCATTGAAATGTGGGGAGAGGCATTTGCTGTTTATAACATTTTCTGTGTTATAATTTGATCAAACGGAAGACAGAATGTGCGAACATCTGTTAACAAGCACTGTTAGAGATGATGCCTCTAGAAGTCGGGCTATAAGAAAAAAGGCCCTTTGAGATATTATTTTGGAATGCAAAACGCCTTATGTTTTACGTATTTCTATGTTATGTTGTTGATTATTCTACATGAATGAAAATCTTAATAAACAGATTTAAACATAAATCGGTGTATACTGTAATATATTGAATGACAATACTTGTGTTATGCAATGAGAAATATAAATCTATATTTATTATAAAGCTAGAAATTATTTTTATTTATTTGTTGCATTTGTATCCCACATTTTCCCCACCTATTTGCAGGCTCAATGTGGCTTACATTGCTCTGCCCTGGCTATTGCCATGGCTGAATAGAAATACAATTGATAATAATAACACAAGAATATGAGTAACATAGTGGAATAAAACATTAGGTATAACAAGATCAATAATGAAATAACAGTTAAAACAGTAATGTACTAGAGTTCAAGTGATGGGTCGATATGATATGTTCTATTGAAGAGATAGGTCTTCAGTGATTTCCGAAAATTGATAAGGTCACTTATTTTTTTCACATCAAGTGGTATTGCATTCCAAAGCTGTGTTCCTATGTAAGAAAAATTGGATGAATGTATTAACTTATATTTTAGTCCTTTGCAGCTAGGGAAGAGAAGATTTAGGAATGTGCGTGAAGACCTTTTAATATTCCTGGGTGGTAGGTCGATAAGATCTGACATGTAGACCGGGGTATCTTCATAGATGATTTTATGAATCAAGCAACAGACCTTGAACACGATACGTTCCTTGAGTGGAAGCCAATGCAGTTTTTCTCTTAAGGGTGTGGCACTTTTGAATTTAGTTTTACCATATATAAGTATGAAATATTTATAAGAAATTATGTGTTGAAGAAGCCAGTGTCTATTTTATTCTCAGGACTATAATTTTATTAGACTGCTACAAATGACTAAAACCTATCATTTCTTTCTCTACACATGCAAAATTTGTCCTTTCTTATCCACACTCTCATGCTCACTCTGCCCTATACCAGCCCCCAGTACTAAAAACTTTTAGTGTCCCGTTCCGGGCCCTTACCTGGCGGTCCGCGGGCCGGAGCGAGAGGCTGGGGCGCCCGTGGGATGCGGGGCGGCGGGGGAAGGCTGCCACGGGGATCACCGTGACTGCAGGCTGCTCCGAGGCCGGCGATCCAGAAGAGCAAGCGCTGGCCTCGGAGAAGGAGATCTGCCGGCCAAGATGGCGGCGCCGGCGTCGTCGTCCTCCTCGCTACAGCGGGACCAGCGAGGAGGCTCCACCCACTTGCGCCGGATTGGCGCATCCGCGTAGGAACTCCGCCCATCGGACGGGAGGACCAATCCGGGCCCCCGCTGCCGGCCTGGGCGAAGAGGATTGGTTCCAGCGGTTCCCCAGCCAGGACGAGCGGGGGATTTAAACGAGAACACGGAAGGGGTCCAGTGCTTCCGTTTTGTTGTTTGAAGCCACATTCCAAGCCTGTGTTTGTTCCTCGTGCCAGCTAGCCGTCCTGCTAGCTATTTCCAGTAAAGACTGTGTTTGTTCCTCGTGCCAGCTAGCCGTCCTGCTAGCTATTTCCAGTAAAGGCTGTGTTTGTTCCTCGTGTCAGCTAGCCGTCCTGCTAGCTATTTCCAGTGAAGACTGTGTTTGTTCCTCGTGTCAACTGGCCGTCCTGCTAGCTAGTTCCAGTGAAGACTGTGTTTGTTCCTCGTGTCAGCTAGCCGTCCTGCTAGCTATTTCCAGTGAAGACTGTGTTTGTTCCTCGTGTCAGCTAGCCGTCCTGCTAGCTATTTCCAGTGAAGACTGTGTTTGTTCTTCGTGTCAACTAGCCGTCCTGCTGGCTATTTCCAGTGATGACTGTGTTTGTTCCTCGTGCCAGCTAGCCATCCTGCTGGCTATTGCCAATAAAGACTGTGTCCGTTCCCCGTGCTCAGCTAGCCGCCCGGCTAAGCCACGCTCACCAAGGACTCTGTACCCACACCCAGCCAGGCCAGCCGTCACCCCGCGGTTCCAGCAGTCCTGCTGGCCGCCCGCAGCTGAGGGCTCAACCCTCGGTGAACGGCGGTCGCCGCGGGTGAAGATTCGGGGTGCTCGGTGATTTCCTGGCCCTAGTGGGGCTCGGGAAGACTCGAGAGCTCACCAATACCGGAGTGACATCAGAGCCGCGACAGAAAACGGAAGCCATGAGCTCGCCGACGCAACCTGATCTACGGGACCTGGCCAAGGTTCTCCAGCAGCAACAGGAACAGCTCAATGCCCTGTCTGGGGCGCTCCAGAATGTATGTTCTCAGCTTTCCACGCTTCAGGTACAGAACCAGGCCGCTGCGGTCCAAGGGGTCGCAGCGGCTCCCCGTATGGGAGGGTTCCGCGTGGGACCTCGGTTCCCTGAACCAGCACGATACGATGGGACCCCGGGAGGTTGTCGGGGGTTCCTTAACCAGTGTAACCTGGCCTTCCGGATGCAACCGGAGGCCTTTGCTTCGGACCAAAGTAAGGTGGGCTACATTATGGGCCTTTGTGAAGGAAAAGCCCAGGACTGGGTGGCCCCCCTGAACGAACAACATGACCCCATTTTGATGATTATAGCGAATTTCAGCGCCGGTTCCGGATGGTGTTCGACCTTCCGGGAAGACCTTCCTCCGTGGCATCGGAACTGCTCCGGATTCATCAGGGAGAAGGTACGGTGGCCAATTATGCCATCCGGTTCCGTACCTTAGCCACGGAGCTGCGTTGGAATCCGGAGTCCTTGATGGCCATTTTTATGGAGGGATTACAAGAACGAATCAAGGATGAAGTGGCGGGACGGGAGATTCCCAGACAATTGGATGCCCTCATATCACTCTGTATACGGGTGGACACCCGATTCCAGGAGCGAGCCAGAGCCCGGGCGGAGCGGCAGAAGTGGGCATGAGGGACCTCCCGGACGAGCAAAGGGCCGTCCTCTCGCCAGGGGAACCGGGACACTACGGAGCCCGGGGAGGAGCCGATGGTGATGGGCCGGCAACGGTTGACTCCCACCGAAAGACAGCAACGACAGTCAAACGGACTGTGCTTCTATTGTGGGAAGGCTGGGCATTTCCTCCGGACTTGTTCCATCCGGCCGGGAAATGCGCTCCCCAAGGCACCCTGAGGGGAGGGTTCTTGGGGCACTCCGCTCCCCTACCAGACACCCTGATCATCCTACCGGTGACCTTACGGTGGCAGGAGGCCACGGTTCAGACCCGAGCCCTGGTGGACTCGGGGTCAGGGGGCAATTTTATTGGGCTCGAACTGCTGCAGCAAATGGGCTGGCCCACGCTCCCCCGGAGGCCGATGCTGCGGATAACCTCCATCCAAGGAACTACCCTTCCCCAGCCGGTCACTGAGATTACTCCAATGTTGGAACTGCAAGTGGGGGAGAACCATCGGGAGGAAGCCGAATTCTTAGTATTATCCCGGACCATCCACCCTGTGGTTCTGGGACTGCCATGGTTACGATACCACAACCCGGTTATCGACTGGGCCGGGGGAGGAATTCAAGCGTGGGGTAATTCCTGTCAAGAGACCTGTTGTAAGGGTCGGGCTGGCAGCTGTCCGGCCTTAAATACGTTGCCCGAGGAGGGACCGGGTGAACTGGGCTCCTTGCCTATGGATTATAGAGACTTTGCAGATGTGTTTAATCCCAAGGAGGCGGAGGTACTACCGCCGCATAGGTCTTTTGACTGTGCTATCAATTTGAAGACGGATACGGTACCCCCACGGGGCCGACTGTACAAACTGTCCCGAGGAGAGTTCAAGGCAATGCGAGAATACATCCATGAGAACCTACAGAAAGGGTTCATTCAGCCGTCTACATCCCCAGCCGGGGCAGGGTTCTTTTTCGTTACCAAGAAGGATGGGTCGCTGAGACCTTGCATTGACTATCGGGGATTAAATGCCATCACCGTGAAGGATCGGTTCCCGCTGCCACTCATTCCCGAGCTCTTGGACAGACTGCAAGGAGCTCAGATCTTCACGAAGTTAGATTTGCGGGGGGCCTACAATCTAGTACGAATCCGGTCCGGGGACGAATGGAAAACGGCTTTCAACACCCACGAGGGACATTTTGAATATCGGGTGATGCCGTTCGGTCTCTGCAATGCCCCTGCGGTGTTTCAACGCCTTATCAATTGTGTACTAGAGGATTTGCTAAATTCCACGGTGATTGTATATTTGGACGACATCCTAGTTTACTCTAAGGACCCCCTGGAGCATCCGGGCCATGTTCGTGCAGTGCTGCACCGCCTACGTCAAGCCCATCTATTTGCTAAGCTGAGTAAGTGCGCTTTCCATCAGCGATCCTTACCCTTTTTAGGGCATATCCTGCTTCCAGGGGGGTTACAGATGGAGCCAGACAAGCTCCAAGCCATTCGAGAGTGGCCTCAACTGAAGGGCCTGAAGGCCTTACAACGATTCCTGGGCTTCGCCAATTACTATCGCCAATTTATTCCCCAGTACTCCCGGTTGACAACCCCGTTGACGGCGCTCACCCACAAGAACGCGAGGGTCAGGGATTGGCCGCCAGAGGCACAAGCGGCTTTTCATCTGGTAAAAGAGGCTTTTGAGTCCGCGTCCATTCTGTTGACTCCCGACCCTGAGAAACCTTTCATTGTAGAGGTGGACGCGTCCGCCCTAGGGGCCGGGGCGGTCATTTCTCAAATCAACCCCGAAGGCCGGCGCCAACTGTGCTCCTTCTTTTCACGTAAATTCTCCCCAGCCGAGCGGAATTATACGGTAGGGGATAGAGAACTCTTGGCTTTGAAACTAGCACTGCAGGAGTGGAGACACTTGCTGGAAGGAGCAGAACACCGGTTCACGGTCATCACTGATCATAAGAACCTCCTATACCTCCAAGAGGCTCAGCGGTTGAATCCCCGACAGGCTCGGTGGTCATTATTCTTTGCCAGGTTTCATTTTCAATTAGTGTTCCGGGCGGCCTCCCAGAATACCCCGGCCGATGCGCTCTCCCGGGCCTTCGAGGTACCAGAAGAGACTAAGGAGACTCATCCGATGTTAGACCCCGCTTGTCTCAGTGCGGCCACAGGGGAGGTTGCACCGATCCAGAAATTCGTGGCGGCCGCCGATCGGAAAGAGGTTCTGCAATGGGGGCACTCGTCTAGATGGGCCGGGCACTTCGGGTACCAAAAGACACTCCGATTCATCACACGACATTATCGATGGCCACAGATGAGACGAGACATCCTCCAGTTTGTTACCTCGTGCCCGGTATGTGCCCGAACCAAGCCAGTAGGAGGACCCCCCGTGGGAGACCTACAGCCACTGCCCGTGCCGACCAGTCCCTGGTCGGAGATATCCATGGACTTTATCACTGACTTACCTCGCTCCCAGGGTCATACCGTGATCTGGGTTGTGATAGATCGGTTCTCTAAAATGGCTCACTTTGTTCCATTCGCGAACCTCCCGTCGGCCGCCTCTCTAGCTCAAGCCTTCATTCACCACATTTTTCGACTACATGGACTACCCACTCGGATCATCAGTGACCGAGGACCCCAATTTACCTCCCGCTTCTGGAGAACTTTGTGCACGGCCTTGGGGGTGGAGAACCATTTTTCATCCGCTTACCATCCTCAAACCAACGGCATGGTTGAGAGGATTAATCAAACCTTGAAAGGATTCTTACGAGCTTTTGTCAACCAACGACAAGATAACTGGGTTTCTCTACTTCCCTGGGCCGAGTTCGCCTATAACCAAAGTGACCACTCGTCCTCAGGGCAGTCCCCGTTCTTCCTGGTATATGGACGACATCCTCGGCTTCCAGGGCCGTTCCCGGCTACCGCCATAACCCCGGCGGGGGACCAAGTCGTGGCCGACCTACAAAAGGTCTGGAAGATGGCTAGGGAACAATTACAGAAGACCGCGACCAAGGACAAGATCTTTGCTGACCGCCATCGGCGGCCCGCTCCCGTGCTCCAACCAGGACAGAAGGTATGGTTAAGCACGAAACATCTGAGATTCCGAGGTTCTTCCCGAAGATTGGGACCTCGATATGCGGGACCATATGCAATCCAAGAACGAATTGGGCCAGTAACGTATCGGTTGCGGTTACCTGGCACCCTACGAGTGCATAACGCCTTCCATATCTCGTTATTGAAGCGGTTCCAGGGGTCCGGGTGGCACCCGCCCCCGGCCCAAGAAGAAGATCTCCAGGTGGCCCCGGACCCGGAGTACGAGGTAGGAGAAATTCTCGACTCAAAGTGGCGGCGGGGAAGACTGCATTATTTGTTATCATGGAAATCTTTTGGCCCCGAAGACAATTCCTGGGAACCCGTGGCTAATGTTCATGCCCCAGAATTGGTCGAAGCCTTCCACGCCCGATATCCGTCCAAACCCGGGCCCCGGGAGAAGGGGTCATCCGGGGAAGATACTGTCCCGTTCCGGGCCCTTACCTGGCGGTCCGCGAGCCGGAGCGAGAGGCTGGGGCGCCCGTGGGATGCGGGGCGGCGGGGGAAGGCTGCCACGGGGATCGCCGCGACTGCAGGCTGCTCCGAGGCCGGTGATCCAGAAGAGCAAGCGCCGGCCTCGGAGAAGGAGATCCGCCGGCCAAGATGGTGGCGCCGGCGTCGTCGTCCTCCTCGCTACAGCGGGACCAGCGAGGAGGCTCCGCCCACTTGCGCCGGATTGGCGCATCTGCGTAGGAACTCCGCCCATCGGACGGGAGGACCAATCCGGGCCCCCGCTGCCGGCCTGGGCGAAGAGGATTGGTTCCAGCGGTTCCCCAGCCAGGACGAGCGGGGGATTTAAACGAGAACACGGAAGGGGTCCAGTGCTTCCGTTTTGTTGTTTGAAGCCACATTCCAAGCCTGTGTTTGTTCCTCGTGCCAGCTAGCCGTCCTGCTAGCTATTTCCAGTAAAGACTGTGTTTGTTCCTCGTGCCAGCTAGCCGTCCTGCTAGCTATTTCCAGTAAAGGCTGTGTTTGTTCCTCGTGTCAGCTAGCCGTCCTGCTAGCTATTTCCAGTGAAGACTGTGTTTGTTCCTCGTGTCAACTGGCCGTCCTGCTAGCTAGTTCCAGTGAAGACTGTGTTTGTTCCTCGTGTCAGCTAGCTGTCCTGCTAGCTATTTCCAGTGAAGACTGTGTTTGTTCCTCGTGTCAGCTAGCCGTCCTGCTAGCTATTTCCAGTGAAGACTGTGTTTGTTCTTCGTGTCAACTAGCCGTCCTGCTGGCTATTTCCAGTGATGACTGTGTTTGTTCCTCATGCCAGCTAGCCATCCTGCTGGCTATTGCCAATAAAGACTGTGTCCGTTCCCCGTGCTCAGCTAGCCGCCCGGCTAAGCCACGCTCACCAAGGACTCTGTACCCACACCCAGCCAGGCCAGCCGTCACCCCGCGGTTCCAGCAGTCCTGCTGGCCGCCCGCAGCTGAGGGCTCAACCCTCGGTGAACGGCGGTCGCCGCGGGTGAAGATTCGGGGTGCTCGGTGATTTCCTGGCCCTAGTGGGGCTCGGGAAGACTCGAGAGCTCACCAATACCGGAGTGACATCAGAGCCGCGACATTTAGGGCCCTCTTTACTAAGCCACACTGTAGGTGTGCTAACTTTTTAGCGTGTGCTAAAAATTTACATATGCTAACAATAGAGTCACCCATAGAGATATAAGCTGTGTTGAATCTGAACGCTTTATTTTGCTTTAGTAGTGTTCACCTGAGAAACATACAAGTTTTAAAAAAGTTATGTAAAGCACCAGTAAAAGAAATAGCAAGAAAAATAGTGGCAGAATAAATGCTTTATACAAGGATTGTTTTGCCTTACAAAAATCCAGCCCCTCCTTCTCCCTAGCCATCCCCATAACACCCTCTCCTTCTCTCTAGCCATCCACCACAGTCTCTCCTTTTCCCTTCCTTTAGCAAAGCCATCAGCCCAGTAAAAGAAATAACAATGAAAATAGTAGCAGAATAAATGCTTTATACAGGGATGCTCTAAGAGTCTTCATCTAGGAAGCATATAATGTGTTAATGCTTTGCCCTAACAGTATTCATCTAAGAAGTATACAGTGGTTTTAAAAAGTTAAGAGAAGCATATGCAAAAAGTATGGATATAATCAGTAGTCATAAGACAATGTGTTAAAATTTTGACTCAAAACCCATTTCTCATACATGACCCTTTGAATTTTTTTATGTACACGAGATTCAATGAGCCATCAGGCTTTGTTTCTGACTATCCCTTTTTGCTGTATGGATATTTTAGTTTGTTGGCTCGCTGGCACCCTTGGATCATCTTATATAATAAAACTCACCCTCAACGTTCTGAAGACACTGACGTCACTTCCTTCAGGACAGGTTCGAAGGGTTTGTGGTGGTGAAGCCACCGAAATAGCCAAGTCTCGTGGCCCCGCCCTCGCGTCAAACGTGATGACTTCAAGGGTGGAGCAATGGCGTCACACACCGAGGGTGGAGCAATGGCGTACGGTGCATTCAGGAGGTGCGGAGCAATGGCATCAGAACGACGAAGGGGTCGGTAGGTAGGGAGGGAGAAGGGTGGGTGTTTGGGAGGAAAACCTTGCTAGCACCCGTTTCATTTGCTCCAGAAACGGGCCTCTTTTACTAGTAATCCATAACTAGCTCCTTTAGACTGCAAAAATGTATTCTCTCACTGTTTGAGCTGTTGAGTATGATTCCTTTTACCTTCAGGCGGGTCTCCCCACTGGATAACCTGTACCCATATGTTTTAGGACCGGCTGAGACAAACTCTGTGATATGCTGACCATTAGAGATCTCGCTGATTAATTTGCCTAAATAGTCACCCAAAGGAGGATCCCACTTAACTCTTTTTACTCACAAAAATCACACTAATGCATTCTGTGTTAATTTTGGGATATATACGCGCTAAGTGTGTGTTAAATATATTTTTGCTTTTTTTTTGAGGGGGTGTGTCAGGGGCGGAGAGTGGGCATTCCTGTGCTAACTAGTCAGCACATCTACATTACTGCTAACTGGTTAGTGCATGGATAACACAGTGGTCCTTACTATTAAAAAGTAGGTGCCAGTAAATAATCCTGTGGTAATTTTAAAAAATGGTTGCGCACAACCATTAATGAAATAAATACAAAATTGGGGTCTTGTCATGGCCAGTTTTTACCACAGCTTAGTAAAAAGACCCCTTTATTAAAAAAAAAAAAAAATCAGTGATAGAAACAAACAACCTGAATAGTAAATTATCTTGTCACTAAAAACAGGGTTCTGCAGTATTTTCTACAGAGTGACTTATTGAACATCGGTATACTATTCTTTTGTTTCTCTTCTGTTTGTCAGTCAACAAGAGCATTAAATTTTATTTCAGTATACTTAAAGATGACTAATATTTAAATGAAGGACGAGTCCTATTAGCAGCCCAGATGTAATGAGAGCTGAATACTTGGAATATATTATAAAAAGTGATATAATTCAGAAATTAACTTTAAGACACAACACCATTTTGGCAAGAATGCAATCCAATTAGCATTAACTGTATTGATTGGCTCATAACACAGCACCAATTACAAATGCAGCATTAAAGCATCTTGCCTTTTTAACTCCTTTTTAAGGTGGAAGATTATGAGTTTTCTATGCTAAATACCTTCTTATAAACCACTTTTTCTTTTGAGTCACTAACTGGAAGAGCGAGCTGCTCTCTCTTATAAATAGTGCCTGTTCTAGCAAAAGGATCAATATGATACCAGTAATAAGGTTCTAAAGATAAATAGGCAGTAATAAAAGAAAAGAGCTATTAAAACTGTTAATTGCGACCAAACAATAAAATAAAACTGCTGTAAAGAATGGGGGAAAAAAAGCATTTACAAAGCAAACACAGCAGTACCCACTAGGAACTCGGAATCAGCTTAAATTTCACTTTTCACCTGAATAAAGTTGAAGACTCATTATAGTGAAAGGCTGTAGGATATCTATTTTGCAGTTTGACTTTACTTACAGTACGTCTGTCCTTCATCAAAACTGATGTCATTAATGAGGGAGCTTAAGTCACAAAAACTGTTTGAAGACCTTTTTGAAAACCAGTTTTCATAATACACTCAATGAATAGTTAAGCGTATAACTCTTTGCCGGAGAATGTGGTAACAGCGGTTAGTGTATCTAGGTTTAAAAAAGGTTTGGACAAATTCCTGGAGGAAAAGTCCATAGTCTGCTATTAAGACAGACATGGGAAGCAACTGCTTGCCTTGGAATTTGTAGTATGGAGTGTTGCCACGATTTGGGTTTCTGCAAGGTACTTGGCTTGGCCACTGTTTGGAAAACAGGATACTACTGGGCTAGGTGGACCATTGGTCTGACCCAGTATGGCAGACTACTTGCAAAAGTTTACTTTAAGAAATGACCTAATCTTGAATTTTTAGCTGTGTTTTGTGCAAACACCACCACCTGTTGGGGAGCATTTGTTCATCTGCCTGTCTGTCCTTCCTGTGGTATTCATAGGTTTTTGAAGTAATGCAATTTGCAGGTCTGCTTGTCAGTCAAATAATAAGCATCATAATATGGGAGAAGCCACTGATTTGTCAATAGTCAGATAATTATGATGACTGAAAAAATAATGAATTGCTTTCTGTAACATGCTTTTTTGTTTTTTTTCCATGCGGTTGATGCAAAACATTGCCTGTGAGACCTAAACAGTTGTTTGAAATAAATATAACACCATATGGCAAAATGTTCTAAGTACACTGCAGAAGGTTAACAACTTTCCTTGACATCTGTTGAAATACTTTATATTGGTTTTAGTTTAAATGAGAAAATTCCAAATCTTTATGCTAAGGATAGACTTTTCCGAGGAGATCAAGGTCCCTTTGAACTTAAGTCTGGATCTGTTTACCTTGCCTTTTTTAAACTCTCTTTATAAAATTCAGTTTGATCTCTAAGGGGGTATTTTACAATGGCTCACTAGCATTTTTAGAGTACACTAATGATTAGCGTGTACTAAACACTAGAACACCCATAGGAATGTATGGGTGTCTCTAGAATTTAGTGCACACTTATTTTTAGGACCTAAGTGATAACTTTTAAAAGAAACAGACTTTTAAAAGAAGAAATAAAGAAATAAAATTCAAGCACCAATTGTGTGTCATTGAATTACTTCAGTCTCCGTAAAGTCCACAACAGTGAGGAATGGAGTAGACTAAAATCATAAGTGAAGCAAAGGCCATAGAAGTTTCCTTCCTATAGTGTAAAGAAGGACATTTTCTAGTCCTTGCTCCCAAGTAGAGCTCTGGACAGGATGATGCAATGGGGAAGGGCCTTGCTCTCAGTCAAAAGGCAAGAGATGTTTCGTTGCACATTTTGGAGGAAGTATAAAAGGGTTTGCAAGCCAACACTCAATTGTTTTCCTTAACATAAGAAGAAAGGACTATGGAAAGATGATCTGAGCCCAAGTTAGGGGTCCAATACAATCTAGGTGCTGCTCCTATTGAAACCTATTCAGCTGCGTATTACAGGAGGCCAACATCCCAGGCTAGCTTGGCTTGACCTGAAGAGAGCTGCAAATGGAAAGAGAGGACAAGGCAACAGACACCCAACTAACCCCACTGCCCACTCCCTCCACTACCACCATCATGCCACCACAGTGATGTGCCTCACAGCACACTCTCTGCCTCTCACACCCTCAGCCACTTCCCCCCTCCCACGTCCCTGCTATTGCCTAGCCTTCCTGCTCCTCTCACTGGCTCCATTTATGATCCAGGTCTCTTGGGAGGCGAAGCAGTGTCTACTCCCTGCTTTGTGGAGCTCTCAGTGGCGTCAGAGTTATCAATATAGCCAGCTGCTTCTGCCGCTGCTGCAATATTTGGCCACTTGACAGAGCCTGTGACTCCAGTGCTGCCAGTCGCCAGACTCATCACTGCACTGTGGGTTGCCCCTGTGGGCTCAGCCTTGCTCTGGGACTCACTTAGCTTGCTACCCATTTGGCCGAGGTGGGCATGTTTTGCCAATGGTGCCATGCTGCTTGATGATGTGGGTGCTGTCAACCTTCCCCAGGCTGGTGGGTGCTCTGTGGGCACTTTTTGTCTGTGCTGAGGGTGGTGCTGCTGCCTAGCTGCCTTCCCCCCTGGTGCCAGGTGGGGAGGGGGGGAAGAGGCCGGCTGGGTAGGTTAGGCTGCAGACAGGACCTCAGGATTAGCCTCCATGTCCCTCCAGAGACCCACAAATCAGCAACAGGTTGTCCCACACCTCCCGGGAGTCCTGCTGCATCTCTTGTAGCACTTGCAGGCTGCTCCACCTTTTCACAGCGATAGTCCACCAGCAGCTGGTTCTGTCGCAGGATTTTGTATATTAGATTGAAGACATGCATCTGTGGTGGGATGCTCCCCTCCATGATCCCTGTGGTTCTTCAGCAGGCTCCTCAGTCTACTGCATCATCTGCAAACTCCTGGGGTGGGGGGACAGGTTCCAGGGCTAACTCCTGCTGTTCTTCCTCCGCTGCAGATGTCTCCTGACCTGGCTCCTCCTGTACCTCTGTGGGTGCCATGATGCTCTTTGCTGTCACCTTGGCCGCCACAGCCTGTTCCTCCATCTGTAGATCAGGATGCCCCAAGTCTAGGTTACTGGAACCCTCTTCCCCCTCGGAGTCAGACTCTGGACCTGCAAGGTCAATTGGAACACATGTCTCAGTTGCTAAAGCCACCATGTTAAAATGTCACACTCTCCCTGATCACATCCCTCCATGTGTGCTCTGATCTCACAGGTGATAAGGCCTGCCACTGGCTGCCAGTACCCTCTCTATGCCCTTATATCTCACAGTGGAGGAGAAGATGGATATTCGTGCACCGTCTACCTCTGAACATAGGAGGAACTACAGCCACACACCCAGGTGGGTAAAGGATACAGGACAGTGGGAGTGCTCTGTAATTTTGAGGGTCAGTGCAAGCCTGAAATGCCAAAGGGAGACAAGTTTCCATATATCAAAAGATGCACTTGCTCTCTTTTGGCTTTTTCAGAGAGGTGTGGGAAGAGTCCCTATCAAAAGGCAAAAAGAGCAGTATTTGAACTGGTGACTTCAGGGCTCCCAGACCTGTGCACTAACTATTATGCTTCACTCCTTTTCAGCCTTTGCGCAGGATGGTGCACTCTCTGCTTCCCAGACACACCCCTTCAAAATACTTACCATATGACACCTGAGCGTGTTCCATGGTATACCATTCAAAGTTGCGTTAAGCATTCGTTAATGCCTAATGCAGCTTTGTAAAAGGGCCCCTATACAACTCATCCATTTAAATTTGGGTATTAGATAGGCTGGCTGAAAATTTGCCTAGAGATATGCAGATAATCTATTTGAATATCTTTAAGTGGTGACTGCACTGTTAAATATTGACTTCAGTGGTTTTCCTCCAAAATGTATGGAATAATATTTGTTTTATATTAGACTTTTCCATATTACTTCCTGTGCTGTTGAGGCACAAAGTGTTTTTTTTTTTTTTTTTTTAACTATGGGCCCTCTTTACAAAGGCGTGCTAGTGTTTTTAGTGTGCACTAAAAATTAGCACATGCTAACTGTGTAGATGCCCATAATAATACTATAGGCGTCTACAGGGTTAGCGCACGCTAAAAACGCTAGTGTGCCTTTGTAAACAGGGCCCTATATTTAAATGAGATAGCTTGATAACTAACGGTGTGGACATGCATTTTTGGTTACTTGCCTTTTCCTTGTCGTGACATCCTAGTACGTGTCTATTCATTGCACTTCCCCTGCTCAGTTCCAGATGCTGATATCAGGAGAATGATGTTGCATATGGAGAAAAAGATAAAGCCTGGTATAATGAAGCTGATATTATGTTCCACAATTTAGAACCGTGAATGAGCTTGAAGGCTGCATAAGAGATTTACGTGACTGTTTGAACTGCACAGTGGCTTTGAGCCAAGATTCTTTTTTTTTTTTTAGCATAGAATGCAAATATTTTTTATTCATTGAAGTCAGGAAATATTCTTCTGGAAATGTGAGTTTCAAATTTGTCGCAAATCTTTTGAGGTGTAGGGACCTTTTACTAAAGTGCATTCTGCAGCTAGTACACAAATTAACGCAATTTGACTGTTAGCACATGGGCGTGGTAACTGTTTCCACGCTGGCATGAGAGCACTTGTTAATTCATCTGTTAACTGCATGCTATGTTATGGGGCAGGAACTGGGCAGGTTATGGATAGAGAGCACACTACAGTTGGTGTAGGGTTCTTCCTTTATGCTATCACTTGCATGAAGGTTGTTAAGTATGTTTCATTGTTTATTGTGAATTTGTTATATAGATTTGTTAATTTTTATCATTTTATTTTTGTTATGATGCACACTGCCTAGAGCTGTGGATAGTGCGCTTAATAAATATTTTAAATAAATAAATAAACCCCGATTCACTTGAGGGCCCTTTTACTAAGCTGCATAGGCGCCTATGCCAGTGGCGTAGCCAGACTGCCAATTTTGGATGGGCCTGAACCCAAAGTGGGTGGGCACAAAATTTTCTCTCTACCCCCCTCCCCCAGCAAAATTTAGTCACGCTAATCAGATGCATTTGTCACACAGGGTAAAGTGCTGCTTTTCAGTGCATCAGATTTCAGAAAATTTATTTAATAGCCTAACACCCTTTTCAATGAGCTTTCAGAGGCCAAAACCTCCTGCGTCAGGTCAGTATAATGCTGTTACGGTATCCTCGCCTGACCTAAGGAAGGAAGTATTGGTCTCTGAAACTTCATTAACACAGGTACCATATTACTTTATCCTAAATTAAAAATAAAATTATTTTCTTTACCTTTCTTGTATGGCCATTTACTTTTTCTCATTGTGTCGCTCCCAGTCTCTAGATTCTGCTTTCCTTCGTTTTCGCTTAACTCTTCTGCCACGGTTTCCTGGCCATTTCTCATTTTTCTCTCCTTTTTCTTTGCTTTCTTCAATATTTTTCTGCCTCTCTCTCTCTGTCCTGATTTAATTCATTCTTACTATCCATTCTTTAATTTCCTTCATCTACTTATGGCTTTTCATCTTTTTCTCACCCTTGTTCTCCCCATGCCCCTTATTCTCTAGTCTTTCACTACTCTCCTTTTCCATCCAGCAGCTCTCTTCTTTCTCTCCACATCCTTCCAGTCTCCCTCTCTCCCTATCCTTCCAGTAGTCTCCCCTCTTTCTTTCTGCATCCTTCCGTCCAGTGTCACCTCTTTCTCCCTACCCTTCCATCCAGCGTCTTCCCTCTTTCTCTCCCCATCCTTCCATCCATCTATCCTCTCTCCTGATCCTTCCATCTAATGTCTCTCTCCCTCTTTCTAACCAGTGTCTCTGTATCACTCTACCCTTTTCTGTTCAGTGTCCCTTCTCTCTCCACATCCTTCCAGTCTCTCACCTTTCTCTGCATCCTTCCAGTCTCTCCCCTTTCTCTCCCCATCCTTCCATCTGTTTTCTATCTTTTCTCCCCATCCTTCCATGTTTTCCCTCTTTCTCCCCATCCTTCCATGTTTTCCCTCATTCTCTGCCATCCTTCCATCTGTTTTCCCTCTTTTCTCCCCATCCTTCCAAGTTTTCCCTCTTTCTCCCCATCCTTCCATGTTTTCCCTCATTCTCTGCCATCCTTCCATCTGTTTTCCCTCTTTTCTCCCCATCCTTCCAAGTTTTCCCTCTTTCTCCCCATCCTTCCATGTTTTCCCTCATTCTCTGCCATCCTTCCATCTGTTTTCCCTCTTTTCTCCCCATCCTTCCAAGTTTTCCCTCTTTCTCATCCTTCCATGTTTTCCCTCATTCTCCCCATCCTTCCATGTTTTCCCTCATTCTCTGCCATCCTTCCATCTGTTTTCCCTCTTTTCTCCCCATCCTTCCAAGTTTTCCCTCTTTCTCCCCATCCTTCCAAGTTTTCCCTCTTTCTCCCCATCCTTCCATGTTTTCCCTCATTCTCCCCATCCTTCCATGTTTCCCTCTTTCTCCCCATCCTTCCATGTTTTCCCTCATTCTCTGCCATCCTTCCATCTGTTTTCCCTCTTTTCTCCCCATCCTTCCAAGTTTTCCCTCTTTCTCCCCATCCTTCCATGTTTTCCCTCATTCTCCCCATCCTTCCATGTTTCCCTCTTTCTCCCCATCCTTCCATGTTTTCCTTCATTCTCTGCCATCCTTCCATCTGTTTTCCCTCTTTTCTCCCCATCCTTCCATGTTTTCCCTCTTTCTCCCCATCCTTCCATCTGTTTTCCCTCTTTTTCTCCCCATCCTTCCATTTTTTCCCTCTTTTCTTCGACGAGGCCCGCCCTTCATGCCAGCGCCAGCCCCCATTGCCGGCCACTGCTGCTTTTCCTGTTGAGCAGCAGGGCCGGCGCTACAAAAAAGAAGAAGTGCTAACGGCGCTAACGACGGGAGGAGCCTGCGAGCCAGCTGCCAATGCCTCAGCAGCCGAGACAGTGCCTGCCGGTGCCGCGCTTTTTTTTAAAAAAACATTTCTCGTCCTTAGCGCCGTTAGCGCTTCTTCTTTTTGTAGCGCCGGCCCTGCTGCTCAACAGGAAAAGCAGCAGTGGCCGGCAATGGGGGCTGGCGCTGGGCGGGCCTGGGCTGAAATTGGGTGGGCATGGGCCCACCCAGGCCCACCCATAGCTACGCCCCTGGCCTATGCACACCTAACATACGCCAATTTGGAACTATCACCCAGCTACTGCATGGCCTGGGTGGTAATTACATTTTTTATGCGCATCCAGTATGCGCTCTGGAAAATATATTTTATTTTCCTTGCACGGCACTAACTGGGCGGTAATTGGCATTGTACATGCGCTGATGATTACTGCCCAGTTAACATGTGAGACCTTACCGCTAAGTCAATGGGTGGCGGTAAGGTCTCAGGCCCAAAATGGACGCGCGCCAATTTTCATTTTGCCACACACATCCATTTTCAACCAAAAAAAGGGGTCTTTTTTTGCAGGCACACTGAAACATGGACCTGCGCATATCCAATACACACATCTAAAACACCGCAGGCCATTTTTTGGCACACCTTAGTAAAAGAACCCCTTACTTCCTTCTGAAAGGGAGGCAGTGAATGCATCTGTGCTAATCATAAATAATCATAGTACCCAGATTGCTCCTGCAGTTATCTCATGTAAAAGTTCTTCTCCTGAGGAAGCAGTAAGCGCATCCATGCTAACTGCACCAGTGGCACTGCACTAACAGCAGTAAAGTCCATAATCATTCTTTGCCCATAGCCCACCCAGCTCCTGCCCCCATACTCAGGGGCCCTTTTACTAAGCCGTGTAGGTGCCTATCCAGCTTATAATCGAACGAGAATAACGCCCAAGTTCCGACCTAAATCGGGAGATGGGCGTTCTTCTCACAAAAACAAATAAAGCGGCATAATCGAAAGCCGAACTTTGGACGCTTTCAACTGCACTCCGTCGCGGATGCGGACAAAGTTGACGGGGGAGTGTCGGAGGCGTGGTGAAGGCGGAACTGGGGCGTGGTTATCACCCGAACAGAGATGGGCGCCCTTCGCCGATAATGGATGCGTTTGTAGCTAGAATTTAGGGCACTTTTCCTGGACCCTGTTTTTTGACGAATAAGGCCCCCAAAAGTGCCCTAAATGACCAGATGACCCCCAGAGGGAGTCGGGGATGACCTCCCCTGACTCCCCCAGTGGTCACTAACCCCCTCCCACCACAACAAATGATGTTTCACAACTTTTTACTTTCACCCTCAAATGTCATACCCTCCTCCCAAGCAGCAGTATGCAGGTCCCTGGAACAGTTGTTAGGGGGTGCAGTGGACGTCAGGCAGGTGGACCCAGGCCCATCCCCCCCCTACCTGTTACAATTGTGCTGCTTAATGCTACTAGTCGTCCAACCCCCCCAAACCCCCTGTACCCACATGTAGGTGCCCCCCTTCACCGCTTAGGGCTATAGTACTGGTGTAGACTTGTGGGCAGTGGGTTTTGAGGGGGATTTGGGGGGCTCAACACCCAAGGGAAGGGTGCTATGCACCTGGGAGCTCTTTTACCTTTTTTTTTGTTTTTGTAAAAGTGCCCCCTAGGGTGCCCGGTTGGTGTCCTGGCATGTGAGGGGGACCAGTGCACTATGAATCCTGGCCCCTCCCACGAACAAATGCCTTGCATTTATTCGTTTTTGAGCTGGGCGATTTCATTTTCCATTATCGGTGAAAAGCAAAAACGCCCAGCTCACACCTTGGCGAATAAAGCATGGGCGTCTATTTTTTTTTAAAAATACGGTTCACTCCGCCCCTTCACGGACCCGTTCTCGGAGATTAACGCCCATGGAGATAGGCGTTTCTGGTCGATTATGCCCCTCTATGCGTGTCCAACGTATGCCAAATTGGAGTTACTGCGTGGTCCTTGAGGTAATTTCAATTTTGGTGCACGTCCACTACATGCGTCTGAAAAATATTTTTTATTTTCTGGTGCGTGGCAATTCCGCGCGTAAAATTTTCATTTTGCCGCATGTCCATTTTTTTGAAGATGCTCTAAAAAATAATTCTGCATGTGCCCAAAACATGCATCTACACTACTGCAGGCCATTTTTCAGCACACCTTAGTAAAAGGACCCTTCAACATGCAGTTAACTGTGAATTAGCGAATGCTACCATACCACTGAGGTAACAGTTACCACACTTATACGCACACCCCCAACAATTACCATACAGCTTTTGTACTACCTGTTAAATTTCTGCAGTTAAAGTGGAATAAGTACAAAAATTTGCCAGATTTTAGTAAAAGGACCCCTTAATTTTCATGTGCACTTGAATTGTGGCAATATTTGGGTGTAATTGGCTAGATGTAGTAATGTGTTAGGTGCACTAATGCCATTAATTCACATTATCAGCAAAGGTTCCAGTCATAAAGTGGAATCCATGTTAAATAATGTGTTCTAATGTAGGGGCCCTTTTCCAGCGTGCTGGAAATTATTTGTGGAATTGTTACCACGGCGCTAACCCGGAGGTAATCGCTGCCCGGTTACTGTGGGAATCTTTATCACCACCACAATGGGTGGCAGTAAGTGCTCCCTGCCGCATGGCCACGCGGTAAGAGCAATTTTACCGCATAGCCATTTTTTTGGAGGGGTATGCTGCGGTAAAAAGGATCCTAGCACACAGGAAAAACAGGCCTTGCCACTACTGCAGGGCCCTTTTTACCACAGCTTGGTAAAAGGATCCCATATTGTATCTGATATCTACTGCTCATTTTTTTCCCACAAAGTTTTCTTTAGCGATTGCTATTTCCAAAGTGATACATTTTTAGTCGGTTACTTCCAAGCCTGTTTTTTTTTTTTTTTTTTGTCTTTTAGGTAAAGATAGGCTACTGTCACAATTAAGAAATGGATTACCTGTTTTTAAAATTTATGTGGCCCACTGCCCTTTTGCCTTTACTTTGCTGGTCTAATGTGTCTTTTCAGTGACTTACAATATTTTTTGTGACAAGGTAATTGCAGTGTGTTTTAAAAGCTGCCAAACAAGCTGAAGGAAGGAATACAGCTCTTAATCATTCAAATTCATTTGCCAAACTCTGTACAACCCACGGGTATAACATCTCCCACAGGCTTTTAATAATGGGACTTTATATAACTCGTATGCTCATTTCCTGCTTTGAATAGCTCGAGTACTTTTTCATATTAAATAACACTTTGAAAAATTAATAGAGAAGCAACTGAGTTATAAAATTATATGTAGAAGAAAGTACACCTTTAGAGCATTAGACAATATTTAAACACTTGGAGTCAGGGTAAGATTAAATTCAAAAAGATTCCCTTATAATTTGAACGCTTGACATAGGCTTAGCTTCTTAGATAAATGGACATTGCTGTACAGTGCATAATTGAATATGAAGAATCAATTAAGGTATCCTAGTTGAGTAAATGTTGATAAGCAATAATTTTACTGGTGTCAGTCTGTATATACAACTTCATTAACTTCACAAGTGAGAAGGGATTGAGCTACTTTTTAATCAATAATCTTTCATTTAAATTTTCAATACTATTAGGCTAGAGAAAAATTGGCCAAAATAGAGTGTGTGCATTATGTCATCTGAAACATCTATATAAGATTAGAATGGCTACACAAGGATAACACTTTTTACAATTCAAATGGTTTATTAACACACTTTTATTCTCCAGTTACCAAGGCCCCGATGCTCAGAAGCAGATGTGGGCGCTAGAGGCCATTAGCACCGGATTAGTGCCTGCATTTGCTACTTCAAAATGGTCAGAGCCGGTGAGCGCATTAAATAACGACCTTGCCGGCTCTGAACGCTAATAGCATGCAAATGCATGCTTAACAGGGACATTAATATTCCTCCCCAATGCTCAGCGGGCAGCATGCCAAACAAGGACGCTGTTCTTGCAGCAAACCCTCTGTCAGCTCAGAGCTGGCATTAGGGTTTGCCAGGGCATTGGGGAGGAATGAAGAAACTCTGTTCAGCATGCATTTGCATGCTTCCTCAAAATGGTGGTGCCCTGCCCAGTGCATCCTGAGATATGCTAGTGGGTCTTTACTATCATATAAGGGAGAAACTCCTTTATAAGACCTGCCCAGCGCATCCCAGAATGCAATCGGCAGGGCATGTGCCACCATTTTGAGGCGGCAACCAGAGGAGGAGGGAGGGAGTGCTAGTCCCTCCTGTTTGAAGCTAGGATTCTTTTGAAGGCACGAGGGGGCTTGGGAGGGTGAAGGGGTAGGGAGGCCAGGCCAGGCAAGGGTCCCACTGGGCCACCAGGCTTCTATGTATTTGCAGTGGTGGTGGGGGTTATGTGCTTAGGGGTGAAGGGTCTGGGGGTCCACTGGATCTCCTAACCCTTGTGTATGGGGGGGAGGGTCTGGCTTTAGGTTTGACAGGTCTGGGCTTTTCTCCTTCCCAGACCTGTCAAACTTCTGTGGGAGTATTGTTCATTGAGTGTATGCCCAGGCACAGTCCTCCCACACTTTTTCCTTATGATCAACGCTAATAACACCCTTATATTTGTATGTTATTAGCGTTGATCATAAGGGTGTTCTTTCACCATGCTGTTCCGGCGGTAATTTTATGGTGCTGTTCAGGAATTGCATGGGAACTGATCATCAGCCCCTGAAATCCCTCAATACCAACCATTTAATTTGCATCTTTATAATTGACTGTCAACACGACATTATTTATTTATTTATTTGTTACATTTGTATCCCACATTTTCCCACCTATTTGCAGGCTCAATGTGGCTTACATAATACCGTAGGCGTACGCCAAGCCGGTAGAGAACAAATGCAAAGTGGTATAATGGTAGAATAAGATACATGTGTTACAGACACATTTGGGAATCATAGAGAGCAGAAGATTGTGTTAGGTCCATTAGTTACTTTATATAGTTGTGTAGCAGGGTTCAGGATTTTAGGTTATGTCAGTAGTGTATACTTTTTTGAATAGGTAGGTTTTTAGTGATTTCCTGAAATTCAGATGGTCGTATATTGTTTTCACTGCTTTTGGTAGTGCATTCCATAGTTGTGTG
The DNA here is from genome assembly GCF_901765095.1 of Microcaecilia unicolor. NCBI lineage: Eukaryota > Metazoa > Chordata > Amphibia > Gymnophiona > Siphonopidae > Microcaecilia > Microcaecilia unicolor. Next base: position 109,646,654 of record NC_044034.1, on the reverse strand, counting down.
CTTATGTAGGAAAAGCTGGTTGCGTAAGTTGATTTGTATTTGAGTCCTTTGCAGCTCGGGTAGTGAAGATTTAGGTATGTTCTTGTTGATCTGATTGTGTTTCTGGTTGGCAGGTCTATGAGCCCTGTCATATATCCTGGGGCTTCGCCGTAGATAATGTTATGAACCATGGTGCAGATTTTGAAGGTGATACGTTCTTTGATTGGGAGCCAATGTAGTTTTTCTCAGAGGGGTTTGGCACTTTCGAAACGTGTTTTCCAAATATTAGTCTGGCAGCCGTGTTTTGGGCCGTTGCAGTAGTCTGCGTGGCTTAGTACCGTTGATTGTATCAGGTTGCGTAATGTTGGATGCTATGCGAAGGAAATAAACCCTGCTTAGCTGAGAGCAAAGAGGTTTTGCCTTTTTTAGTTATAGTGAGAAATCAAACAGAAGACAGAAGTACTAGCAAGATGCCTGGAAATATCACCTTGTCTATGTCTTTGTACTACTACCCTTCAATCGGATGTTAGTTCTAGATTCTATTCTTTCTAATATATTTTTGGATATTTACATGTTTAGGAAACAAAAATGTGTGTGCATTTTATGGATTAAGGTTTTTTTTGACACCTTCAGGAACTACTGGTATCAACAAACCTCAGATCACTCACTAAGGACCCCCTGATCTCTCCAACTTGCCCCTCCTGCTTCCCCCATGACTATCTGTTTATATTGGTGGTGGTAGAAATCAACAGGCTGAGTGAATGAAGAAATTGAATCAGCCTATGCTCACAGCACCAGCTTCCCTGCCTCTTCTGGCTGTTGGTGAGGAAGGCAGAGTCTGGACTGGCTGAGTCTTCATGCTCGCTACACCTGCTGTTCATATTAAGGGGCCAATGCAGTAAACTTGCATAAGAGTCATGTGCTACATCTCAGTGCATGATGTCCTAATGAAAGCATAAAGAAAAATGTTGTTTCCCAATGCAGTTAGCAAATAGTATGAAATAAGCTTGCACAAAAAAATGTCTGTTATCATGGGAGAGCACACCAGAAGCATGTACAGACAGGTCTGAGCTAGTGGTAGCTATATCTTGTGCATTTATGAGCAAAATCCCATTCAAGTATGGATCTCTAAGTGCCAATACAATTTCAACCTGTGAACCGACATCCAGTGTTCTATAGTACTAAAGGCCATTTGCAAAACATGCATTTCAACAGAAATCTCCTTCTGCACTGGGAGAAGAACTGTAATGTCATCTGTATAATTAAAAAAAATACCACAACTAATTTCTCCAGCACAAAACCTAATGAGTGTACATACAGATTAAATAGCAATGGAGATAGTGGGGAACCTTGCGGTACTCCACATGGATTATTCCAATGTTCAGACAAACATGATTGCATATTAACTCTGTACCTCCTGCTTAGAAGAAAACTCCAAAACCTCTTTCACTTCACCTTTTAACCATGCTGACTGTCATTTGCTCTTATTTCCATCTTTGTTAATATGTGGAATACATCATGATTGGCTGTCAGTGTCTCTGGAGATGTGGTTAGTGACATCAGAACAGTTAAGAATTAAGGAGATGGAATAACTCTTATATGAAAAGGATGAAGAGATCTAGGTTCTTCAGTTTAGAGAAAAGACAGCTGAAGGGAGATATGATAGAGGTCTATTAAATTCTGGGTGGAGTGGATTGTTTACTCTTACAAAAAGTATAAAGACTATGGGACACTCCATGGAGTTACATAGTGGTACATTTAAATAATATAGGAGAATTTTTTCTCTCTCAGTGGATAGTTAAACTCTGTAACTTGTTGCTAGAGGATGTGGTAAAAGCAATTAGTGTAGCTAGTTTTAGAAAGGTTTGACAAATTCCTAGAGGTAAATGTCCATAACCTGATAGACACATGAAAGCAACTGCTTAATCCCAGAGGTGGGTAGCATGAAACTTTGCTACTTTTTGGGATTCTGTCAGGTACTTGTACTTGGCTTGGCCACTGTTGGAAGAAGGATACTGGGCTAGATGGGCCTTTTGGTCTGATCCAATATGGCAATTCTTATGTTTTAACCCTAGTTGGTTTGCATAAAGAGTAGGAGATGGAGTTCAGATAACCTCCCACTGCGAATCATGTCTATATGGGAAGGTGGGGGGAGTTCATCCTTCTTTCTGTCCCTAGTAATCTATGCTAATCTGGGGAGAGGAACAACATTTACACCACACTCCCATCCCTGCTACTAATCCATGTAAACCTCAGGGTGACCAGAACTCAAAGTCCTAGCTATTTTCTCCTTTGACTCAGCAACAACTTCAAGAAGCCTAACACTGCTCACAGGTGCAAGGAGATTAGAACAGAGGTTCTCAACTCAGTCCTCGGGACATACTCAGCAAGTCAGATTTTCAGGTTACTCATAATGAATATGCATGAAATAAACTGGAATGCACTTCCTCCATTATTATATACAAACATATCTCATGTATGTTTAATGTGGGTATCATAAAAACCAGAGTAAATGTGTGTTTCGAGGGCTTGGTTGAGAACCACCAGGTTAGAGTAAGGCTACCAGATTTCTGAAGAGTAAATATGATACACTTGTTCCTCATACTATGTTCATTTGAGGGTGGTGATAATGTTGTCCAGTGGACTTTTATCATGTAACATTATAGTAAATTGTTATCAAACTATACCTAAAGGTACATTGCTATTATATTATTATATTTATATTTAATTTCAAGATCAATGCAAAAGCCTCAGTACTGACAGGTATGTTTTGCATAAAAGATTAATTATAAAACTAGAAAGTGATGACAAATGAAGACAATGTGGCCTCTTTAGACTGCCCATCAATATCATCTACTATCTCTTCCTCTCTCTTAGAGATCCTATGTGCTTCTCCTAGGATTTCTTGAATTCGGAGAGTTTTCCACATGTCCATCATCCTTTCTGTAAAGAAGTATTTATTTAGAGTACTCAGAAGTCTATTCCTTTTCACCTTCATCCTATGCTCCCTCATTCCAGTGCTTTTAATTGAGAGAGACTTGTATCTTATGTATTTGTGTATGTCTTTCTTCCAAAGTATACATGTTGAGATCTTTAAGTTTATCTCCATATGCTTCATGACAAAGACCACTGGCCCTTTTAGCAGCTGTTTTTGAAGGTGCATTCTCTAGAATTGTATACACTACTTTAAACGGGGTCTCACTAGAGACTTATACAGAAGCACTATGAGCTCCTTTTTCCTGCTGGCCATTCCTCTCTCTATGCACTCAAGTATCCTGGTTTTTGCCATCATTTTCTACCTGTTTCACCACCTTAAAATAATCAGATATCATCACCCCCCAGGTTCTGCTCTTCTTCCATTCACAGAAATATTTCACCCCTTGTACTGTACTGCTCCTTTGGGTTTTTGCAGTCTGTATTTTTTAGCATTAAATCTTAGCTGCCAAATTCCAGACCAAGTTTTGCTAGATTCATTTTTATGTTATCCACGCTATCAGGTGTGCCTACTCCATTGAAGATTAGATAACCCTTCCATAATATTGCATACAAAAATGTTAAAAAGAAAAAGACCAAGAACTGATCCTTGCAGTACACCACTGCTAATGTCCCTTTCCTCAGAGCAAACTCCATTTACCACTACCCTTTGTTGACTTCCACTTAACCAGGTTCTACCCCAGTCAGTTACTAAGGCCCATACCAAGGGCATTCAGTTTATGTCAGCTATGCAGAACTGTGTTAAAGGCTTTGCTAAAATCTAAGAACCCCACATCTAGTGCAGTCCTTTGATGTAACTGTCTGGTCATCCTGTCAAAGAAATTAATCAGATAGACCTACCTGTAGTAAAACCATGCTGCCTCTGGTCCTGTGATCCATTGAATTCCAGATACCTCACTATTCTATGTTTTAGAAGCGTTTCCATTAGTTTACTCACCACAAGGGCAAATTAACCATATGCCCACTTTTGTGGAGAAAGGCCACATCTATCCTTTCTCAGTTCTGGGACCACTCTTGACTCTGAAGAAGCATTAGAAAGCTCAGTCTGCTGAGCTTCTATGACTTCTCTAAGTTCCTTCAGTACCCTTCTGACCCCATTGCTTTGTTTACCTTTAGTTTAGCTACCTCCAGCAAAATTGAAATCAGCCTACACAATCCAACTATTTCCAACATGTAAGCTGTGTGGGAAACATGAGACTTTGAACTGGGTGCCATACTGTACACTGATTTTATTTCTTTGATTTTAGAAGATGGTTTTCAACTTTGCTTGCCTCTAGCTTGATTACCTGGCTCACTATGGAACTCTGTATTGAAAATACATCTCTGTGTCTTTTTCTCATCTTGTCTTTTATTTTCCTCCATATTTTGTTTTCTTTTTCTCTCTGTTCTCAATATGTTTTAGTTGATTTCCTCTTGTCTTTAGTCTGAACTCAGGTTGCTGAAAAAAAAAAGGAAGTGGAACTGTGGAGTTGGGGGGGGGGGGGTTGAGGTAGTTAGACCAAGGGGAAGAGCAAAAGGAGCAGAGTGGCTGGAATATAGAGGAGTGCAACTGTTAACTGGCGCAAAACACCCTTTCTACTCTGAAGTCTGAAAATAAGTGGTACAACTGTGTTCCAGGCCAGTAACCCAGAAATTAAGCTGTCTTTGGTACTTTCTTTTCCTTCAATCTCTTTCTGTTGTCTTCTGCTTCTGTCCTTTCTTCTCTTCTTCCTTGTCTCCTCTTCCTGTCTGCTCACTTTTGCCCATTCCTTTTCATTTTTTTCCTCTTTATTTGTGTTCTTGCTTCAATTTCTCATCCCCTTCCTCTTACACCATCATCCTAGATTTCCCTCCAATTAAATTCAGCATCCTATTTCTTAGTCTTATATGCTTGCTCCTAATCTTTCTCCTCTTCCTCCACCAAGGATTCTTTGTTGTGTTCCCTGCCACTTGCCCCATCCTGGAGCCTATCTTTTTTTCTTTCTCCTTATACCCCTTTTTCCTATTTCCTGGGTTCTCTCTTCTCTCTCTCTCCTCCCCCCAACATTCATTTCCTGTCCCCTCTTTCTGCTCACTATTCTTGGTTTGATTATCCCTCTCCTTGATACCCAGAAAGTTATCTGCACACCTTTCCTCCATTCCTAGACATTCTCCCCATATCCCTTCTCTCAGGCCTCTAGAAAGCTCTTCCTGTATCACTTCTACCCTTGAAGGACCCTCCATGGCTGCATCCCCCCCCCCCCCCCGCACCAATGGGCAGCTTTTCCCTACATCACCCTCCTACAATTGGAAGGCTATTCAAGCATCTCTCTTTTCACTCTCTCCCCCGAAGGCCCTTCCTACATTTTCTACCTCCCTTTCTTCTCTCCCCAGAAAGCTCTACGATTTTCTCTCCTCTCCCCCTGAAAAATGTCTCTCCCCCTGAAAAATGTCTCTAGCTGGCCACTTTGCTCCATCTCCAGCTATTTCAGTTCTCTGTACTTCAGTATCTACATCTTTATACAGCCTGCTTTTGTGGATCCTCTCTTAGGGTTACCATCATATGTCCGGATTTACCTGGACATGTCCTCTTTTTGAGCACATGTCCGGGCAACCGGACGGGTTTTGCCAATCTGCTCATTTGTCCGGATTTCTGGACAAATGGGCAGGCTGGTGGGTGGACAAACGGGCAGATTTCTAGCCTCCCCTCCCCTTACTTACTAATGCCCTGGTGGTCTATTGACCTCTTCCACCTTTGGGGCAGGAAAGAGCCCCCTCTTTCCTGCCCGGAGCGCTGCCCTGCATGCATCCTTCCTGTTGTTGATCTCGGTGCCAATTCAAAATGGCCGCCGAGAGTTGAAGTGACCTTGCAAGACTTCAACTCTTGGCGGCCATTTTGAATCAGCGCCGAGATCAGCAACAGGAAGGATGCATGCAGGGCAGCGCTCCGGGCAGGAAAGAGGGGGCTCTTTCCTGCCCCGAAGAGGTCACTAGACCACCAGGGCAGTAGTAAGGGGAGGGAGGGTGATGGGGTGTGTGACGTGGGGAGGGGAAAATGTGACAGGGGTGGAGCGAGGGTGTGAAAGGGGGCAGGGCATGTGTCCTCCTTTTTGGTGGACAAAATATGGTAACCCTATCCTCTCTACTCAGCAGGATGAGTAAATAGAGCAGAGCACGCTTTTCCCCTCTTGCTCCTCCTCTTCCCGTCTCCCAGCAGAATGAGCCGGGTGACTTATTCCCATCTCTCCCAATCTCTCCCTCTGCCTGCTAGAGGATTGGGTGAAATTTAACAGAAATGACCTTTACCTCTTTATTTGAGGGGCCAGTCTCATACTAAGAGCAGTGCATCTCAAGGCTCATGAGGGAGGGAGTGGACGAGACAGGAAGAAGTGGGCTTAGTGCTGTATTTGTTTCTGCTAAGGACTGGGAGGAAGGAGACAAGAAAAGCAGCAGGAGAGCAGAGGATATGCTAGACTCACCTGCTGCCTAGACTTCACCAATCAGCCCACTGTATAGTACTGTCCCCCCTCCCCCAAATGTAACTTGCAGGTTAATATTTGGGGTTTTTTTTAATGAAAGGGCTGGGAGGAGGGGAAAATGGTGGTTTCTCTGGTTAGTGCTGTTTATGTGCCTTATCTCACATTTTGGTTGATTTTCTGCCTCAGGTAAGTCATCAAGGTAAAGTAAGGCAAGTTATGCTTTTGGGGGTGAGGCAGCACAAAGATACAGCCTTATGTGACAGCGCAGTTTATACAGTGGGTTGTGCCAGCCCTAGGCACTTTCATAACAGGGCAATTCTATAAAAGGGTACCCGCTTGTAATAGTGTACACTTGTAAGCATACAGAATACTATTACTTTTGTGGATAAGTGTACACTTTTGTATGTAGGTGGCAACAAAACACCTAAGCACTGATATGTAAGGAGGTGCATATTTCCTCAGAAATGAACAACAAATCAGAATGTAGCCGCCATTTTGAAAGGCTTCCGTGTCTGCAGAGATTTGTAAGCTTGCTGCACAGGCAGAATTTGTTTAAAGTTTAGTGAAGTTTTGCAGCAGCTGTGAATATCCCCTGAAGAAGCTGTTGGTGAAATGGAGAGATCCCCGTTGGGATAAAGTTCAAAGATAAGTGCTGCAAGTTTCATGATACAAGATTGACTTTTGATTATGGTGCAATAAGCTCAGTGTTGTGTGTTGGGCACAGGTTTTAGTAATAATGTACAGAAGAAAAACTATACAAAAATGTGTTTTGCTTGTGATACAATATTGGGAGTTTGACCCATGATTGCAAAGGGGCCATTTTAAGTTGACGTTTATAAGCCTGAGAGCTACATAAGTCATTGCTGTTGGCCATATGAGGTCTTTTCTCCATATGATGAAATAAATCTAAGGTCTTGGGTTCCACTAATTTTTGTAGTGTGTTACAGTTTGGTTGTGTTTAGTGAACCTTCTCCATCTTTTTGTTGTTTCAGGATGTTCATAAGTGGCATAGCGCAGAAATGCATGGGAGACATTCACATGTCAAAAGGTTTAACACTATTTCCTCAGGAATGAACAGTAAATCAGAATGTAGATACAGGATGTGATGATTTTGGGTTTTCTATCTACCAACTGACTGCTAAAAATCTTTTTCTTGCCAGTCATCCTGCTTTCAAAAAAGAAGTTAAAAAAATGTCACACATTTTTTAAGTGATTTTATAGATCTTTTGACACCTGGGGCTCCTTTTACAAAGCTGTGGTAGTGATTACCGCACATTGAATGCAACGAAGCCCATAGGAATTGAATGGGCTTTGTCGCATTTGGCGTGCCACTAATCGCTAGTACGGCTTTGTAAAAGGAGCCCCTAGTATGACAAAAAAAGAAAAAATTTAAAGACTAGTAGAATTCAGACGGGATGGTGCCTATCATGTTTTCCTAAGACTGTCAGTCTCCCTTGATTCACCGCAAATATTCATTCCACTCTGCATCCAGCTGGAGGAGATACTGGTTTGAAGCAGTAATTAATTAAAAAAAATGTCTGAACTCCTGAAAATGGGCGATTTATCTGCCTGCTGAGAAAGGAAATGATACAGCGATATTGCATGGAACTCCTCTCTGCTGCTACTGCAATGACAGGAATGCGTGTACACTATCTGGAACAATGCAAATGTATTGTGTCATCTTCAGAGGATTAAATTATCATAAATGCCCTTAAAAATAACAGGAGCAGCCTACCTGAAATGGAGCCAAACGTGATTCAGCAGATGATCAAAATGCAGGGCATGCAGAGCGAAAACAGGCATCCGTTTTCAATACAATATAAAGCACATACAATAGGAGAATGTTTGAGGAGGCATGCCGATTAAATCAGGTGCCAGAAAACAGCCTCACTGCATCAGTTTATTTATGTAGACATATAAACTCTTTTTTTTTTCTATCATCCTAAAGAAGAAACATTTAGAGAATTTGTCTATTATAGTAGAGGACAGCAACAGGAAATAGATAAGGACAGATGCCAGTCATAACCATTAAACTTACTGTATATTATGCCATCCATCTAGTAATTTTATCTTTCTCTGCCTCAGTTTATACACTGGTAATTGAGAAGCAACAATGATAACAATATCCATTTACTTCACATTGGGAGTTATCATGCAAACCAGGCAACACAAAGAATAGAGAAATCAGACCCAAAGGTGACTGCTCTATGTTTTTGAAGTGTCAACTATAAAGCATGTTGGGAATTTGAATGAAAAGTGCTTATAAAAGAAGTTAATGTTTTTATACTTACCATCATAGCACACCCGGGAAATACCCAAGATAAAAGGAAACAATAAAGCAATCAATACCTAAGGGTAGGTCTTTCTTCTGCAACAGCCACAAATCTTTATCAATGATTCGTGGGATGTAAACAACTTCTAAAATTTGCTCTTTATTATGCTTTTAAAAAAGGATGTGCATACAATGTTTTCAAACTTAGGTGTAGGGGTTGTTGGTGGTGTGTAAGGCAGTAGGGTTTGACTTCTAGTAATTGTACTTTATACACACACACACACACACACACACACAACAATAATTCTTTTGTCAAGATAACAGCATTTATTTTAAATTTATTACTCAAAATGATCAAACAGATAACTAGTTAAAGATACAGAATTTCCCTGGATTATTGTAAAATACATCATGAAGTCTGGTCTCCCTAGGTTTCAACACTTCCCTGCCTGCTCTTTTTCCCAACCAGCTTTGCTACCTTTCACCCATAAGCTTGAGCGCCCTAGTTCTCTTTCCTTCATTCCCTCAAGGCTCAATTCTGCCTACAGTTTTCTCTCTCTTTCTTAGCCCTATGCTCAACTCCCATCTCATCTCTCTCTCTCCTCTATGTTTAGGGCCCCTTTCACTAAGCCGCGCTAGAAGCATGTTAGTGCTTTTAGAGCATGCTAACCATTAGAGCACGCTAACTGTGTAGGCGCCCACAATATTCCTATGGGCACCTACACAACATGCGCTAATTTTGTTTACGCGCTAAAAACGCTAGCACACCTTAGTAAACAACCTCTTCCTTTTACTCTCAGTTTTCTGCCCCCAAGCTCAACTTATTGCTCTCCCTCTTATCAGTCACATGTTCTCCCTCCTGCCTAGTAAAATCACCAGATTTGTTTTCAGCCCCCCCCCCCCCCAGACTTCACTTCCATCTTTGTCTCTTCCTTCTCCCTGCCAAGGCTTGATTCTACTGCTCCCTGTTGTAGTCTCTGTGAGCTAGAAGTGTAAACTTCCCTCCTCTCCTTACCTGTATGTGCCAGGTTTACTTTTGTTGTCCTATGAACCAGTGGCGTTCCGTGGTTGGCTGACACCCGGGGCGTATCGCTGCTGCGCACCTCCCCCGGGTGCAGGGTAACACAACACCCCCCCCGGCGTCGGCGCACCCCCAAGACACAGTCCCCATCTGCCTACCAGCTCCGTCCATCCGGCACTGTGCAGTGTGGCGCCTCTCATCTGCAGCGCTGCTGTAAAAGAAGAAAATCACCTCATCGTCGGCCCTTCCCGCACTGTGTCCCGCCCTCGAGGAAATAGGAAGTTACATCAGAGGGCGGGACACAGTGAGGGAAGGGCCGACGATGAGGTGATTTTCTTCTTTTACAGCAGCGCTGCAGATGCGAGGTGCCACGCTGCACAGTGCCGGGTGGATGGAGCTGGTAGGCAGGTGGGGACTGTGTCGGGGGGGGGGGGGGGTGGACGGAGCTGGTAGGGACTCGCCAGCGGAGAACCCCCCCCATCCGTTGACACCCGGAGCGGACCGCCCCCACCGCCCCGCCCTTGCTACGCCACTGATATGAACCAACTGCCTTTCCCGTTCTTTCCTGCTTGTGATGATCTTGCCGCTTCCTGTTTTCTGTATTTAACTGTGCAAAATAAGTACAACATTCTTAAAAGGAAGGGAAATTTGCATTACACAAAATTCCCCCGGGAGAAATGTTTCAGGAAATTCATAATATCCAAGACACATTTCCTTATGTTTTAGACATATTTATTATGGATTTCCTAAAAACCAGGCTATTTAGGTGTGCCTCAGGACAGGACTGAGAAAAGAACCATGCTTTAACATAACTATTGCAAGGAAGTATATGCAACCCAAACTATTTGATGACCAGGGAGCAAATGGGACACTCAGCATAGCAGCAGTGGAGAAAGCATTACATGTATATTCAGTGCCATTGACTACACATGCATATAGGACTGAATGCATGGATTGATTTAAACTCTGGGCTGGTGTTTAAATTAATACTGTTGCTGTCAGTGGAGGTGCTAAATTTATTAGACAAAGATCAATGACATTTCCAACATCAAGTAATCTAGATTGAGAAGTATTACAAAAAACAGTCCCCCACACAGACTGTACTATTTCACCTTTAAGAACACCAAAATAAGACGGCTGAAATGTCAAATAGGTCAATTTGACTCCTTCAGTTTTCTAGGTGTGTAAAGCTCCCTGCCATGGAGGAGCGGGATAGGGCCCCTCATAGCCTGTGTCCTGCCCTGCTGCATCTCTGCACTTTTAGTCTGGAAGCTTTCTTTTTTACCCTCTGCGTTCTGGGGTTTGGAATTTCACAGGGTCCTTTGCACAGGGAGAGCTATATTGTAATCCACAGTCAGGGCTGTCTCGCTCAACCTCTTCGCTTTTACAGTTTGGAGGTTTCCCTCTTAGCTGCCCCTGCTTGGGACTAAGACTCCTAGGTGGGTGTGGCCCCTCAGTGCGTCCCAGATTCCACCACCACTTCCCCCACTCAGCTCCAAACTCCCTCTGAAGCAATCCCTCTCTCTCTCCCTTCCCCTTTCCTACGGAAGGGAAGGAGAGTCTCTGTGCGCTCCCTTCTCCCCCCTTTTCTCTCAGGTTCCTTCAACTTTCCTGATTAGGGAGAGAGTCAGTGTTGCAGCACAAACCCCAATTTAAACAGTTCACTTTTTCGCTTCAACCTTTTTTTCCCCAGTCCACCTATTACCAGGCCAGGGGAATGTAAGGGTCCCACCCTTTTACTGTCAGCACCAACTCCTGACAACCTCCCACTTGACCCCGGTTGAAACATTCATTCCTTAACCCCATCTCTGATGCAGCCACCTTTTGCCCCCCTGCATCAAGCCAGAGGCTGCCATCTGACCTCTTAACTCTCTACCTTTAGCTTTGGCAAGAGCTGAGATATCCATGGGTTCCTCTTCCAGGCAGTGGCGTACCAAGGGGGGGGGGGGGCGGTAGGGGCGGTCCGCCCTGGGTGCATGCCGCTGGGGGGGGGGGGGTGTCACGCGCCTGTCCGCTATGTTCGTTCTGTGCTCCCTCTGCCCCGGAACAGGTTACTTCCTGTTCCGGGGCAGAGGGAGCATGGAAATGAACAAAGCGGACAGGCACATGGCACCTCCCCCCAGCGGCGTGCACCCGGGGGGGAGTTCTTTCGCCAGGGGTGTCCTTTCGCTGGGGGGGGGGGGTCGTGCTGCACCCAGGGGTGGTCAAGCCCCCCTAGGAACGCCACTGCTTCCAGGTTCTCCTCTCTCTCTTTCTCCCCACCGTCCCCTGATTGCCAATCCATGGGTTCTTCTACCCTGCCCCCTACCAGCTGCTCTTCATTCCCCTGATTGAACTTACTCAGAGTCTCCTCCTTCCCCTTAGCCCTCTGGGACTGGTAGTGTGAATAATTCTTACGTGCTCTACTCTGTGTCTCCCTCAGGGGCTGCTGGGAATTGTAGTGCCTGTTTCTACTCTGTGTCTCCCTCAGGGGCTGCCGGGAATTGTAATCTTTGTCTCTCACTATTTCCTCTGAGGAAGGTGACCAACTGCTTTCCCTAACATGCTGGATCCTTGGGGACCGGAATCTACGGTGACCACCCCTACGGGCGGACTCAGGCCACCCCAAAAGAGCCCGTCTCTCCCCTTCCCTGGCCATTTCCCACTCCAAGTCCTCGAACTCTTCACAGGTGTGACCACTTATGTCTTCAAAAATACAGTAGCTAGCCCCTTGAAACTTACATGCTATGTAAAACACCAATGAGCATGAAAAGTCATAGGTGCATGAAATAATTTGCTCCTACATTAAAGGTAAACAGTCTAATTTCGATAGAAATCAAAATGATTCATTTGGTAGTTCTAGTGTTAATGGATAGAATGGCTTTCCTTTGGTTGAACTAGTCAACATCTGCTGACTGAATTGAATTGAATAGTGTAATAATAGGTGAGAAAGTTATGTTCAGGGGTCTCACAGGCATTGGCATTGTTCACGGCCTTATTCAATTTATATCTGCAACTGTTAGCAACACTTTTAAGAGAAAAAGTGTATTTTATTTTCGGATCTACATAGATGATATATAATTACTCATCCCCTTTGAAATTACTATGGAACATTTCATGGTGCCTACCTTGTTCAGGAAATGTTTGGAGCTCATCTGTAATGAGTTCCATCAAAATAGGCTAACCCTTAATTTGAATGAAATAGAGATTCTGTGGGTTGTTGATTCATCCCCTCTACAGGGATCTAGTATATTTAGACCACGTTTTCAATGAAATGACATGCGATGAGCATCATAAAGATGATATTTTTCAAGTTACATTTATTTATGGAGATTAAGGTATTTATTATGATTTGATAATTTTCATACTATTGTGCAAGCTCTGGTAATGAGTGGAATTAATTACTATAATTTATTATTTTTGCTAAGCTCAGATAAATCAGAATGCAACCACCAGGTTATTGATGGGATGAGGAGATAGGAACATAACTCCAATCTGTGAGCTTTGAATTGACTCCTGATCAGTCAATTTAATATATTTATAATCTGTTTATCTTCATAAATCTAAATATAAGATTACATTAAAAAACAATTAAAACAAAGATAAAATTAAAAACAAGCAAGCAATAAAAAGCACAGAGCATACCAATCAACATTCAAAAGCTACTTGAAATAAAAATCATCTTTAAGATATGTACTGCGGAAGTCTTGTGAGGTCGCTGCTTGAACCTTCGGCAGCGCCGGAAGCAAGACAGTCTGCAGACGCACTGGGCAGGAAAGAGGGGGCTCTTTCCTGCCCCGAAGAGGTCACTAGACCATAAGGGCACCACACTAAGATAAAGGAGGGGAGGATAGGATGCCTGCTTGTCCGCTCGCCCTATCCTGCCCATTCGTCCACAAAGCTGGACAAACAGGCAGGCTGCCAAAGCCTGCCCAGATGCCTGGCCGTGTTCTCAAAAACAGGACATGTCTGGGTAAAACCGGACTCACGGTAACCCTATTCCAACAGAATCTGTGGATCAGCAGGGCTTCCAATCAGGGTGGTGCATAAGGGAAGGAAGTGAGAACAGAGCTCAGTCTCCCTGTGAGGAGACAAAGGGGAAGGATGCCAGGTCCACAGCTCTTAGCTCTTTTGTGACTTTAGCTCTCTCTGATTCTAGCCCTCTTGAGTCTGCAGTTCAAGTTTTCTCCTATGGAGGGAACTCTCCCCTTTCAACCAAAGGACCAAGAGACAGAGATCCTATACATAATCTCTATTAGTATGCACCCTGTGTTAGAACCTCAAGGAGGTCATGACCATGGTGTTTAGCCCCTCCTAGTGCATCCCAGGATGCAGCAGGCAGGGACTGGGTGCCATCATTTTGAGAGAGCCAGGCCCAGAGATGGGTGGAAGGAGGTGTTCCTCCTGTCTCCAGTGCATTAAGGTGGGTGTGTGTGTGTGGGGGGGGGGGGGGGGGGGGGAGAAGTCATTAGACCACCAGGGAGTGATGTTTAGAGCAAGGGGGTGGTTAGGAAGCAGTCCACTAGACTACCAGGAATTTTTGGTTCGGGGTGTGGAGGGTTCAGAGCCAGGGTTGGGGTCCACAGGAACACACAGAAGTTTTTAAAGGTCCTGAGGGGTAGTTGGAAGGTGGTCCACTGGACTACCAGGAACGTTTGTGGTTTGTGGGGGGGAGGGGCACTGGGAGTGCCAAAGTAGGGAGCACAAGCAGGCAGCCTTTAAAACTGCTTGGTTTCCCCTCCTTTCCGACAACTCCAGAGCTGCTGTAAAATCAAGCTCATTCAAGCTGGAGCTGTGCATTGCATGGAATGCTCATTATAATACTAATAAGCTCTTTGTAATACATTGGACAGGGTTCTTGGTGGCTGCTAATGGCACACGTCAGATCCACGGAAAAACCCTTTGTGCATTACATGCTAAATAATGTTTGCGTTAGACTGGCTACAAGCAATCTAAAGCAAACATTGCCAGCATGGGAAGTTTTGTGCATCGGGCCCTCAGTCTTCAGATTTTTCTGAAAAGAATATATAGGCATTGTCCTCAGAGTATGTGCATGCTCCATTCATGCACATGCCTAATGGGAATGTACAACAACAAGCAATCACAAACATGGAGAAACTGGATCCACTACCAGGGGAACAGAGAGACAAGGGAGTAGCAATAAAATAAAGAATAAATGTAAAAACATAAAATTGTGAAAAATACTTTATATAATTCTATGTACTTATAATTTTGTGTTTTATTTTAACCCGTAGACTTCTGAGGCAGGCGGTGTTCGCCGAAACATGATCACGCTACTCCCTTGTCTCTGGGAAAGTACACCATCAAAACATGGTGCGTACATTTCTTCTAGTTGGTGTTCTGTATGAGATGATTTATGTGCCTTCCTGCTGCTTAAAACTAGATGGCTCCTTATTGAATGTGTACCAAGTTGAGCACCCTCAATGATTTTGAAGAGCTGGTTCCTATGTATGTCACTAGAGTACAGAAAAAGACATCACTTTCAAAAAACCAAATCCTCCTTATGCTAGATCATTAGGCCTTTGGAAGGTGCTAGTTTCTTCTATTTCCAGACCTCTTTCTGATCATCACATCCTGCATGCAGAGTCCTGCAAGCTTTAATCTTCTAGCATAGCAGCTTCTTCAACGTAATCAAAAAAATTGCATCAACACCTTGAGGATACATGGAATTGAAAATTCTCTGAGTTGCAAAGAAAAGATAATTAGAATAAAAAACTGCTGAGAGATTCACATTTATCAATTGAATACTAAGAACCCCACTGACTTCAAAATACGATAAACCAAGTTTTCTATAAAAATGAGAATAAAATAGTGGAACTTTGTGCCAGAAAACAATATTGACTAAGTTTTTAATTATGTTTATTTTTCTTTATAGAACAAAAAACATGCTGAGAAAGCACTTGCATGTTTTCATAGACTTCTGGAATCTAGACACAATTATCACACTGGACATAGATTAAACAGCCAGTTGTGCTGATAGTTCATTCATAGCAGTGGTATGAGAGCTTGTGATGAACTGCCGAAAACATCTGGATATTGCAAGTCTGTTCTGCACGCAAAGTAGCTGCACATGGAAAAGATAAATATGTTAACTAACTGAAATGGATGTGTAGCCCTGGGCTTCTATAGTCTTGACATTGCTTTGCTTCTCCTTGGTCTAGGATTTAATAATATCAAGAATCATAATCCTTGAAATACATAGGGAATATGCCAGGATTTTTCAACAGGCAAAGGTTCTAAATTTTTAATCTGACTCATTTCCTCCTTACAAGGAAGGATAGGATAGAGTTTTCTCCTGCAGTGATTTTTTATGTCTGGTCTCTTCTGTGCACTTTTTTGACGTAAAGAAAGTAAAAAGCACAAAAAAAAAGCACAAGTTTCTTCCCCTCTTAGTGAAAAAACAACTTATGATATAGGGGAAATACTGGCTCATCTATGATTCCACTTTACTGCACTTATAGGCCTATTTTCCTGAGAATAATTAGAACTAAAAAAAAAAATCCATAACTGTAATGGTGTCGAATAAGCTAGCTGCCAAGCACCTGATTCTAAATGGACCAGCTGCAAGAAATCCCTTAGCCTATTAGGCTGAGCTTTAAGGGAGCTATAGAAAGTGCTCTCCACCCATACCTATTGCAGATGGCAAAAAAGAGAAACCTTGTCGTTGATTGTGAGTTTTACCATTGCCTCAGCCTTAATTCCATAGTGCAATTGTAGCTGCTGCCTAACTTCAGCTAACCATGTTTGTGGCATGCAACAAAAGTTGCTGCTGAACTACTGAGGCACTTAGCTTATCTATCCCCTCCTCCACTATGTTCACTGCGGCCATCAGTGTTTGACCAGTGCTACATCTTCACCTCTATGTTTGCCAGACAATCTGCATTTTATTGTGTTGCCCCATCACTGTGGAACTCCCTTCCTCCTTCACTTTGCCTGGAGCTTGCCTTTCCCAAGTTCAAGGTAGCTCTTAAAACTCATCTGTTCAAGTTTTCTTTTGTAGAAAACTTATGATTCTACTTTACCGCGGGGTGGTAGCAGACCAAGTGCTGTTCTGGACTGTAAGTGTACAAGACCTAGAATTTTAGATAAATTATTTTTATTTATTTATGTATGCCTTATTCATCCTGTGAATATTTGATGCTGTTTTCTTTTTTCTCCTATCCTATCAAATATTGGCATTCTTTTCTGCTTCCGTGAAATTTACAAATATCAAATAAAGTTTTAAGCTATCAAACATCATTGTTGCCCTGGTTCTCACCTAAATAAAGGACAGACTCTGCAAAATATTAATAAAGTAGTGCTTTAACTCTCCCCTCTGGAGATCCTAGCCATGTGCCATTGCTTCAAAATCCTCCAGTAACACTGTCTTTTTACACATAGGTTTTCGGTTCAACCTCATTGTTCTATCCAAACAGTAACCAACTTATGCTGAACTCCTGTAGGCCACAATGAACCTACCAACAGGTGGGAAAATGTGGGATACAAATGCAGAAATAAATAAATAAAAATAAACAACTGCAAGGTCTGTCTGCCAGTACCTTAGCACAGGACCCTGAGGGAGAAGAGGATGGACAGGAGGAGGAGAAGGAAAGTAAAGATGTACTTGAGGAAGAGGAGGAAGAACGGTGTGAAATTGAGAGAGAGGAGGAGGAAGCCCAAGAAGAAGAAATAGCCCACCCTGAACAATCTTGCTCCCTAATGGACCAACTAGGTCCCAATCAGATCTCAGCTGAATTCAGTGACTGTTGCACTCTGTTCCACTCCTCCAGAGGTGTAGCCTGCTTGCGCAGGGTATGGGCATTCTAGGATGCGGCGGCCATCTTGGATGTGGTATTTCCAGGGTAGGACGGCCATCTTGGAGATGGGCGTCTCAGGTTGTGGCAGCCATCTTGGAGTTGGGCATCTTCAGAAAGGAAGCCTATATTTGGGCGTAGGGCATCTCTTCTGATGGAGGCAGCCATCTTGGATCAGCTGCACATGTTTGAACCTAATTCCTACACTATTTAAAGCCCTGCCTCCAGTTCTTCCTTGCTTCGGCTTCTAGTGCTTAGAGGTCGTGGTACGTCTGTGTTCTACAGCCGGCTATCTTTGTTTCTGTGATTCCTATGTACCAGACCCTGGATTTGTTGCCTGACTACGCGCTGTGTTGCTGCCTGCCTAGACCTCGGACTGTTTCTCTGACTATTCGCTGTGCTGCTGATTCCTTGGCTCCTGGACGGTGTCTGCTCTCCCTACCTGTCGGGTCAGTGGCCGTGCAACCCTGCCACTTCCGGAAGTCCTGGTGGCCGCCTGCACCTGGGGGCTCAACACTCGGGGAACGGCGGTCGCTTCCCAGGTGAAGCTAGGGGTTGTCTGGCTGCCTGACTGAGTGCGGTGTCACTCCATCTTCGCCATGCTCAGTCGGGGCACAAGGGCTCACATTCCCAGACATAACAGTGACCTGGGAGTACTATATCTTATCTTCCCTATATCACCATAACATCTTTGTACTTGTCCCTTACCAAACTTGGCGAATGCCTTTACGGTATTATGTAGGCCACATTGAGCCTGCAAATAGGTGAGAAAATGTGGGATACAAATAAATAAATAAATAAATAAATATCAAATCATGTCTATGCATCAAGAAATGCAACAGGGCTTCCGGGATGCCTTGATCTCAAGGGTCCTGATGGCCACCCATCTGGAGGGAATGAGAGCAGAACTATGAGCCCCACTTGATGCCTAAAAGCAGATGGGGGCACGAAACTCTACCCCTCCAGGGCCGCAATAAAAAGTTTTGCCTATATTTAGTCTTCTCACCAAAATATTGTAATTTATTTATTTATACAGGATTTAGTTTTTATGTTTATGTTTTTAAGTTGTTAAAGCTTAAATTGTTAAGCTCGAAATAGAAACTGGATAATTTCTTAATACAGGCCTTACCCCTGCTACTGCTATTATAACTTTGGTTAACACTACATATGGCATACATCTCTCATGTGTATGTGAACACTCTCCTGTATACAACTGTCAGATGGGCCCATACACTCTCCATAGGGTTGGCAAATTGCCATTGAGTATAAATTGTTTTGTCTTGTTTTTAAAGTCTGGCACATTGCTAGAAGAGCTCTAGGTTACCCCTTAAGTGCCATTGACACTGGATCCTGACATAGAGCCCTATATCTGAGGTATTATCTGCATCCCTATTAAATATACTTTCTGACTGCAAGCTGTCTAGTCAGTCCTATGGGGCATCTGTGTGGATGAAGCATTTTTGGGTGCTAGGTGGCTTCATCATGCATGAATTTCAGTTGCCATATTTTTGGAGTTCTGCCACTCTGTTTAGAGCCCTTGACATTCCACAACTCCTTCACCTAGCATTAGATGCCAGTCTTCCAAGGTGCTCCATATTTATCACCTTCACCATTCTCATCAGCACCAGAGAAGCCATCCATTACAACCAGCATGTGACAGGTACAGAGGTGTCAGGATCCCCATATCACATATTCTACTGGCTGTGGTTATTCTGTGAGTCATACAACCAAGGAAAGGGGGGCGTGGCATGGGAGGGTCAGCAGATGGAACTGACATGGAATGCAAAACCAGTGGCCTGATGTTGCGTTCTCGAGGGCCTTAGCATTCTGTCAGGTCCTCGAGGCAGGACTGGAGTTTGTGAGCCCTTGGGCCACTGCCGAGGAGCGGCAGCGGCAGGCAAGACCACCTCGGGACTGGAAACACAGAAGAGCAGTACTGGAACTCTGGACTGGAGTAGTACAAGGCAGGCAACTAGAACAGATGAAACAGGAACAGCTTCACCTGCACTTAGCCACCGTTCCTCCGAAGTTGAGCTCTGAAGTGCAGGTGGCCGGCAGGATTTGCAGGATAAGGCAGGAACTGAAGATCCAGAGGACCCACCCTGGGTCTAGGAAGCACGAAGGAGACTAGACTAGGAACTAAACACAGACAATATGCTGCTACACAGCGACTAGCCAGACCCAGAAGAAAGACCAAGGAACACAAGGCGAACAGAAGCTAGCAGGAGCAAGGACTAGGGCAGCATACACACTAGGCAGAATGGGGATCCGGGAATACCCACAGGGAAACCCTCTAGCTAGGAGGAGACAGGATACAGGAATGATCACCCAGGAAATACACACTAGCTAGACAGATACAGGATTCAGGATATACAAGCAGGGTAGGCACACAGGCTAGGCAAGGCAGGACTCAGGGTAAAGACAGCAAACCAGGAATAACAGGCCAAGGGTCTTGGGCAGGCAGCACAGCAAACAGAGTTACCAGGAAGAACAGGCCAAGGGTCTGAAGCCACAGCCGTTCCACACACTGACTGGGGAACCCACAAAGGCTGAGGCTTCGCATACAGACAGAGAACAAACCCGGACAAAGGCTTCACCCCAACCCAGGGTAAGCCAGGAACAGAGGCTTCACCCCAACACAGGGTAAGCCTGGAGCAGAGGCTTCACCCCAAACACAGGGTAAGCCAGGAACAGAGGCTTCACCCCAAACACAGGGTAAGCCAGGAAGGACCCGCAGTCCACAGACAGACAGTGGCAGGGAAGACCCCCCACGGAAGGAAACAGAGACACAGACACAGAGAGAAGCTGGGCTGGAACCCAGAGAGAGGTTAAGCAGTAGTGCAGCAGACACATACTAATCTGACCTGGCCTAAGAGCATAACACTTATGCAAAAGGCCCTAACTGCAAGCACCGCACTTCCTTATGAAGGCTCTCACTGATGAGTCACCAGCAGTAGGACAGAAGCAGGAAGTACACTGACCCCAAAGAGAGGCTTGACACACATAGGAAGGTGAGCCCACAGGAAAGACAAGCAGGAGCCATCTTGGAAGCTGGCACAGAGCCAGTGGCAGCCATCTTAGATGCTGGCTCCCCAAAGAGGCATAGCACACACAGGTGAGGTCTAGTGAAGTAATCAGCACACAGAGCCAGAGACAAGACTAACACAAAGGCAGACAGAAGCCAGCAGAGCTGCTGGCCCCCAGAAATGAGGTAAGTCTGAGGGTGGTCACGGCCACAGATGTGACAGTACCTCCTCCTCAAGACCCCCCTCCCGGTCTCCATGGAGAGTTCAGGTATCCAGGGGTAACAGTGGTGAAACTTCCTGATGGGTTTCAAAACCCAGACATGGATCACTGGACTGGAAGTCCCAAGGAAGTTCAAAACTGGCAGACAGGAGCGGAGCTTGTAAACAGGAGGCTCCTTGGAATCACCACTGGGCAAACTCAGGAACTTGGATGCAGCAAGAGGAACAAAGTTCAAGAGGAACCCTTCTCTGAGGGAACCCAGACAGAACTCAGGAAGCAAACCGGGACTGGGACCCGGACTGGAGTCAAAAAGCGGACTGGGACCTGGACGGACATCAGGAATCAAACCGGGGCTGGGACCCGGGCTGGCGTCAGGAGCTTGATTGGAACTGGAACTCAGCAAAGCCTCAGCATCTTGGCTGGAACTGGAACTTGGAATGGACTCCGCATCTTGGCTGGAACTGGAACTCGGAATGGACTCAGCATCTTGGCTGGAACTGGAACCTGGAATGGACTCAGCATCTTGGCTAGCACTGGAACTCAGAGCGAACTCCGCATCTTGGCTGGAACTGGAACTCTGAACAGGAGCTGAACCGGGACTGGGACCCGGACTGGAATCAAAGTCGTGACTGGAACTGGAACTCTGAACAGGAGCTGAACCGGGACTGGGACCTGGACTGGAATCAGAGTCTTGACTGGAACAGGAACTCGAGGCACCCTCAGCCTCCTGGCAGGGACAGAACTTTAACTGAGGCTTGGCAGCAAACACCCTTTGGACAGGAATCTGAAGCTCGATCTGAAGCGCCACTCGAACTGGCCTTAGGAGCTTGATTGGAGGTGCCCTCTGGACTGGAAGCGGAGGCTCCACCTGAACCACCCTTCGGACTGGCACCGGAGGCTTGGTTTGAAGCCCCCCTCGAACTGAACTCAGTGGCTTGACTGGACGGGTCACTTGGACAAGAACCGGAGGCTCGACCCGGAGTGCCACTTGCATAGGCCTCGGAGACTCCGTCAGAAGCACCCCTTGGACTGGACTCAGGGGTTTCAAAGGGCGTGCCACTTGAATGAGGACTGGAGGCTCGGCCCGGAGCGCCACTCGAGCAGGAATCAGAGGCTCAATCGAAAGCTTCCCTCGAACTGGACTCGGAGGCTTAAGTGGAAGCGTTACTTGAACTGGAAGCGGGGACTTGGTATGAAGCACCCCCTGGACTGGACTCAGGCGCCAAGGTGGCGGCACTACTTGGACTGGAATCAGAGGCTTGGTCCGACATCTCACTCGGCCTGACCTCCGAGACTGCTGAGGAGCCCTGAGCAGCGAAATTCCACGGCGCCTTCTTTCGGCCTTAGCCTCAGGAGCTGGACTGGAACTGGAACTCTGACCCGGAGCTGGACCGGGACCACTCATCCACCTCCTTGCCGCATGGGCCTCAGGAGTATTCCGCAGAGCTGGATCCGAGAGAAGTTGGAAGCGGTAAAGGAAGAGCTTCATAGAGGGATCCATAGCAGAAACTGGGTCTTCAAAAAACCCTCGCCCAGAAATGCGTTCTCTCTCCGCTGCTGCCTCAGGAGTATCTTTCAGGGCTGGATCAGACAAAAGTTGTACCCGGTAATCCTGGAGGGTCATTAACGAATCCAAAGAAAAAATCAGGTCGGAACTGGGATCTGAACTGGAATCAGGAGCTACACCGGGGTCGGAGCCCGGATTGTCCATAGGGAACCCGGATTGTCATGGGCAGGCAACCCACCTGGACCGATGATCTTGCCGGACTCATGGCCTTTTGCATTCTGTTGCGTTCTCGAGGGCCTTGGCATTCTGTCAGGTCCTCGAGGCAGGACTGGAGTTCGTGAGCTCTTGGGCCACTGCTGAGGAACGGCAGCGGCAGGCAAGACCACCTCGGGACTGGAAACACAGAAGAGCAGTACTGGAACTCTGGACTGGAGTAGTACAAGGCAGGCAACTAAAACAGATGAAACAGGAACAGCTTCACCTGCACTTAGCCACCGTTCCTCTGAAGTTGAGCTCCGAAGTGCAGGTGGCCGGCAGGACTTGCACGATAAGGCAGGAACTGAAGATCCAGAGGACCCACCCTGGGTCTAGGAAACACGAGGGAGACTAGACTAGGAACTAAACATAGACAGTGTGCTGCTGCACAGCCACTAGCCAGACCCAGAAGACAGACCAAGGAACATAAGGTGAACAGAAGCTAGCAGGAGCAAGGACTAGGGCAGCATACACACTAGGCAGAACGGGGATCCGGGAATACCCACAGGGAAAACCCTCTAGCTAGGAGTAGACAGGATACAGGAATAATCACCCAGGAAATACACACTAGCTAGACAGATACAGGATTCAGGATATACACACAGGATATACAAGCAGGGTAGGCACACAGGCTAGGCAAGGCAGGACTCAGGGTAAAGACAGCAAACCAGGAATAACAGGCCAAGGGTCTTGGGCAGGCAGCACAGCAAACAGAGTAACCAGGAAGAACAGGCCAAGGGTCTGAAGCCACAGCCGTTCCACACACTGACTGGGGAACCCACAAAGGCTGAGGCTTCGCATACAGACAGAGAACAAACCCGGACAAAGGCTTCACCCCAACCCAGGGTAAGCCAGCCAGGAACAGAGGCTTCACCCCAAACACAGGGCAAGCCAGGAAGGACCCGCAGTCCACAGACAGACAGTGGCAGGGAAGACCCCCCACGGAAGGACAACAGAGACACAGACACAGAGAGAAGCTGGGCTGGAACCCAGAGAGAGGTTAAGCAGTAGTGCAGCAGACACGTACTAATCTGACCTGGCCTAAGAGCATAGCACTTATGCAAAAGGCCCTGACTGCAAGCACCGCACTTCCTTATGAAGGCTCTCACTGATGAGTCACCAGCAGTAGGACAGAAGCAGGAAGTACACTGACCCCAAAGAGAGGCTTGACACACATAGGAAGTGACCCCACAGGAAAGACAAGCAGGAGCCATCTTGGAAGCTGGCACAGAGCCAGTGGCAGCCATCTTAGATGCTGGCTCCCCAGAGAGGCATAGCACACACAGGTGAGGTCTAGTGAAGTAATCAGCACACAGAGCCAGAGACAAGACTAACACAAAGGCAGATAGAAGCCAGCAGAGCTGCTGGCCCCCAGAAATGAGGTAAGTCTGAGGGTGGTCACGGCCACAGACGTGACACCTGATGATAGTACTCTATACAAGTCCAACTGACAGAGATGGTGGTCAAATGCTACACTCTGTCCATTACAATGCATATAAGCATGTGTGTACTACCATTGTCCTCCTGTACCTGTCATCAAGGACCATAGCATGCCACATTCTCACGTGACTTGCTGTAACAGACTCATCGATGTACACACCAAGAAGTCGAATGCAAAACGTCCACACTCAGTTAATGCTCCACTCTAAAAAAAAAAACATGGGCAAGACTCACATCAATATACATGTGCTATTCACACAACAGCCTGTGAAGTTGCCAATTACAGATATTTGTGCCACACTATCAGTTTGCAGGTGGGAGTGCAGGTTATGTTTCCCCTATATACATTGTGATCCCTGAGCCATCCTGAAACCTCTGACAACATGTACTTAAAAGTGGATTCTACAGAGCTGTCACACCCACAGGGCAGCATATGCATATGCAGAGCTTACTCCTGTCACCCCCGACAAAAACATAAAAAGATGGGATGAGATTCACAGCTCCATTTCCCCCAGTAAAATATATCCTGTACATACCGTCTTGACTTTAGCTTTTATCCTATATTTGGGGTAGGGGGACCTAGCAATGGTTTTATTGTTTAACATAAGATACATCCAGTCATACATATATCTATATATACACATATCTATATATACACATATCTATATGTGTGTGTATATAGATATGTATGTGTATATATACACATATGCATATATACATTTCTATATCTATCTATATATGAACATACACGTGTATGGAGGGGAAGGGGGGATAAGGCAATACTTAATGAACCGGAATATAACTCAGGATGCACCATGCAGGGCAGGGCACCGCCATTTTGTACATGACAGCGCTGGAGGCAGGAGTGAGTAGCCATCTCTCCTTCTTTAGATATGGGGGTCCCTGGGGTGGGGTTTCAAAAGGAGTTAGGGAGTAGGTGGGTACCCCTAGACACCAGGGAATGTTTTTTTGTACATATGGGGGGTAGAGTGGATCAGAGTGGAGGAAGGGGGGGTCCTAGTAGCCCACCAGGGACTTTTTTATTTTTAAAATCAGGTCAGGCTGGCTGCCACTAGATACCAGGGATTAGTTTTTTAATATGGGGGGGAGGGGGGAGATGGGGGGCTCATGCAGACTGCTGACAACTTTTTTCTTTTAAAATGCCACCCTTCCTGTCAGTGCCTGAGTAGCAATTGGCTCAGGCACTGAGAGGAAAGGTGACATTTTGCAATGAGCTGCAGATTACTGATTTTAATGTGGCAGTAATTTGCATGCTAATTGCTTATAATTGTGCAATAGATGCAATTCACAATTGGAGAATTACTTCCACCTCTGCTTACAATAAACACTCAATCTGCACAATGGTGGAATGATCATATATCTTCACTGTGAGGAATTGATACATATAATTTTATGAAATTCTTTTAATTCATTGGCAGAAAAGGCCTCAGTTCTCTCTGGAGATGTATTTCTGAATTTGGGAACTCTTTCCTTCAAAAACTCTTCAATATCCCAATTAGACAACATCCAATCTCTTTCTTTCAATCCTTGGCCAAAAACCTCCTAACAATTTGATTTCAAATAATCTTTTATTTTTCTCCAACAAATCTTCTATTTTTAAATGTTTTTTCTCTTTTTAATGCTTTTCTTATTTCCAATAAAAATGCTTTTATGAATGTAAAGATTCCTCAATCAAAATAAATTGCTTCAAAGAAGCATGCTTAAATCTTTTTTTAACATAACATTTGTGTATTGTGTATGTTTATGCTTCTCTTTTTGTCATGCTTCTCTCTTCAATCCATGTCCTGCTCAAAGCTAAATGCCTCTTTCCTTCCTGCACATGCATGAATGCTATGTTAACAAAAGATACACGCATGCTTCTTTGAAGCCATATATAGAATCGGGGAAAATATGCATAAATTACAGAATATGATATGCTACTTCTATTCCGCTGTTCAGAAAATCCAAGGAAGACATCATGAACCTCTCATCAACCAAGTGGATATAAACTGAAACTTGTTTTTCAACAGTTATATATCAACTGTTTTATCAGTCATGATAAAAAGAAATTACAATTTTGAATATTCACAAGCACTTTTCTCAACACATCAAGGAAATTCAAAAGATTAGGGGCCAGATTCAGCAAATGGTGCTGAAATTTAGTCTCTGGGAAAAACTCACACTGTTACAAGAAATGATTTATTTTGGGGAAAATAGCTCTAGAGCAACTCGCCTCTCTTTATAATTTAAGAGCAGGTGCTGTATTTATAAGTTTTAGGATATTAATTTCTCCACCAATCACCAAAGGTGATAATTGCAATAAATTAAATAAATTAAGTATATATAAAAGATACCATATACTCAGAACACAAAGAGACCGTATTTAGCTTCAAAAAGGTTGATTTAATATACAATTGCACACGAGAGGTAGGTTTTAAAAAGGATCTTAGAACAGAGAAGTTGTGCATAAAATAGAACAAAGTAGCAGGTCTAGATCAAACGTTATGTTACTTACAAGTCCTTGTTACACAGTATGAACAGCATTAGGTAAGCACATGTTTGCAGGACAGGAACAGGGCTTCTGCAGTAAGTGGATCATCTGAGTTGCTTGCAGCTGAAGAGAGTCTGAGTTGCTTGCAGTTGATGAGAATCTGAATCTTGGGGAAACAACTTTTGTTTTTATACCTTGCAAGCTGCAGGAGGATATGCCATGTGGATCTTTGTCCTGATTTCCTGGTTTCCACACGACCCTTGGGCATTTGCAAAGCATTGTGGTATCTTCGTCTCATGTCTGCACACGACCCCTGAGTTGGTCTCATGTCTTATGACATCACGAGACTTGCTGTCTGGATTTTGCTGGCAAAATGGTCTTTTGATGTCCTGCTCAGTCTCTGGGGCAGATACACATTACAAGTCCTTCCTTTCTGCACATGTCTGAAAGCTGATGGGAGGGGCAGGTATACCTTTGACAAGCAAATGTCCTGTTTATGCTTCCTCTGAGTTCTTTGTTTTCAATGGGGTATTCAGGTGCCCACCTTAGTCATGCCTTTGTTAGGTGGGAGGGCAGAGGAAGCTCTTTTGTGTTTGTTAAGTGTTTGTAATTAACTATCCCTGCTCTCAGAAGTTCCCAGAAAAAGGAATGGGGAGAGAGGGGCTTGAAATGAAACTATTTTCTATTTAAAAGCTGCACAAATATATTGGTGTATATATATGTATCTGATCCAACACAACATCATGCTACACATTCAATTCTGATGATTGGCTTATACCATAACAACACTAAGTGCTATTCTATAAAGGGCACTCAGGGCTGAGTGTTCTTTAAAGAGTCACATGTAGTGCCAATTGACCAATTGCTATGCCCAACTTTGGGCATGAGGACATAGGCCAGCTAAAACCTGGTATAAGTTTTGGCACACAAGTTGGGAGTGCATCCCCTGAATTTTATAATACTGCACGCAACCTTTCAGAATGGCCATGACCTGCCCATACCCCTCTCATGGCCACACCCCCATTTGGGTTGGGCACTATGGGATTTGTGCGCCCTATGTTACATAATAGCACACAGCCAGATGTGTGGCAAATCCATATTGGACATCGTAATTTATTGTTAGCATCTAATTATTGAATGATATAATGGGTCATTAATCTATTAATTTACGTGTGCATCTCAGGATCACATGAAAATTTGGGCATGCTAATTTGGGCAACCTTTAGAGAATCCAGGGACAGATCCACCATCTGTATGACTACATATATTCTGAACTTGCTGAGCATGATATCTCAGTGATATTGAAGGCTTTTGTTATCACCAGGTGCACAACCTGCATTTAGCTCTAGTTAACATGGCAAATATATTTTCCATATTTGCTACTTTGATTGTTGCTTGTCAGTGGCAGTCTAACTTTTCATGTGCACAGAATCTTTCTAATGTATGATGCCATGTCATCAATAAGCGAAGACTCATTTTTTGTAGAAGCTGTTATAACTTACCTTTTACATTTTGCCAGGTTTTACAAAATGTGTTCTCCTCCCATCACTGTGCCAGAGGAGTAACCAAACATGATATTTTGAGTGGACCTGAGTCAGAAGTGGGTGGGCACACAATTCCCCCCCCCCATGCTTCCTGCCCCCAACCCTGCTCCTGCACCTGCAAACCCAAGCCCTGCCAGCTGGAAAAGGTCCTCCAGCGGCCAAAACAGGTCTTTCTCCTGCTTGCTGCAGCCAGCAGCAGCACTGTCCACACGGTGCTGGTGCACCAGCTTCTCCCGTCCTATTATACTCAGTTTTCTTGCATATGCAAAAACCAAGCATGCATGTGGATAGTGCTGCTGGCTGCAGGAAGTAGGAGAATGAGCTGTTCTGGCTGCCTGAAGACCTCTTCCAGCTGGTGGGGCTTGGGGGTCCCTGACAGCCATAACAAAAGTGCCAGAATTTTGAGTGGGCCTAAGCCTAAACTGGGTGGGATCAGGCTCACCTGTGGCTATGCCACTGCATTGTGCATGCATGTTCTGTTCTAACATGTGTTCAGTGCTGCTGTCATTTCCTGATTGTCCTTGCATTCTGCACTCTGATAGGTCACCCTCTGCATGTGACCCTCTCCCGCCATCAATGAAGAGACGTGGAGAGGCATAATCGAACGGGCGCCCAAGTTTTCATGAGGGCGTCCTGCAGGACAGCTCCAGGAAGGGGCGGGGAAACCCGTATTATCGAAACAAGATGGGCGTCCATCTTTCGTTTCCGTAATATGGTCGGGGACGCCAAATCTCAACATTTAGGTCGACTTTAGAGATGGTCGACCTAAACGTTGAGATGGTCCACCTTAGAGATGGTTGTCCCCCCTCTGAAGGGACACCACCTTGTAAGTGGTGGAGGGGCTTCCGTGTTTCAATGACTCAGAGGGCTATGCTGAAGGGTTACCCATATCAGATAGGCCTCTGAGGAGAAACCAGACAAAGAGTGTCCCAAATTGGAGGCTTCAAGATGGCGTCGAGGGAGGATGTAAGTTAGTTAAGTTCCCGTTTTACACCAGAATACCTGAAGAAGTAGGCGCGCTCCCCAGAGAATGGGGAAGAAGAAAGGCAAAGCCGTGGTGTTGTCCTCCTCGAACACGCTGGGGTTCCCACCACTTCTCAGTCTACTTTGGAGAGATTCGGGGTCATAATGTCGGGGATATCGGTTCCTGCTTCAGGGAACAGCAAGGCTTTATTGCCGAATCTCAGTGGAGAGGGAGTGACTTTGAGTCCCCTTGTTGGCATGACCTTTCCAAGACCCGGAAACAGTAACGCTTCACTATGGAGGTCGACAGTGGAAACGCCCGAAGTGGGTTAGGATTTCCACGCGATCCGAGGAGGTCCTGGCGCAGCATTGACTCTGGATAATAAACCAACTGGGGGATTGGAGAGTGAGCTCTTCCCCCCGAAGATATCTGGAGCAGTTTCTGTGGAGAAATTGGACCTGGTGAAGCCAAACAATGTCACAATGGACACACTATGGGAAGTGCTGCAGAGTGTGAATAACTCTCTTCTTCAGATGTCAAAATTTTTTTAGGAATAAATATGTGATTATATCAATACTTATCTAACAAAGTGGAAGTCCAAGATAAAAAAATAAAGACTTTGATTTCGGAAATGCTTTCTCTACAAAAATCAGTTAATCTGGTAATGAAGGACAATTATGTTTCTTGTAAAAAATTGGAACTTCTGGAGAACCAATTAAGGAAAAATAACTTGAGAAAGATAAATTTTCCTAAAATACTCTGTATATAGAGTTATATTATTAGTGACTTTTGCATTTGATTTAGATAGGAACAATGTTTTGAAATTGTATTTCCGACATATGGCTGATAGTTTTTTTGGGTTAAAAGATAAATATATTTCCTGACATATCAAGGGAATCGCAGACTAGGAGGTGTGAACTCTTGGCTTTTAACAAAAAAGAAAAAAGTGGAAAAACACAACTTCAAGAGATCAATCCGAGACAAGGGGTGAGATGCTGCAGGAAAACTTTATTAGGGACCCTACACGGTCCGTGTTTTGGCTTTTAAAAAAGCCTTCATCAGGGGTCTATAAAATATCCAGGAAAACTTTATTAGGGACCCTACATGCGTCAGAAAGTGAAGGCAGCCCAACAGTGCTAACTGAGGCCGACACCTCTGCTGAAGTTTTGCGTCAGAAAGTGAAGGCAGCCCAACAGTGCTAACTGAGGCAGACCGTGTAGGGTCCCTAATAAAGTTTTCCTGGAGCATCTCACCCCTTGTCTCGGATTGATCTCTTGAAGTTGTGTTTTTCCACTTTTTTCTCTTTTGTTGAACTTTTGTGGAAACTTCGAACCCCCTTTTGTGTCTGCGGCTCTTGGCTTTTAAGCCAAGAATCATTGCCCTAGGTGGGACCTTCCTAGAGTGATTCCCTTGTAAGTGTTTTATTTCCTGATTACTTATTTGTTGAACCCAGGAAATTATAAGAGTTTGTGGAGTTAAAAGACCAGATGAAGAACCCTCTGCAGCAACTTTCTTTAAGTTACCACTGTACCGGCTGCAATTACCGATTAACCTTCCTCCCTCAGAAAATATGAATTGTAAGATTAACCATTCCGTGTTTTTCTTATTTTCATTGAGATTGTTTTCCTGATCTTGGATCCTCCAATTGTGGACAATAATGTGGACTAACAAAGATGATATTTTTCCTTAATGTTTGTTTTAATTGATATTTTCTCTTTTCTTTCCCATTTATGTATTGGACATAAATGTAATATAAAATGAATAAATAAATAAATAAATAAATAAATAAATAAATAAAAGAGATGGTCGTCCCCGGTTTTCGGCCATAATGGAAACTGAGGACGCCCATCTCAAAAACGACCAAATCCAAGCCCTTTGGTCATGGGAGGAGCCAGAATTCATAGTGCACTGGTCCCTCTGACATGCCAGGTCACCAATCGGGCACCCTAGGGGACACTGCAGTGGACTTAATTGCTCCCAGGTGCATAGCTCCCTTACCTTGGATGCTGAGCCCCCCAACCCCCCCCAAAACCCATTCCCCACAACTGTACACCAGTACCATAGCCCTAAGGGGTGAAGGAGGGCACCTACATGTGGGTACAGTGGGTTTCGGGTGAGTTTTAGAGGGCTCACATTTACCACCACAAGTGTAACAGGTGGGGGGGATGGGCCTGGGACTGCCTGCCTGAAGTGCACTGCACCCACTAAAACTGCTCCAGGGACCTGCATACTGCTGTCATGGAGCTGGGTATGACATTTGAGGCTGGCAAAAAACATTTTTAAAGTTTTTTTTTAGGGTGGGAGGGGGTTGGTGACCACTGGGGGAGTAAGGGGAGGTCATCCCCGATACCCTTCGGTGGTCATCTGGTCATTTAGGGCACATTTTCATGACTTGGTCGCAAGACAAAATGGACCAAGTAAAGTTGGCCAAGTGCTCATCAGGGACGCCCTTCTCTTAATCATGCCCCTGTCCCACCTTTGCTACGGTGCCGACACGCTCCCATGAACTTTGGTCATCCCCGTGATGGGAAGCAGTTGAGGATGCTCAAAATCAACTTTCAATTATGCCGATTTGGGTGACCCTGAGAGAAGATGGGCACCCCTTCTCTTTTGAAAATAAGCCTGATTGTAACATAGTAAATGATAATAGATAAAGACCTGAACGGACCATCTAGTCTGCCCAACAGCCACACATTATCAATTCATGATTAAACCAATAATGAATGTGATATAACATACTTGATTATTGTCTTTCTTTGGCATTTCTGGGACATAGACCTTTGAAATATGCCTGGCACTATCCTTAGGTTTCAAGTACCGGAGTTGCTGTCGATGCCCACTCCAGCCTATCCAAATTCATCTTGTCATTTGCGGGACACAGACTCTCAAAGTCTGCCTGGCACTATCTTCATATTCCAATTACTGGAATTGCCATCAAAGTCCTTTCCAGGCCATCCTAAACCCAATTCCCATATAGGGGACACAGACTGTACAAGTCTGCCCGGCACTGGCCTTAATTCTTAACAGCCGGTTTTGCAATCTAAGCACCATCCGACATTTCAGTACACATGTAGCCATTTAATTTTTGTTTTTTATACCATTCATTTTCTAATTGGAGATCCTCTGTATTTATCCCATGCCTTTTTGAATTCCATACCTTGTTTTCCTCCACCAACTCCCTCAGGAGAGCATTCCA
Organism: Microcaecilia unicolor; assembly: GCF_901765095.1. Taxonomy (NCBI): domain Eukaryota; kingdom Metazoa; phylum Chordata; class Amphibia; order Gymnophiona; family Siphonopidae; genus Microcaecilia; species Microcaecilia unicolor. Next base: position 109,614,515 of record NC_044034.1, on the reverse strand, counting down.
GGCATCAATCACACTCTCCATGAAAAAGTATTTCCTGACATTACTCCTAAGTCCATCACCCCAAACGTCCTAGTCCTAGTCAATGCACGCATTGGTGCTCTTAGTGACATGCACTGTACCTTAGTCTCAGGCACTCATCCTATTGGTCCCTTTCTTTGCCCTGTAGCCTTGTGGGCTTCTTTCCTTTGGGGTTTCTTCTTGCTTTCTCTTCCCTGCAGGGCAGAATTGCTGTTCTGGATCAGAGGATGCAGTACTGCTCTGCCCTTCTTCTGCCTTGGAAAGAGGGACTTCTTTTTACCTTTTGCTCAAACTTTTAAGCTCAGTCGCAATAACCCTTTGCCCATCTCCTTTATATTTAACTTCCTCTGTTTATTCCCCACATCATTCCACCTCTACAATAAATCGACTCATTCTTCAGATGCTCCTTATCCACTTCTTTGCAATATTATCAGCTTGTCAGTAACTGTGAATATCCAGTTCAAAGACATGTGCCCTGGGGCACAAAGACTTCTGGTTTCAGCTTCTGCATGTAATAAGTAAACTGTTCATACTTATGTTGTAATAAAACAGTTGAAATTCAAGAAAAACAGAAACATCCATGTGGAAGTTGGGGCTGCTGGTTTAGTTGGTTGTCTAGTAATGCATGTGAACACATTACGAGAACAAACCAAAATGGTTATTATTTTATATTGTTTTGTGTAAGTCAACTCAAATTTGAAATTCACCTTTATCTTGAAATGAGTACCCTTTTTTGGATTGTGCACCACTGCTAATGCTGGGTCACTAGTCTCCATCCAACTCTTCAGCAGTTCATTTTCTGGTATTTTGATTAATGCTGGATGCTGGGATTATATTGTGCATCCATTTTTTTCAGCTGTGATCTGATTTACAAAGTTATCCATCTTAAATTGTTTTTTTCCCCACAATGAAGACCTACTTGTATTTTAAAGCTGTTCTGTGGTGGGGGAGTAGCCTAATGGTTAGTGCAGTGGGTTTTGATCCTAGTGACCTGGCTTCAATTCTCACTGCAGCTCTTTGTGACCTTGGGCAAGTCACAACCCTTCATTGTCCCAGGTACAAAAAACTTGGGGGGCTCTTTTACAAAGGCCCGGTGGGCTCTACGCATGTGCCAAAACAAGACTACCGCCAGGCTAGCGTGCCACCCCCGGTGGTAATTTTGGATTTGGTGCACGCCCATAATGTCTGGACAAATTAATTTTTTATATCCTACTGCACATGGCATTTCTGGCATTAATCGGCAGTTGGCACTTGCGCACAAGTCACCGCGCAGGTAGCGCATGAGCCCTTACCACTAAAGCAATGGGTGGCGTTAAGGGCTCAGGCCATAAATAGGTGCGCACTGGTTTCAATTTTACCAATTAGATATTGCCCGTTTTTCATGTGCCTATTTTACTGTTATTTTATAAAGTCAAGTACGTGCCTACTTGTCTTTATAAAATACTAGAGCAGGTGTGAAATAACTTGCATATATTTTGGTGCCAGTACTTACACCAGTTTGACAGAACTGATTAAAAGATAGAAAACAGAGAGTAGGGTTAAATACTCAGTATTCTCAATGGAGAAGGGTAAATAGTGGGGTTCCACAGGGGTTTGTGCTGGAACCGCTGCATTTTAACTTATTTATAAATTATCTAGAGATGGGAATAACTAGGCAGGTAATTACATTTGCTGATGACACAAAGTTATTCAAATTTATTAAATCAAAAGAGGATTGTGAAAAAATTGCAAGAGAGCTTTATGAGACTGGGAGACTGGGCATCCAAATGGCAGATGACATTTACCCTCGGATTTTATATATGATACATGCCAATTTCAACAATTAGATTTTTTTAAAATAGATTTCGCTCACACCTTTTTCAGTAGTAGGTCAAGGTGAGTTACATTCAGATACACTGGGTATTTTCCTGTCCCTATTTATGCACTCACCTTGCTAGGCATATTCTATAAAGATGCATGTGTAAATTCTAGTGCATGGATTTGAAAAGGAGGTGTGGCCATTGGAGGGACATATGAGGGGCATGGGCATTCCAAGAATTTACGTGCACCATTACAGAATACGCCTAATATGCACCTAATTTAGATACGGGGATTTACACCATTTTCAATTGGGGTAAATCCTCATGTCTAAAAGTTAGGCACAGCTCCCGGCCCTAGGTGTTATTCTATAAACCGTGCCCAACTCATAGCATTTATTTTTTTTCAGCACAATCTGTGGTTTCCACTCTGTTGCACAATTTTGTGTCATTCAAAATTGTAAAAAGGCAAAACTTTCCTTCTAACCCTTTAGCAATGTCACTCACAAATATATTTGTAACCTGGAGGGACTGGACCATGACCTCCAAATATGGACTTATTGATATGTCAGTGCTGGGGCACGCCTCCTTGTCAGTATTACACATGTATGATGAAGCAAAGTATGATAGGCAGAGGGTAGAGCAATACTGCACGCTCTGAGACAAAATGGAGATTCTGCCTTGCAGGGAGGTGGGAGCAAGAAGAAAACCCACAAGACTAGAAGGCTAGGAGAAGGATCGATAGGATCAGTGCTTGAGACTAGGACATAGTGCATGTCAATAAGGAAGCTGATGAAAGCATCAACCAGGACTTCAGTGATTGGAGGGAGAGAGTCACATGCGGAAGGTGGACTAACCGAGTGCAGAATGCAAGAATTATCAGGAAGTGACAGCAGCAATGAACACATTAGAACTACAAAACGAAAAACATATGTAGAACATGCACATACAACGATAGAGCAAGAACATGTGCCTTTATAAAATAGAGCCAAAACAGACACCTTCCTGCCTAGTTAACCTTGGTGTCCTGTTATAAAATTACTCTCCACATAAATATTGAAAGTATGGTGTCACCTCTCCTCTGTAACACCAAAAAAACCTCTCTCCACTATAACACTCTTAGAATTCTTGCCATACCATAAGAGAACTGATAGAACTTAAACAACAACACTGTGTGTGAAAAGGCAGCACTTCAAATATCACACCTAGAACACCAATACGCCTACTATTGGGAAAACAGAATAAAATGGACTGCTACAGAAACTACAAGCTAATTGAATAGAGCATCTTAGCCACACACAGAACAAAGAGAGAATCTCAGCAAATAGAAAATAAGTAACCAAAAGTTAGAAACAGAAATGTGAAGACAAAAGCTGAACTGGAAATCCCAAGAAGGCAGATTCAGTATACAGTGGAACACTGGAGAAATAAGAAAGAAAATGCATTTCCTCTTGTACTGTGCAAGATATATAAGAAAAGACACACATTCCCATGTGCGCCCATATCTGGGCATTTTATTTTATTTTTTAATTGTTCAAAAGTGTCCAGTTTCAATATAATTTTGAAGATTTAAAATGCATGGCAATTGATCAGGTGATTCCCTCGAAATGAGGGGGAGATTTCAATAGAATTTTATTGCAAAGAGAGCTTCGCTGGACATATCACCACCAGTCGTTGGAACCCCATGGCCTCAACACTAGTATGCATTGGGGATGTTACCTGTGAGCAAACTGACATTTGCCACTCAAACTGACATTTATTGCCCAGATTGAGTCAGATCCAGTAACAGCCTTTCCGGTTTACGTAGTATAAATTCAACCACCGCCACAGGAGTATCGTCTATGGCGGGATATACGGAGGGTGAATGCTAGACGCGTAAGTTGAAGCCACGCACGAGAGATCTACAAGTCCATTGCCCAACATGAACATTGATCACTTGCTTTTTCTTGACAGGTTTAAAGGCTCAGATCTCTTGATGAAGCCCTAGTGAAACAAGTACCTGCCGAGGTCTGAGGAGTTGGTAGAACGCGAACGCCAATTCCAAAGCTAAGTGATTTAAACTCAGCTCACTACTTATTTATTGTTTTGTATTAAGACATAAAGAAGTCTACAACAAAAAACATTTAACAAAAAAAGTTAAAAAAATCTATTCAAAAATATTTCATCTGGAGGAGATTTTTTTTTGTTTTACCTATGATTACAATTAACACAATAGGGTAATCATCCTGCTGCCAATTGTTGACTATAACCCTGTGTGGAATTATGAGGCTTTTTCTCCCCCTCCCCCTAAATCAAGATGCGTTTGGACTAACGGTCTCTATTTCTAGGATAAGCAGCATAAAATGTATTGAACTGTTTTGGGATCTTGCCAGGTACTTGTGACCTGGATTGACCACTGTTGAAACAGGATACTGGGTTTCATGAGCCTTTGGTCTGTCTCAGTATAGCAATGCTTTTGTTCTTATGTTCATCTCTTTCATTGTCCTTTACACATGCTTTTCTGGCCTACCTAACATTCCTAACTCATACTCTACCCAGAGTCCTTACTCTATATCCAAATCCCCTGTTCTAAACCTTTCCTCCTACCTCCCTATTCTCAAGCTTCTACTGCTGCCTCCTGTTATGTCCTTCCTCTCCCTCATTTCCCACCTCCATGCCTTGGCTCAATGTTTTACAACTCCAAGATTCCCTACTATATTTGTTAGGACTAGTCCTCTGCTTATCTTATTGTATACAGTGACTTGTAGTCTTGCTTTTCTTAGGATATACAGTTGAGAAATAAGAACTACAATCATGGAAGATTTTGGAGCCATTTGGCAACCTAATCTGCACCCCTCACTTGTGAGGCAGTCCCCATACATACAGTGCCCCATGACACACACACGCATACACACACACACAAGGTTGCCCTCATCCATAAAGGGAATTTAAAGTGTTCTATTTAATACATATTATTAAAATGATAATTATATTTGTATCATTTTGCAACATTTTTTATTTTTTTGTACCAAATTTTCAAAATGTTGATGTATAATTCCCTAGGATGTAATTATTTCTTTATAAACATTTATATACAACATTCCAGTATATACAGTATACATATATTTAGTATACTGTAAAGAAATTATTTTTATTGCTTTGTCCTTTTATACTTTGTATGTGGCTTGTTCCCCGCTTAGACTCTTGCAGCTATAGCGGGTTATATATAAAGTTTTATTATTATTATTATACTGAACAAAGCACATGCCTTCCAATTAGCACACATGCTTACAAACCTCATAGATAAGCAAGCATTTGAAGAAATACAATCATGTTAGCTACTTGATTTGGCATGTATATATTTGCAGGTACAGCTGTAGTTTTAAATGCATCCTATTGTGTTAGCTATCATTTTTGATATCTGCTTAACACAGCTATTATTTGTAAATAAATTGAGAAGAAATTTTTAGATAATGTTCTAGCTATAAACTGAACTGGAACCTGAGTCTGGAAAGAACCACATTCCAAAACAGAGACCAGAAAACAAGCTGATGGGTTTTAATCAGCTCCATGCCTGCTTACAGTTGATTGAAATGCTGCCATGGTGGCTGCCTTTGAGTTAGAATGGTGCTTAAGGCCAGGAAGGTCTAACTGAAAGCAGAAAGGAAAGCAACACACTCCCCGAGGACCTGATGAGGCCAACAAAAGCACTTTGGGAGATTAGTGAGATAGAGATGAAAGTAAGAAAGAAATAAACAGGTTAATTACTGACCCTGAATGGAAATTAAAAAACAGGATGGAGAGGGAGGGCAAGCTTGCTTTCAGCCACACCATAGAAAGTTAAATAAGAATAAATGTGATCAAAAGGATTGTGAAACTAGAAATACACATAAAAATAAAAATAGCCACAGGTGCATTGCTTATAGGCTAGAGCACTGAAAGGAATGAAAGGAAAGATATTAAAAAAAAAAATAAAAAAGCTGTGTGTTACTGTTCACTACACTAAAAACATTCAGGGGAGCATGATAAAAATAAAACCCATCGTTATAAGAAAGAGAACAGAATATAGAAGTAATAGCAGAAGAAAACTTCATCTACGAGACTGTATTTTGTCGTATATGATTTTTCTTAGTGTGCATACAACAAAGCTATGGCCATGTGGAGTGACCCCTGTGGTCACTGCCAGATTGTCATCTTCAAAATTCTTAAATGAAGAATCAGTTCAATAAGAGGACAATTTCTCCCCATTGTCAAGTTGCAGCTACAATATGATAGCACAGAAGGGCATAAGGCACAGCTTGCTATATTAAGGGGCTCATTTTCAAAAGAGAAAAATGTCTCAAAAAAGGCATAAAGTGGCATTTGGATGTTTTCTTTGAAAAATGTCCAAATTGTGATTTTTGAAATTCAGATTTGAGGTGTTTTTCTCTGTAGTGCATCCAAATCACAAAGGGGCAGGATTTGGGCGTTCACAAAACCTGAATATTTTTCTGCCATAATGGAACAGGGCTAAAAGTTAGATGTTTTGGTCTCAACCTGTTTCAATCACACCTAAGTCACAAAAAGGTGCCTTAGATGACCACTAAAGGGATTAAGGTATTACTCCCCTTACTCTTTCAGAGGTCACTGACTCCCTTCCACCCCTCAAAGATGTGAAAGAAACAGCACATACCTGTCTCTATGACTGATTCAGATCTTATGACCAGTTCTATTAGAGCAGCAAGCCTATTGGTAGGTGCAGTGGACTGTAGAGAAGGGGACCCAGGCCCGTATCCCAGTCTAACTGATACACTTGTGGTAGAAAGTGTGAGCCCTCCAAAACCCACACAAACCTACTGTACCTATATATAAGTGACACTTGCAGGCATAAGGGCTATTGTAGTGGTGTACAGTTGGGTACAGTAGGTTTATGGTGGGTTTTAGAGGGGTCATCATAGAATAGAACAGGGTAACACTGAGAAGTGTGCTTGAGACCTTTTATGTGACGTCCACTGCGTTTTACCCTTGAACTGTTTTTTTTTTTTTTAATGGTCCTAAAAGATAGATGCACTGAGCACAAAAACGTCTATCAAATGCTACAAACTTTATTGGAATAGGAAAAAAAAACATATGCTCATTGTCTCCTAGGAAGTAAACAGCAACCATGTACTCTCCCACTTCCTACATAGCAGGGGGAGCACATATCTACAGCCTTTCATCTCTTTGCATTAGTATTACTGGTGAGGATCCAACTGTGTACAAATGATGAATATATAGGCCTTTTGTTACCAGCATGATCATAGTTTCTCTGCAGTTCATCTACTTAGAAGTGCCACTATTAAGCAGATCCATACACAGACTATTTATTTCCTAACCTGAGCACATTCCCTGGAAGCTCTATGTCAACTTCTGGGATGCACTGCAAAGCCATTTAAGAGGCCAAGAATATGTACTAGTTAAGTATACAGAACAGATCTTTCACAATCATGCTGACATTTATCATGAAGTCTAAATCCAGTGGCCTATGAGGTGTATATGGTAGCCACACTTGAATGTATAGAAACCTTTACCTTACTGCCCTTATGTCTATGTATACTTGTCTTTTTCTTCACCTCACATGACCCCTCTACTAGTGCTCTAAAGTTCTATGTTGGTCCAGAATTGCATCCACTTTGAGAACTTTCTATCATGTGTATGTTCTTCCCTTTCTACAACTTGCCTTTTGATGCTGAACCATGATACCAATAGAGTAAGGAACTGGAGACCACCTCTGATGAGCCTTCTTCCTCTGAAAAGGAGGAAGAGAAGCATGATCCCCTCATACAGGAGGAAAAGGGCCCAGAACAGGAGTCCCCTGAGAAGGAACTAGATGGGGTTGACCCCGAGTCCCCTCAGGCCCTACAAGAAATGCAGAACCTATTGCAAGGTGAGGAAGACTGCTAGGATACTCTAGAAACAGTACTGGTGGAGCTTCAGGATATAAGGGTAGAACTATTTGCCCTCAATGAAGCTGTGTTTCAGTGACCCATAAGAGCCAGGCTTCAATGTTTTGTTACATATAGATTTTTCTTTAAATAGTTAACTAGAGTTTAAAAATAATATGTTGACTTGCCATTATGGATCCTTTCTTTCCTAATGTTCTAGTGTGAGACTTCTTGACATTTTCCTAGAGATCTAACACAGAGACTGTGAGTCTATATAGTCGAGCACCAAGTAGGGTATTGGCTAGGGAAAGAATCATTTGAAAAAGAGGCAAGGGAGAAACAGATCAGTTGTGCAAATTTATTTGACCAAGCAGGTGAGGGACATGGTGAGACAATGCTATTGCTCAAAGTTGTACATGTAGACAAAGTACAGAGCATAGTTGACATCAGCCATTGTATAGCATATGGCACTACAACACATGGCTACTTGAAAGGTGTCCTCAAAACACTCCAGCTTGCTGATGTCATTGTGTTAGCTTCACCATCCTTCAAAAACCTGTGCTGACTATTTAGAGAGTTTCTTATACACACTTTTATTCAGGTCAGTACACAAAGAGAGTGCAATTCAGCCACATCCAATGCAAATCTGTAGGGTGTAGATAAGGTCTTCGGAGGAGAGGGGGAAAAGCTGAAACTGGCTACCTGACTTGTATCATTATTGACAGGGTATTTCAATCCTGCATTGAACATATTGCATATGAACAACGTCAATTTGTTCACAGCAGCTTGCAGGCAGTAGTCTCATGGCTGGACTAGATGACTCAATTTCTTAAGATAGGAACTCAGATTGCATCCTTAGCTGTGTTACTAAAAATGGCTCCCAATTACTTAAAACTACTACATCCCCTATCTAGTCACACAAAGGCAAATTTTCTCCCTTATTTCAGCTCTTGCTCCTACAAAATTGCAGAAAGTTGACTAATAGATCTGTCCCCTGGCAGAGCTGCAATGTTGTCCCATCTTTGTCCAAAATGTTTCTCAAGTTTCAGGGCTTCCTTTGATCACCGATACCTCAGTCATTGCCAGTTCTGGAGTCACTCCTGCTTGTGGCAATTGTCTTCCCATAAATAAGGACTATGTCACAGGGGATGGAACTTAATATATGGTCTTTCTGTGGTTACAATCAAAGCAGTTTACATATTATATACAGGTACATAAGTACATAAGTACATAAGTAGTGCCATACTGGGAAAGACCAAAGGTCCATCTAGCCCAGCATCCTGTCACCGACAGTGGCCAATCCAGGTCAAGGGCACCTGGCATGCTCCCCAAACGTAAAAACATTCCAGACAAGTTATACCTAAAAATGAGGAATTTTTCCAGTCCATTTAATAGCGGTCTATGGACTTGTCCTTTAGGAATCTATCTAACCCCTTTTTAAACTCCGTCAAGCTAACCGCCCGTACCACGTTCTCCGGCAATGAATTCCAGAGTCTTATTTTGTACCTGGGGCAATGGAGTGGAAGAGTGGCCTAGTGGTTAGGGTGGTGGACTTTGGTCCTGGGGAACTGAGGAACTGAGTTTGATTCCCTCTTCAGGCACAGGCAGCTCCTTGTGACTCTGGGCAAGTCACTTAACCCTCCGTTGCCCCATGTAAGCCGCATTGAGCCTGCCATGAGTGGGAAAGCACGGGGTACAAATGTAACAAACAAATGGAGGGTTAACTGGGTTGCCAAGGGTTGCAAGGAGCTGCAGTGGGAGTTGAACCCATTTCCCCAGGTTCTTAGACTGCTGCACTATCCACTAGGCTACTCCTCCACTTGCAACCATTTAGAGCACAAACCTATATCCATAAACATCTGCATAGTTAAACACGTCAGCTCCATACATTTCCAGATGAAACATATGGAAACTGGGGAAATATTATAAACTTGGGCAGCAAAAAGTGGCATCCGATAATAGGTACCTACATATATAAATTCCCACATTTCCATGTACGCAATGCTGATTTCATAAATGTGAACATTCTTGCCAATGCTTACATATAGAATGTCTTCCAAAAAGATTTATTTATTTACTTAAAATGTTGAAGAAATAGAATTGAAGGTAGATGAGGCAACAAGGCATAAGAAAACACTTTTTGGCAACACAGGTACTAATATGAGTAACTGCTCCAAGTACAAAATCTGAACGACAGTTTATCGCAAGCTCAATGCAGTTTGCCATAATAACTGATATGCAGGAAATCTGTAGAAAAAGTGGACAGACTGAGAAGCACAAAAAAAAGAAGGTAAAGCCAGGTGCATCTAAAAAAAAACTAATTCAGTCAGGAAGCCTTTATTTATTTTATTTAGATTTTGCTCACACCTCTTTCAGTAGTAGCTCAAGGTGAGTTACATTCTGGTACACTGGATATTTCTCTGTCCCAGGAGGGCTCACAACCTTGCCCAAACTGAGTGCCTGGTGCTCATTACCATGGATCAGGCTTCTATTACTGGGATTAGCAGGCTGGATACCCTCTACCCCACAAAAGGAAGTAGTAAATACATGACAAAGGATGCTCATATTTGTGACTTCTCTGTCCTACCTTGTTGTAACCTCTGAGGCTGCAGATCTAACCATTCCTAGAGGTGCTTTTCGCTGCAGTCAGCTTCCAAGTGTCTTAGGGAACTCTGGTAGAGCAACAGTGTCAGTGACTCTATTTATTTTTACATACTCAGTCACTGACTGTTATATGAGTGTCATGCAAAAACCATTTAGACTGATGACCTTACCATCCAGCTTATGACCCCTGATGCAGACAGAGTGCCGAAACAGGCCACGTTGAGTCAGTCAATAAAGTCTTTGCCATTTGGATCTATAGTCAGGCCTGTGTTATTTGCCATCTCTGCTTTTTTTTTAAATTTGACCTTGGAGGTATCTGTGGAGGTTCTTTCTTCTTTGTTTGCTGCCTAATTGTAAGTGTTATTTAAGTACTTAAATTTATAGCCTATTCTCATTCATGTGGGTAAGTGTACACTCACACGTGTAACTGCAGTAAGATGCCTTACTGCTATTCCCTGATTGCACACTAAAATGGCTTAGGTCCTCTTTTACAAAGTCACGCTACCGATTCTTGCTGCAGCAAATGAGAGGAAGCGCATTCCAGTTCGTATGGGCTTCCTCTCATTTGCCACGCGGGAATCGCTAGCTCGGCTTTGTAAAAGAAGCCTTTAGTGCATATTTGTTAGGGGGCATTCGCAGGGGAGGGGCTGGAGAACGTGGTGAAGGCGGTTAGCTAAGCAGAGTTTAAAAAGTGGTTAGATGGTTTCCTAAAGGACAAGTCCATAAATCACTACTAAATGGACTTGGGAAAAGTCCACAATTCCAGGAATAACATGTATAGAATGTTTGTACGTTTGGGAAGCTTGTCAGGTGCCCTTGGCCTGGATTGGCCGCTGTCGTGGACAGGATGCTGGGCTCGATGGACCCTTGGTCTTTTCCCAGTGTGGCATTACTTATGTACTTATGTGCGTGTCATAGGCATGGCCAACATTTAAGCAGGCTACTTACAGCATTTACGTGAGTAAATGCTGCATTTAGGCATGCTCATTTACACCAGCTATAGACAGGATAAATTTAGGCACATTAATGCTGGGTTAACTCTAATATTCTACACTTATGTGCTTGTGTTTTTTTTTTTTTTTTTAGAATAGGCTAACTTGCATACAAATATATAATCGTTTAGCATTTATTAACCTTTGTAATCCTGACATTGTTGCAAATGCAAATCATAGCGGCTAAGAAATATAAATAACATGCTTTAGAAAAGAACTGCATAGTAATAAGAAAAGTAAAACTCACCCATGACATACAATCATTGTCCTCACATTACTCAAACACTAAGATGTTAAAAAACAAAGGAGACAATAGTTATCTCTAGTTCTGAACCTTCTGGTCTCTGGTAGTACCCCGCTTGTGCCATTTAAAAACAAACAAACAAACAAACAAACAAACAAACAAACAAAAAACCATTAACAAGTTAAATAGACTGAAAAGCAGATAAAAACAAAAATGTTTTCAGCTTCTTCCTAAATTTCCGGTATGAATTGAATTGATCGTATAGATATCGGTAAAGAATTCCATAGTGATGAGGCAAGATAAAAGACTGCAGATAAGCACAGTTGTCCCCTTAATCACTGGTGGAGACTCAAGCCAAACAAGCAGGTAGCTGACACATACACATGATACTTAAAGTTATAGAATTGTCTCCAGGATATGTTCTTGGCTAGAATATACTTGCTTGCCACCTAGTGGCTGCAAACACATTTACATGCTAGGCTGAATACAAAATAGCCCTGCCCCATAATAGCTCAGCAATAAAGCTTCAATCCCATGAGATTTTTATGTGGGTGTGATATAGCTGGGATTTGTAGTATGAAGTGTTGCCAAGATTTGGGTTTCTGCCAGGTACTTGTGACCTGGCTTGGTCACTGTTTGGAAATCAGGATACTGGGCTAGATGGACCATTGGTCTGGCCCAGTATGGCTACTCTTATATTCTAGCTGTTGCTTGTGATAGCAAAATTGTGGATTTGAGTATATATGACATGACAGCTGTGCTGACCGGGACAAGAAAAAGATCTGCTGCATGTGGATCCTGTTTTCCAATACGTAGAAGGACACTGTCGAATACAAAGCATGTATAGCAGGAACATTGATTTCACAAAACTACATGCTCTATAAAAGAGCAACATCCTGTGGGACCTCATACATGCAAGTGCTGGTAAATACACATGTATGTACTGATTTCACACAATACCCATGCATATCACAGCATTCAGACATATACATGCCAAATTTCACCCTGCACCAACAAGGGGAGCCAATTAAGGAACTGAGTAAAATAAGTTTTAAAATTGTTTACAAGGGTGTTAGATACTTCTGGGATAAGCACAATTGTCCTTGTAATCACTGGTGGAGACCCAAGGCCAAAGAAGCAGGTAGCTGACACATACACTTTCCTGAGAACTGGTGTAAATCCCATATTACAAATGTAAATTAGGAAATACATGTATGGGGGGTTTTTTTTTGGGGGGGGGGGGGGACACCCAAACCAAGCCTAGAACAAGCCCCCTGGAAACCTGTATATTTCCTGATATCTACACATAGCAGTATTGTATAATCGGTATTTACGTGGCTATGGGGCTAATTTTTGAACGAGAAAAACCTCCAAAAAGTGTCATAAAGCAGCAGTTAGTTGAATTTCTTCTCAAAACCTATTTTGTAGATCTATGCAATTCGTCTGCAGTGCATCCAAATCACAAGGGGTTGTGTCGGGACAGGATTAGGGTGTGTGCCTAACACTTGGACATTTTGGTCTAGACCTGTTTTTCTAACAAATAAGACACTAAAAGGTGCCCTAAATGACCACTGGAGGGATTCAGGGATGACCCCCTATTGTATAATCGATATTTACATGGCTATGGGGCTCATTTTCAAAAGATAAAAACCTCCAAAAAGTGTCATAAAGCAGCATTTGGTTGAATTTCTTCTCAAAACGTCCAAATCGGTAATTACAAATCCTATTTTGCAGATGTTTATCTATGCTGTCTATTAATACCTCTATGGCACTTTAAATTTTTTTCAACACAGTCGTTTTAAAGAATATACTAATCTTGTCTTCAGATTTCCGGTGTGTTTATTAATTATTTGCTTCATAAACTTCACCTCTCCGCTGTACCTTTGTTATAACAGCAGGAATCCTCATTAGTCAAGATTAGTAGTTTTTCTATACAATTCATCTGCGGTGCGTCCAAATCACAAGAGGTCATGTCAGGGGCGTTTCAGGGGTGGGATTAGGGCATGCCTAACACTTGAACATTTTACAGCCATAATGGAACTAAACCAAAATGTCTAGGGCGAAAACTTCAATGTTTTGGCCTAGACCTGTTTTTCTAATGAATAAGACACAAAAAGGTGCCCTAAATGACCACTGGAGGGATTCAGGAATGACCCCCTCTTACTCCCCCAGTGGTCACTGACCTTCTCCCACCCCCAAACAATGTGAATAAAAATAGTACTCACCAGCCTCTATGACAGCCTCAGATGTTATAGCCTAGTCCATTAGAGCAACATGCAAGTCCCTGGAGTAGTCTAGTGGTGGATGCAGTGCACTGTAGACAGGTGGACCCAGGCCTATACCTCCTCCTACCTGTTACACTTGTGGTGGAAACAGTGAGCTCTCTAAAACTCACTAAAAAAACTACTGTACCCACAAATAGATGCCTATTGTAGTGGTGTATAGTTGGGGATAGTGAGTTTTGGGTGGGTTTTGGAAGGTTCAGCAGACAAGATAAGGGAGCAACGGTGAGATGTGTACCTGGGAGCATTTATTTTATTTTATTTTATTTTATTTATATTTATCCATGTCAATACAGATAGGTACTCTAGGTTTACAGATAGGTTTGTTACGTTACATAGATCATCACCAATTATGGGCAAGTGTTACCAATTCACCAGGAAGATAACAACCCCGTATTGACTTTTATATTTTTCAATTAATGAACCCAACCAGTCTCTCTTGCATCCCTACCTACTGTTCTAGTCATGCACACTTACTTACTTACAAACCTGCATGCATAGTTGCTTGAGTCAACATTCATTCCACCTTGCATCCATCCTCTCTCTTCCCCATTCATTCCTCCACTCCCCATCCCCCCACCCTCCCCATCCGTTTGCATTAATTGAGAGTTGTGTTGGTTCAATATCTCGAGAAGTCGCTACCAGAGCGTCGCATACTGTCTATGATTCACATTCAAGGCTCATGCATAAGACATATGCTCAAATTTAGCCACCTCGGTCACTCTTGAAACCCAGCATGCAAAAGGAACAGGCTCCTCAGATGTCCAGAACTGCAAGATCGGTTTGGTTGGCCACCAAGGTTGTCATGTAGAGAAACCTCCTCTGGAGCTGTGTCAATCTCTACCTGGGAGCATTTATATGAAGTCCACAGCAGTGCCCTTTGATTTCCTGGGATGTCCGGGAGACCAGTCTGGTAAAAATGCTGGCCCCGCCTAAATCCCAATGGCTTGATTTTGTGCATTTTTAAATTGTGCGCTTTTTTCCCCTGAAAAGATAAACACACAAAGCACAAAACCTTGTTTGAAATGATATATTTTTAAAAAAGATAGAAGTTTTTCTTTTTTTTGAAAATGGTTACATTTGCTATTTGGATTTGGGAAATTTAGTGCAAAATGTCTAAAGTCCAACTTAGACATCATATCGTTAATGCCCCTCCACATCACTTAGGGGCCCTTTTACAAAGCTGTGGTAAACATTAATGCATGCTTACTGCAGCAAAAAATGGCATACCCTGGGGTACGTTGTTGCGTCATGTGGTAGTTTTGCCATTAATGCATGCTTACTGCAGCAAAAAATGGCATACCCTGGGGTACGCTGTTGCGTCATGCGGTAGTTTTGCCATGTGCGGACACTACCCACAGACTAAAAAATAAAATGTACTTTTGGTGCAGGGAGTGTGTCTGGGGGGGCAAAGGGCGTGCTCTGCGTTAATTGATTAGGGGAGCTACATTGCTGCATACTAACTAATTAGTGTGTGCTTAGCGTGTGACCCATTGTCGCCAACATAATAGGTGATGCTAAGGGCTCATGTGCAAATTGTTTTAATGCAAAATTAGCACCTGGCCTTTGAATCCAAAAATAGGTAAAATTGGCCTTACTGTGCAGGAATGACCCGCTTAAGGGTGTGCTTAGGCCACTTTTTATCGATCTTTGGTATAAAGGGCCCCTTACATGTGTAAATGCCATATCACTATTTTAAATGACCTCCTTAGTGAAATAAGAACCCATTAGGTGTCTTGTATTTCAAAATCATGTTGTGCCAGTGGCGATCCTTGGACGGCTGTCACCCGGGGCGGATTGCCGCTGCGTGCCCCACCCCAACCGGGCTCAGTGGCATCCCCCCCCCCAGGTGCAGCATGACACCACCCGGCGCATTGACACCCCCCCCGGTTGCATTCTTACCTGCTGGGAGCAGCCACATGGCTGTTGATTCCACAGGCTCCCTGCTTCCTCTGCCCTGGAACGGGAAGTAACCTGTTCCGGGGCAGAGGGAGCAGGAAACCAGCGGAGCCAACAGCCACGCAGCTGCTTTCTGCACCCCTCCAGAGGCGTGCACCCGGGGCGGACCGCCCCCACCGCCCTGCCCTCGGTACACCAGTGCCTTTTGCATGCTTAAAACAGTATATGCCTGTTTACAGTTAGGTACACCACTGCATTTTTATCTGATGAATCATGCTTTGTAGTTTTCAAGGAATCATTTATTTTAAGAAAATGTATTTTGGAGATTTACCTTCAGCCTGCTTTGATCTCTTTTAGAAAGCAAAAGCTTTCTCTCTTCAGTCATTAAGGAGGAGATTCTATATATGGTGCCTAAAAAAATTGGCGCTGAAATCAGTGCTGACTAAACATATTCTATAATTGTTGCCTAGATTTAGGCGCCAACTATACAATATGCTTAGTTGATATCTCAGCACCTAAAACTACGCACATCCATTTACACTAACGAAAATGTGGCATAAATCCCGTCATGTTGCTTTACGCACACTGGACCATGTTGTATAACTATGCGTATAAATTTTGGAATGGCCATGAAACATATCCCCACCTATACCACGCCCCTTTTTGCCTGCCCACGTTAGAAGTTCAGCACACTTCATCACAGAGTATGCTTATCGAGTTGTGCGCATAAGTTCTAATCAGTGCCAATTAGTGCTCATTATAATGCCTTTGTATCGCTCCATGTTGTGACCACACCTCGAATATTGTGTTCAATTCTGGTTGCCGCATCTCAAAAAAGATATAGTGGAATTAGAAAAGGTGCAGAGAAGGGCAATGAAAATAATAAAGGGGATGGGACGACTTCCCTATGAGTAAAAGCTAAAGTGGCTAGGGCTCTTCAGCTTGGAGAAAAGGCGGCTGAGAGGAGATATGATAGAGGTCTATAAAATAATGAGTGGAGTTGAACAGGTAGATGTGAAGCGCCTGTTTATGCTTTCCAAAAATACTAGGACTAGGGGGCATGCGATGAAGCTACAATGTAGTAAATTTAAAACGAATCGGAGAAAATGTTTCTTCACTCAACGTGTAATTAAACTCTAGAAATCGTTGCCAGAGAATGTGGTAAAGGCGGTTAGCTTACCAGAGTTTAAAAAAAGATTGGATGGCTTCCTAAAGGAAAAGTACCTAGACCATTATTAAATGGACTTGGGGAAAATCCACTATTTCTGGGATAAGCAGTATAGAATGTTTTGTACTTTTTTGGGATCTTGCCAGGTATTTGTGACCTGGATTGGCCACTGTTGGAAACAGGATGCTGGGCTTGATTATTATTATTAGCATTTGTATGGATCTTTGGTCTTTCCCAGTATGGCAATACTTATGTATTTATGTACTTATTGCTTGATATCAATGCTGAATAACTTGTTCCGACTGACTGAAGTTCCATTTTTGTTCAACTCGTACCATGCTTTGAGGAACCAGTTGCTTTCTGTTTTGTTCTGTTTAAAAACTTTTTAAAAAATTTACATCACTAAACATGCCGAGAAATGGAGCAGTCTGATTGGCAGACTTATTTCATGTGTTATTATTTCAGACATTGCACACATTCACACTCCTCTTAGATTTCCTATGAGTTATCATATCTGTCTGCTTGCAGCAAAAAAGGAGCATCCCAGCTTGTTTTCCTCATATTGTGACAATTTTCCCATCTGGTTATCCTTATGACTTCAGTTATGAGGCTTGTGCTGCCTTTATAGTTTCCAAGCAAAATGAATATTTTACTACAGTATATCTGTAGGCCCTTGGCAGGGGTAGATCAGAAGATGTAATTGAGATAACTTTAAAAGAAATAAAGGAGCTGGAAGGCTGTGTATTTGTTGAAATGGTCACAGTGATAAAACACAGAAGGGCAGCTAGAGGAGCAATCCATATGTGGAAAGCATGCTCTTTTGACCCAGTGAATAGAAATATTACATTTTAACCACCAGGGAGGTGACTGCATTATCATCACAAGTCAAAGAAGAACCCTAGCGTTGCAGAGAGCACATTTCCACAGTGGCTACAATGCTAACACTTTATGGTGAGTGATATCAGCTGAAACCCTCAAGCAGTTTGTTCCTTTTCAGCTGCAGTCTGCCTCCCACTACCCACCCACTGCTGCATGTTTCTGAATGTAGCCATGCAAATAGCTTTCTGTGGGAAGTAAAACTGATGAATTGTCTGGTTTCTTTGGCTGAAGTCAGACAATTATTTTTATTTACATCTGCAAAGTGTCACTTTGCTTCAGCATGGACCAACAATTTAAAAAAGACAGTGCTCAAAGGGGCCCCTTTTACTAAGCTGTGTTTGCTGCTAATGCATGCTTAATGCAGCTTAAAATGGCGTACCGTGGGATACGCTCAGGCAGGGTGGTAGCCCGTTCTCATGGTGAGGAGGTGGCCAGAGCGTGAGGTAGGGGGCACATTTTGGTCTGCCACCCCCCCCCCCAACGCCTCACCGTCCCCCTCTGCCGCCACAATTTAATACCTTGGCTGGGGTCCCCAACCCCCGCCAGCTGAAGCCTTCATCCAGCGCTGGTCTCGGTGCTGCCATGTAGCCTGCCCTGCTCGCTCTTCCCATCACATCCTGCACGCTCCTTTTAGTGAAATTGAGCGTGCTCAGTTTCACTAAAAGGAGCGTGCTGGACGTGAGGGGAAGAGCAGCAGGGCAGGCAACACAGTGACACCGAGACTGGCGCTGGATGAAGGCTTCAGCTGTCGTGGGTTGGGGACCCCCACCAGAACCAGGGGCCCAGAAGCAGCTACGCCACTATGCCTAGTTATGGGAGCAGCATAACATTGCCGAGCCATGCACCATCTAGAGTGAGGGGTGGGTAAGGGAGGGGTTGCGGGGGAATAAATATTGAGGATGGGGAGGGGAGATAAAGGAGTTAAGACAAGGAGTGGGATTATTAGATAGGAATGATAATGTGTAGTTTGAGCAGCGTTGGTTAGTGGGGTGGGTGTGAAGGGTTTAGAAGCAGATTAGGAGAGAATGGAAGCTGATTGGTGAGTTGGTTGAAGCAGTAGCTTCAATCATCAAGAAGAGGGTGGTTAGGAGTTAGAGGCAGGTTTGGGCGGGAAGGAATTAGGATCAGGAGTCTGAAGAGAAGAGTCAGGGTTGACACGTTTTCTGTCAGGCTTGGGTTGTAGTTTGATGTTGGCTTTTGGCGGTCTGGGTTCTAGGTGGTGTCTTGGCAGGCTCCTGGTGGGTAGATCTGAATTTGGGGCTGTGAATTGTAAATAAATAAATACATTTTAACAGCGTGGTAGGCATCGGTGTATTTGAATGGGTAGTGGTTCTTGTGGTGAGGGGCCTGGAGGGGCAAACTCAGTCGGAGAAGTTGGGGCAGTGGAGTTTTACTATTGAGCTCAGGTGCTGCTTCTGTTGCAGCTGCTCCAGCAGTAGGAAGTCATGTTGGCCGCGAGAGTAGCCTGGACATTAGGCTTAAGGTCCTAGTGCTACTTGGTTTTTACGGTGTGGCCTAATTATAAGTTTGAGTCCTGGGTCAGTGATTGACACACATTATATTAAAATATAAATAATAAGCATTTTAATTGGTCTCAGGTAGTTAAAAGGGTGTGGGTTCTGCTGTTTAGGTTGTCATGTCTTCTAAATGCCAGAAGAATAAAAGGAAGGGAATTGTTGGGCACAGGGCAGGGGCAGGAAAAAGTATTTCTAGGCCACCAGTCCAATTTAGAGAGCAGGAGGTTGGACAGCTGGCAGTTGAAGAACTGGGTGGGAGACATAGGTTGGGGGCTAAAAGGGGCCGAGGTGGAAAAAGGGGTAGGGACTAGTCAAGGAGTTCAAAGTTGCATGGTGCTGAAGGTGCTATCAGGCCTGTCAAGACATGGTGTCTAGAGAAGAGGAAGCAGGCAGTTTGCTGAAGGATGAGTCTGAAAGGGACGGGCATGTGGGTGATTTGGTGAGAGATTTGGCTTGGGGTGTAGAGAGTCAGAGTGAGGAAAGAGGGCTACTGGGGTAGGGTCATTGCATAAAAAATTGAGGAACAAAGATTTCTGAAGAATGTGAAGAGTGTGATGAGGAGATTAGACAGGAAAAAAACAACTAAAAACACAAGCTAATGAGACGTAAGCTCCCAACACAGACTCAAAAAGAAGAGAATGGTACACATCCTTGCAATATATCCAGCTGCAAACTATGCCAAAACATTTCACAGGGCCCCACGGTCATTCACAAAGGAAAAATATTCAACATTAAGGAATCTTTCACGTTCTCATCTTCCAATGTGGTATATATCATTCAGTGTAAAAAATGCAACGAAGGCTGCTACATTGGAGAAACAAGTCAGATACTAAAGAAAAGATTTAATTTACATAGACACCATATGAAAAATTCTATTACCAATCAGGATGTCACCTCTGTGGGGCAGCACTTTACAAAACCAGAACATTGTACCAGTGATTTCATGGTAAGAATCATGAAAGGGAACTTTAAAACAATACAGGAACGTAAGACCTTTGAAGTCAGAATGATTAAATATTTTGACACCCACCAGACAGGATTTAACAAAGATCTGGGTTTTCTAGCCCATTATAAACCATAAAATTGTACTGCTTTGTCACGCTCCTATCTCCATGCATATCTCCCTGCCCCTCATCCACCCGACTCTTCCTGTCTCTCACCTATCCACCCTCATCCTGTTAGACTGTCACTAAAATGCTTTGATGTTTCACTTAAATATACTGTCACCTACCAACATTTGCTTATTTCCGATCTGACGAAGAAGGGCAACCTTCGAAAGCTAATCAAGAAATGTATTAAGTTATGTCCAATAAAAATGGTATCATCTTATTCTCTTTTCCATGTTTTATTTTGTTTTATTTCTATTGATTACCTTTAAAAGTGGACTAACACAGCTACCACACCTCTCTACTCAAGTTGGTTTGTTAGTAAATTGGGAGGTTTAATTTTGATTCATGACTTAATTACATTAGATTGTGCTGGATTGTATAGAGCTGATGGGGTTCATTTGTCTGTTATTGGCTTGGGCATCTTTTTATCTGGGATACAAGATTTGTCAGAAGCCTGTATATAATCGAACCGGTCTGTGGCTTGTAGGAGTCACAGTGACAAGCAAAGCTGATACCGCTAGAGGTGGGGGCATTGGACTATGGGGGAATTTTTCAGAAGTGATGGGTTAATGTGGAGGAGTGCAAATGCATGGTGTAAGCAATGGTTCATGTGTTGCACTGTCAGGAACCAAAGGGCTAGGGAGGTGGGGGGTGGGAGAACAAGACAGGATTTTGTGTCACCACAGATCCAGACTGGGAAGTTCGTTACCAGCTGACTAATTTTTGAATATTATGAGTTCATATAGTTGTGGTTTAGAAAGTAAAGAAATCATTATTGTTAAAGTTATTGAATATAGCTGTGACCAGTTATTGCCAATTTGTATTTGTTTATTTATGGCAATGTTTGAATATGAAGACAGTGTGTATGTTAAGATTAAGGTTGCCAGTTCCCTTCAGATTTGCCAGCAGGGTTGATCTAGGCTGGGGTTTCCCCATTGCATGCTGGGGCTTGTAGTCTTGCTTTGCTTAGGGGCCAATTTACTAAGCTGTGTTAGGTGCCCTGCGGTTAGCCCTTTCAAGCTGTGGTAAGTGCATGTTAGTGCTTACTGCAGCTTAGTAAAAGGACCCTTTACATTTTTTAAGGTACATTAATATACTGAATGTACACTAAGAAAAGAAAAATACATCCTTATCTTCTGCTTGTCTCACAAAAGGTCTATCTAGGGTTCTCCTTTTACTCTACTAAGCATTTATGAAGTGTTACAAAGTGTATGCAACGCCATACAAACACATAGATATAGTAACATACATAGCAACATAGTAGATGATGGCAGAAAAAGTCCTGCATGGTCCATCTAGTCTGCCCAACAAGATAAACTCATATGTGCTACTTCTTGTGTATACCTTACCTTGATTTGTATCTGCCATTTTCAGGATCTCAGGACACAGACCGTAGAAGTCTTGCCCAGAACTAGCCCTATTTTCAGATGGTACAGTCCTTACTGTGTAGAGCTTGTGATTTATTTGACAGGTTTGAGGACAGACAGACATCTAGGATAGATGGACAGTGAGGAGCAAATATGGCCTCTGAAGTGTAGTCAGGATGTTAGACTAGCATTTGCTATCTTTCCCTCTCCCTTCTCTTTTCTTCCTTTTCACCCATTAACAGATGGTTGGTCACAGTGGAACCTGTAGTAAAATCTGTAACAGGAAATTTATTATAGATAAAATAAAGCAAAACAGCTGCAGTTAGAAAACATTACAGCAGCCCCACAGTACCAGCTCTAGGGATATACATTTGTTAGCATAGATTCAGTTCATTAACATGCCTTAAAAAGTTTAGTGCATGCAAAATCAATGTAATATGCATTAACATATGAATGAACATACACACAATTGATCTGCATGCATTAAAAAGTTTTACGTCGTACACCAACCAAAACAGAAGAACACAACACCACACCACTCAGTACACTATGGAAAACAGTGCTGATGACCAACAAAACAACGCAACACCAATGATGCAATAATTACTTTAATGATCAAGTCTAATTGAAGTTAATCATTAAAGTTATAATTGCACCATTGGTGTTTCATTGTTTTGCTGGTTAAAAAGTTTTAATACATATTAAAATACATTATTAAAATGAATGTCTCTGATGAAGGGCAGTTAATCAAATGTTAATTAACCTTGAAACCTTGATGTATAAAACAAACATAGAAGGCAATCAAAAATTGGGAAAAAAGATCAAACACATTGAACGTTTTTGGTCTACACAAATCCTTAACCAACACACAGATGTATGTTCATTCTGTGTAGGGTTACCATATGGCTCCAGAAAAAGGAGGACAGATTGAGCTAGTCTGGGTTTTACTTCCATTGCTTTCAATGGAAGCAAAACCTGGACTGGATCAATGTATCCTCCTTTTTTCTGGAGCCATATGGTAACCCAGATTCTGTGGAACCTATTGTCTGAACATAACACACAAGAGCAGCGACACCTATAAAATGTATAGGAGTGTGATGGGGTATGGCAGGTGGGGAATTGAACCAACACTTGAATTTGTTTAATTAACAAACAAATATGTATATATATATATATATATATATATATGAGGTGCACTGAAACATAGATATTTTTCTCTCCATTGGCCTCCAGATGGTCCTTTTAATTTGAAAGTGTTCCTTCTTTAAATGTAATGTTTTGGCAGAATTATGTTTGTCAGTATTGTAAATCTGAACTACATGCTGCTGAGAAAATGAAAGCCTATAATAAACTGAGTAATATATGGTAACCTGTTAAACAGTTCCTGGACTCTGTGTGATAAGATGTTTTATATTATATATTCTAACCCCTGTTTCCGGATTGTTTACTGTTTGCTTTGTTTGTCCTTTTGGTACTTCTCAAAAACTTCATAAAATGTCTGAACTAAAATAAGCAAATATATATAAAAAGAAGTCTCTCAGGATGTTCTTTCACCCACTGTATAAACCTTAATATTTGCAGCCGTTTATCAAGTGTTGTAATTGATTTCATTCATGGGGCTACTTTCAAGAGGCTGGTTCCAATTCAATATGATGCCATATTGAATTGGAACCAGCAGTATAAGACATTTTGTAACATGAAAGATTACATTCCCCTGAGTCACTGAGGCAGTCTTGGAAATGAAACCTATGGCATCGGTCATTTATGAGCGCTAGGACGTTAAGGGGAGTCATTTCAGCATTTTAGTGGTGTCAGTGCTGACATATGGATAGCAGGTAAGTTCCTTGTTTTTGGTATTGCTGGTTCATATTGATAATATTGATAATTTTGAAGGCACTTCAAATGATTCAAGGTATTGATTGTTGGACAGTATTATTATCATTTGATTATTACTACTACTACTTAACATTTCTAAAGCGCTACTAGGGTTACGCAGCGCTGTACAATTTAACATAGAAGGACAGTCCCTGCTCAAAGAGCTTACATTCTAAAGGACACGTGAGCAGTCAGTCTGATAGGGGCAGTCAAATTGGGGCAGTCTGGATTTCCTGAAAGAGTTATGTGCCGAACGCAGCATTGAAGAGGTGGGCTTTAAGCAGGGACTTGAAGATGGGCAGGGAGGGGGCTTGGCGTAAGGGCTCGGGAAGGTTGTTCCAAGCATAGGGTGAGGCGAGGCAGAATGAGCGGAGCCTGGAGTTGGCGGTGGTGGAGAAGGGTAATGAGAGGAGGGATTTGTCCTGTGAATGGAGGTTTCGGGCGGGAACGTAAGGGGAGATGAGGGTAGAAAGGTAGTGAGGGGCAGCAGACTGAGTGCATTTGTAGGTAAGAAGGAGAAGCTTGAACTGAATGTGGTATCTGATTGGAAGCCAGTGAAGTGACCTGAGGAGAGGGGTGATATGAGTATATCGGTTCTGGCGGAATATAAGACGTGCAGCAGAGTTCTGAACAGATTGAAGGGGGGATAGGTGGCTGAGAGGGAGGCCGGTGAGGAGTAAGTTGCAGTAGTCAAGGCGAGAGGTAATGAGAGCGTGGACGAGAGTTCGGGTGGTGTGTTCAGAGAGGAAAGGATGAATTTTGCTGATGTTAAAGAGGAAGAAGCGACAGGTCTTGGCTATCTGCTGGATATGCGCAGAGAAGGAGAGGGAGGAATCAAAGATGACTCCGAGGTTGCGGGCAGATGAGACGGGGAGGATGAGGGTGTTATCAACTGAGATAGAAAGTGGAGGAAGAGAAGAAGCGGGTTTTGGTGGAAAGACGATGAGCTCGGTCTTGGACATGTTCAGTTTCAGGTGGCGGTTGGACATCCAGGCAGCAATGTTGGATAAGCAGGCTGATACCTTTGCCTGGGTCTCCGCGGTGATGTCTGGTGTGGAGAGATATAGCTGGGTGTCATTAGCATAGAGATGATACTGGAAACCTTGAGATGAGATCAGGGAGCCCACGGAAGAGGTGAAGATTGAGAAGAGAAGGGGTCCAAGGACAGATCCCTGGGGAACACCAAGAGAAAGGGGGATAGGGGTGGAGGAAGATCCATGAGAGTGAACTCTGAAGGTGCGGTGGGAGAGATAGGAGGAGAACCAGGAGAGGACAGAGCCCTGGAACCCAAATGAGGACAGTTTGGCAAGAAGTAAGTCATGATTGACAGTGTCAAAAGCGGCGGATAGATCAAGGAGGATGAGGATGGAGTAGTGGCCTCTGGATTTGGCAAGGAACAGGTCATTACAGACTTTAGAGAGTGCTGTTTCTGTCGAGTGAAGAGGGCGAAAGCCGGATTGGAGTGGATCGAGGATGGCATGAGAGGAGAGAAAATCAAGGCAGCGGCTGTGAACGGCACACTCAAGTATTTTGGAGAGGAAGGGTAGGAGGGAGATGGGGCGGTAGTTGGAGGGACAGGTAGGGTCAAGTGATGGTTTTTTGAGGAGAGGTGTGACTACGGCATGCTTGAAGGTGTCAGGGACAGTTGCAGTGTAGAGAGAGAGGTTGAGGATATGACAGATGGTGGGGGTGACAGTAGGGGAGATGATGTTAAGTAGGTTGGTGGGGATGGGATCAGAAGAGCAGGTGGTGGATTTCGAGGAGGAAAGAAGGCGAGCAGTTTCCTCCTCGGTGATGTCGGGAAAGAAGGAGAAGGAGGCCTGGGTTGATTGGTTGAGGGAGAGGGTTGAAGGGTGAAGAGGAGGAGAGGAGGAGATGGCTTGGTAGTGAACTCAAGGTTGATCTTTTGCACCTTGTCGCAGAAGTAATTGGCCAGTGATTGAGGAGAGAGTGAGGGGGGGTGGGAGCGGAGGGCACTTTGAGGAGGGAGTTAAGGGTGGCGAAGAGACAGCGGGGGTTGGAGCTGAGAGAATTGGTCAATTGGGTGTAATAATCCTGTTTGGCAAGGAATAGGGAGGAGTGGAAAGAGGATAGCATGAATTTGTAGTGAAGGAAATCTGAATGGGTGCGGGATTTCCTCCAGAGGCGTTCAGCAGATCGGGCGCAGGAGCGAAGGTAACGGATGCAAGGGGTCAGCCATGGCTGGGGAATAGTACGCTTAGTGGGACGGGAGGTGGATGGTGCAAGGGTGTCCAGAGCAGAGGAGAGAGTGGCATTGTAAGTGGAGACAGCCTTGTCGACAGACTCGGAGGACATGATGGAGGGGAGGAGATTAGAAATACTAGAGGATAGGTTGGGAGGGTCAATAGCCTGGAGATTCCTGGAGGTAGTGGTTAGAGTTGGACGGGGATGAGGGGGGGTGAAGAAGTGTGAAGGTGATCAGGTGATGATCGGAGAGAGGAAGAGCTGAAGCGTGGAAATTGGAGGGAGAGCCAGAAGAGGAGAGGACGAGGTCAAGACAATGGCCGTCTCGGTGAGTAGGGGTGGTGGAGCATAGCTGGAGGTTGAAGGAGGATGAGGAACTGAGAAGCGTGAGGGTCGGATTGGTCATCAACGTGTATGTTAAAGTCTCCGAGAATGAGGGACGGAGATGAGGGTTTGAGAAAAACGGAAAGCCAGGCATCAAAGTCGGTGAGGAAGGAAGAGAGGGATTTATTAGGGGGGCGGTAAATGACTGCCACTCTGAGTGGCAATGGGTAGAATAGCCGGATGGAGTGTGCTTCAAAGGATGAGAAGCAGTGAGACTGCGGTAGGAGGAGGGGTTGGAAACTACAGGAGGGCGAGAGTAGAAGCCCGACGCCTCCACCGCGGCCAGCTGGGTGGGGAGTGTGGGAGAAGAGATAACCTCCATGGCAGAGGGCCGCTACTGAGGCAAGAGTCATCAGGGGAGAGCCAGGTTTCAGTTAGGGCGAGCAGTTGAAGGGAACGAGAGATGAAGAGATCGTGGGTGAAGGGCAGTTTGTTGCAGACCGAGTGGGCATTCCATAGGACACATGAGAAGGGGAGGGAGGAGGGGGGAAGGAGGGGAATAGAGACGAGATTGGAGACATCACGGAATCGTTTGCATGGATAGGAGGAGGACAGGTGAGGGGGGCCTGGATTAGGATTAATGTCTCCCGTGGATAGCAAGAGGAGGAGCAAGAGAGTGCGGAGGAGGGTGGGGGAGGTCGGGCGACGAAGGCGACAAAGACGGGATGCACTTAGGAGGAATGGTGATGGGTTAATGGCAGGAAGGAAGTGTTGAAGGTTAAGAGCTAGGAAGGAGGAGGGGGACAAGAGAGATGATGAGGTGGTGAGGGATGGGGGTGAAAAGGGTATTGCCGTAGTGAGCAGGACGGGAGAAGAAATGGGTGGGCAATGATTTCCAGCGGTAGGCAGCGGTAGGGGTAGGGGAAAAAGATTAGGAAGGGACAGGGCAAGGAAGAGAATGTGGACAGGGACCATAAGTAGTGATTGAGGTGTAACAGGTGTATGTGTAGTGACTGGGGTGTGAGTCAGATGGAGCAGAAAAGCAGGATTGGAGGCTTGGAATTGGTGGAATTGATGGACTGGAGAGCAGGTAAGTCAATGGCTGATAAGCTGGCAGGCAGGCTGGAGCAAGCTGGTGCAGATGGATAGGAACGAGCAGGGAGAATTGATGGAATTAATGGACTGGAGAGCAGGTAAGTCAATGGCTGATAAGTTAGCAGGCAGGTAAGTCAATGGCTGACAAGCTAGCAGGCGGGCTGGAACAAGCTGGTGCAGATGGACAGGAACGAACAGGGAGAAGCTGGATCAGGCGGGCCGGAACAAGCTGGATCAGGCGGGCTGCAACAACTGGAGCGGAGGGAATGGAACAAGCCGGTGCAGATGGACAGGAACGAGTAAGGAGAAGCTGGATCCGATGGACTGTGGCAAGCTGGAGCAGGTAGCTGATCAGGCGGGCTGGAACAAGCTGGTGCAAATGGACAGGAACGAGCAGGGAGAAGCTGGATCCAACGGACAGATGCAGGCCGGGGCTGATGGACTCCCACTGTTCCTGGTCGCGCCCCGAAGCCACCATGTGGTCAGCAACTGCAATTCGCGCCCAGGCCGTTCCGGCCGGGGAGCGCGGCGGCAGCGCACGGGACCATGGGCGTGACCGGTGCGGCAGACTATGGCCCGCCCGGCCCCTCCGCGCAGAGACCCCGAGTCCGGGCTTCCCCGGAGTGCACGGGGCAAGGCAGAGAGGCCGCGGGAGCCGGACGACAGTGGGGGAAGGCCGCAGCCACGCGGCAGGCAGGCGGCAGATAGCCGCAGTCAACCTGGGCCGCACTGCAGACTAAGGAAGCCGCCGCAGATCTTGCTCGACGGCTCCTCCGATGTCCGCTCCCCTCCTCTTCCCCCTGATCGATCCGGGAGGGTCTAGGACAGCACGGGTAAGTCCTAATCCCTAGGGCCCCCGGAGCTCGTCACGGAGCTTCCTACCTGGTGGCCATTTTGGTTCTCATGTTGTAATTGTAATTGTATTGGGCAGTATTTCAGTTATTTGGATTATTATTATTATTATTATTATTATTATTTGGATTATTTGATACTAAGCACCATTACATTATTTTTATTTCTGAGCACTTGGGAAGTAGCCCTATGAACGAGAGCAATTACAACACCTGATAAAGGGATACAAACATTAAGGACTTGCAATGGGCAAAAGTATGTTCTGAGGGCACTTCCCTTTGGTATATATTTCTTTATTAAACAAATTTGAATGTTGACAAGTTTATCATTTATCATTTTTATTCACTGGTTTTGATTGTATCCAGTGTTTTGGAATTTTATAATATTTTAGAAGTGTTAAAAGGATGGGTTTTTTGGTAGGATCTGAATGTGGCCATGAGAGGGTTCCAAATGTACCATTTCAGGGAAATCATTCTAGGTAATTGGTGAAGCAAGGTAGAAGGCAGGAAGCTGGGATTGGTGGTGAAGGAATGCATACCTGAGGAATGGCATTAAGGAGAAGACATGTAGAACAAAATAAGAAAGAATAGGTAATGAAGAGCTGTAGAGAGAAGACACTTGCAAATGTGTACAAGAATCTTGAATTGGATCTGGAAATGGATGAGGAACCAATGCAGTGCTTTGAGAAGAAGGGTATGAAGGAGTCTATAGGACACTGCTACTACCTGTCACATTTGTGACTGTTTCCTTGTCTGTGCTCACCTCGCCCTCTGGTGGCCAGACCTGGTGGCTGCAATGGACTGTCTGTTTACTGTCACCCGTTCCAGACTTCAGCTCAGTTCAGTCCAGATCTTCTGGGCTGCCAGAATTGCTTTCCTTGTTTGTACCTGAACAGCACCCGTAGTTGCCTTGTGATTGCTGCATCTGAGCCTCAGCTGCAGATGGGCTTTATTAATCACCTAGAAACTTCTGTGTTTGCCTTTGCATTGTCTAAGGTCCCTGGTATGTGGGTGTGCTCTGTGCACTTCTGCCTAGTCCAGTTTTATTCTGAGTTCTTGCCTGGTTCTTGTTTGTTTGTGTGTAGTTAGCTTTGGTTTTATTGTTTAGTTCCTAGTTTTGTTTCTGGTCTGCATTTTCTTGTCTTGTGTCTGTGTTCTTTATTAGTGGCTGCTTAGTAGCTTTCAGTCCTGACTCTCACCTGTCTGTGTTTCTGTCTTAGTGGTTGCCTGGCAGCTTTTAGTCCTGACTCTGTTGTGTGTTTCCTGCTGGTATCCAGTTCCTGCCCAGTCCGGTAAGTCCTGCTGGCCACCTGCACCCAGGGGTTCAACTCCTGGGGAAGGGTGGTCAAGTGCAGGTGAAGCCTTGCTCCAGTCCTGTGTTCCAGTCCAAGTGTTCTTGTCCAGTGTGTTCCTGCTTTGCTTATCCCTGTCTGCAGTCCCTGCTTTGTGTGTGTGTTAGCCCAGTGCTGGTTGGGGTGGTTTTGCCTGCCACTGTCGCTCCTTGGCAGCGGCCCAAGGGCTCACAAACCTAGTTGCTGCTTTGAGACCTGACACTACCCCTTAGGAATAGTCCCTCACAGTGTCAGGGCCACCTTAAACCCCTAATTCTGCCCAAGGAGAAAGTGACACTGGAGGGATGGAGCCAAGAAGGCATGATTCAGGAAGTATAAAAGGCCAGGCCAGAGCTAAGTTAAGGAGGCCCAGAGGGAAACAGTGATGCCCGTTGCAGATGCCTCCACCCTGAAGCAGAGGAACTCCAAACGCCACGTTCAGGTAGGGCAAGTTCAGCTTGGAATATGGAAGAATTTGTGTTTTAACCTGGCTGGTTGCAGAACTGCTTGTGTGCCTGCTAGACTATATGCTGATATCTCTGGATCCAGGGACCAGGCCAGAGACCAGTGAAAACTACTGCTGAGAGAAAGGCATTCATGTATGTTGAGGCCCTGCAGGAGCAGGCCACCTGAGGACACTGTTGTATTACCTACCTAGATTGCGTATTGATTTCTCCTTTCCTGTGAAGTGAACAAGAGCCCTTATCCAACACCTTTAATTAATATAATTTGTTTTACCAGAACTTGCTCAGTGTGTGTGGCTTGTCTTACCTGGCCCCATGGCCCACCCTCACTCATGTTACCGCAAGGGATTATATGGTTACACCAGAGGTTTTCAACCCAGCCCTCAGGATACACCAAGCCAGTCAGGTTTTAAGGACACCCACATGAATATGCATGAGATACATTTGCATACAATGGAGGCAGTGCATGCAAATTTGTCTCATGCATATTCATTGTGGATATCTTGAAAACTAGACTGGCTACATATATCCCAAGGTTTGGGTCGAGAACCCCTGGATTACACCAATGAAGGTGAAAGATTATGTATATCTTGAAAACTAGACTGGTTAGGTATGTCCCGAGGTTTGAGTCGAGAACCCCTGGATTACACCAATGAAGGTGAAAGATAATTCTATAAATAACTTCTGAATATAATGAATAGGCAACAGATGGTTTAATGGAAGTTGTACAGGGAGCAAGATAGTAGTCTAAGTATGCTTAAGGTTCTTGTGATGTGCTAAGAAAGGGGAGGGGGGGGGGGGGGGGGTTAGGAAATCTTAGCAAGAAGGAGGTGACATGAGTTTGTACTACTTTGGATAAGTTCAGAGAAGGTGACAAATGTGCCAAAGATATCTCTGAGGTTATGGACTGTGAGAACTTGAGGATGATTGTATTGCACACAGAGATGAAGGAAAGGAAGTTAGGGAAACGAATTTGGGGGAGAATGAGAATTTCTATCTTGGTCATGTTAAATTTTAGGTACTGACTAGTCATCCAAGCACCAACGTCAAACAAGCAAGCTAAGGTTTCCTTACCAGTGTAGTGAGTCACATTTTGTTTTAGTTAATGAAGGATGTTATAATGCCGTTGTATCGCTCCATGGTGCGACCGCACCTGGAGTATTGTGTTCAGTACTGGTCTCCGTATCTCAAAAAAGATATAGTAGA
Organism: Microcaecilia unicolor; assembly: GCF_901765095.1. Classification (NCBI taxonomy): domain Eukaryota; kingdom Metazoa; phylum Chordata; class Amphibia; order Gymnophiona; family Siphonopidae; genus Microcaecilia; species Microcaecilia unicolor. Next base: position 109,583,407 of record NC_044034.1, on the reverse strand, counting down.
ATTGGAAAAGGTACAGCGAAGGGCGACGAAAATGATAGTGGGGATGGGACGACTTTCCTATGAAGAGAGGCTGAGAAGGCTAGGGCTTTTCAGCTTGGAGAAGAGACGGCTGAGGGGAGATATGATAGAAGTGTATAAAATAATGAGTGGAATGGATCGGGTGGATGTGAAGCGACTGTTCACGCTATCCAAAAATACTAGGACTAGAGGGCATGAGTTGAAGCTACAGTGTGGTAAATTTAAAACGAATCGGAGAAAATTTTTCTTCACCCAACGTGTAATTAGACTCTGGAATTCGTTGCCGGAGAACGTGGTACGGGCGGTTAGCTTGACGGAGTTTAAAAAGGGGTTAGATAGATTCCTAAAGGACAAGTCCATAGACCGCTATTAAATGGACTTGGAAAAATTCCTCATTTTTAGGTATAACTTGTCTGGAATGTTTTTACGTTTGGGGAGCGTGCCAGGTGCCCTTGACCTGGATTGGCCACTGTCGGTGACAGGATGCTGGGCTAGATGGACCTTTGGTCTTTCCCAGTATGGCACTACTTATGTACTTATGTACTTATGTAAGGAGACAAATTGGAATAAAGGAGAAAAGCAGATGAGATAGAGAGACTAGCATTGTGAAGGGGAGGAGGAGAAGAGGCATAGAAAAGTGGTGTTTTGTGGTTTGCTACAGGAGAGGGAGAAGAAATGGGAGCTGAGGTGAAAGAAAAACTGGAAAGAAGTGAAAATGATAACAGAAGAGAAGTAGAAGTGTTGTGGTGAAGATGTAAAGCCGAAGAGGGGAAGAACCCTTACTAATAAGTAAATGTGACAGACATTGCATTAGTACTGGTATGTGACTTTCAGACTGGGTGGATAACTGCGCCTTAGTACTGCAGAAGCAGAGCGATGTATGGATATGACACAGTTCGTGCTTTTGGTGCTTTGGATGCACAGTAGGATCTATTCTTGAGTGGACTAATGTGTATTATGTGCTTGTGTGACTGAGTCTATGTATAATTAACATGTGTGTGACTGAAGCTGTGCTTATGCATGATGGACATAGCAGCATTTTTCCATTTTTATACTGTAGTAATAACCTATGATAAACAAGGAACTGTATGCTTAACTCATATATTTAACATGTCAGTGAGTCTTATGTTAATCAATTATTTTTTATTTCTCCACTACCAGTACTGTTCATATGCACTGCAGTCAATTTATATTGGGAAACAGAAAACAATTTCTTTTTGTATTAACTTGCTCTAGGCACTTTGCAACTACTCATTTATTCAACATATTCACAAGATTTGTACATTTTTTTCTCTGCAGTTCTTTCTGCATATAAGGAAACCGCTGATTTAAAATGCATTTTTTTCAAAGTGCTTTATGAAATTTTGTGCTTTTTTTCTGTTTACATGCTTCTGCTTGGTGTGACTTATTCTTGTTTGAAATAGTTTGCAAAGTTTTTTTGACAGAAATTATGAGCCAAATTACATTATGTAACCTAAAATGTCCTTTGTAATAAAAGGGGAAAACTGTTGACTAATGGTAGCTTTAATGCAAGGATCTAACATAACATAAGAATTGCCATTCTGGGTCAGACAAATGATCCATCTAGCCCAAAATTGTGATTGTAATAACCAATCCTGAATACAAGTACTTGGCAAAATCTTCAAAAGTAGCAAGATTCCAAGATATCTAACCTCAGGGATAAGCAGTAGATTCCCCAGGTCTACTTTAATAATGGTTTATGGACTTTACCTCTAAGAATTTGCTCAAAACATTTTTTAAACTGCCTTTACCACATCCTCTGGTAAATGAATCCCAGAGCTTAACTTATACGTTGAGTGAAACATTTTTTTCTCCTATTTGTTTTAAATGTATTACCATGTAACTTCATGATGTGTTTCCTAGTCTTTGTACTTTTTGAAAGAGAAACAATCGATTCATGTTTACCCATTCTATTCCACTCGGGATTTGGTAGACCTCTACCATATCTCTTTTCACCCATTTCTTTTCCAAGATGAAGAAACCTGTCCTCTTTAGCCTTTCGTCATATGAGAGGAGTTCCATCTCTCATTTTGGTTGCTTTTCTCTATAATTTTATTAATTTCGTTATACTTTTTTTTTTTTAATGCGGTGACCAGAATTGCACACAATACTCAAGGGGTGGTCACACCATAGAGCAATACAGAGGCATTATGATGATATTTTTGTTTAATTCTCTATTTCTTTCCTAATAAGTCATAACATTCTGTTTTCTTTTTTGTCTACTGCCGCACACTGACCAGAAGATGTCAATGTATTGACCATGGTGACACCTAGACCTTTTTCCTGAGTAGGACATTCTAATGAGGAACATAGCATTGTTTTGTTATAATTTGGGCTAATCTTCCCAATGTGTTTCAGTTTGCACTTGTTTACCTCGAATTTCATCTGCCATTTGGATGCCCATTTTTCAGCCTTGCAAGGTCTTCCTGCAATTTCTTAGAGTCCATATGTGATTTAAGAACTTTGAATAATGTTATGTCATCTGAAAAATTGATCACTTCACTCATCATTTCCATTTCCACATCATATATAAATAAGTTAAAAAAACACTGGTTCGAGTACAGATCCCTGTGGTAGTCCACTGTTCCTCCTTCATTGAGAAATTTGTCCATTTAACCCTACTCTCTGTTTTCTTTCTTGTAACCAGTTCCCAATTCTATCCTGTTCAAAATTTATCATGCAAATTTCTGTTTTGGTGGCTGATAATATATATATTCTAATGAAATTGGTTGTTCTTTCCAGTGGGAGAGTGGGAGGAGGGATTTAGAAATACATGATAATCTCTGAAAAAGTAGAATGTAATTCTTTCAAGCTAGGTTATGGACAATTATCATTTAAGATGGTAAGAGTTCACTACTGCTCCAATAACATCAGTAAAGTGCTAGTAGAAGAATAAACCCCACTGTTTACAAAGCCACACGGCATTACCAACACAGCCCATTCAAAGTGAATGGGCTGTGTTGGCAGTACCACACTGCCAGTCGCTAGCACGGTTTTTGTAAACAGGGGCCAGACTGTCATCTGTGGAGCCTGATTGGCAAAACAGCTGCACTATTTGAATAGCACAGTTGAAAACTGCTGGATAAACCCAGCCATCCACATTTACCCAGATAGCAAGTGCAGCAGTCTGGATAAGTGCTTTTAAATATCAGGCGCTCTCTCTATATATATTTCTTGTCAGTTTGATAAAGTGTTTCCTGTTTTCTGGCCTACTTGTTTGTGACACCCGAGCCTCTCCCTTCTCTCCACTGCTTTACAGTGTACATTGTTGACATGTGATGATACCACTCAGGCAGCAGGGGGAAGCATTTCTTTTTATTATGGAGAGTTGTCCATACGCTTTTTTTTTTTTTTTTTTTTTTTTTTTTGCTTTTGTGTGACAAATTGCACTGTTGGGATTTTTAACATGCTGTTTCATAGACCAAGTGCATTGTTCTCACATGTTCAAATGTTGGAAGAGCTTCCTGTGCATCCCAGCATGGTCCAAAATCTGTGCCTGATTGCTTGCCGAAATTGTTAACAGAAAAATAAGAAACAAGGTGAAGCTTCATATTGAATTGGCAGTGTGATTCCTTTTGTCATCGAGTGATGGCTGCTTAGGTGCAGGACAAATACCAGCTTTGTGACACCTTGGCTACCTGAGAAAATGGATGGCTCTGCATTCGACTCTTAGCAGTACTCTCAGGAAGTATCCTGAGACCTATAGAGCAGTGGTTTTCTTGTTTGCTGCTATATGACATTTATTAAAAGTCATGCAAAGGCAATCCTGCTTTAGAAATCTTTCACTTTTTTTTTTTTACAAACCCTGCAAAGCCTGACACTTTCTCTTATTTGTTTTTGATGTGCCTGACAGCCCTGGGTTTGAAATATCCTCTCCATTTGCTCAGTTGGCTTTTTAAAAACTGTCCTAATCAATTTAGCATTAAGTCAGCAGAGCTGACTTCCTAAATTGCTGGCTATTTTAGAATTTCGCTACTAGTCCAATTACATTATTCCTCCCATCTGGTGGAACATGGCGCTTAATAAGCCACAAATTTTGTATCTTAATAAATCATCTTTCTTGTTTTGTGGTTGCAAATATCAGTTGAGATTAAATGGGTAGAATTATGGCAAGTGGCAAGACCTACAATGTCTTTTGCACAAATTCACTTATTAACAGCAAGGAACAAAACCCTTTCAGAGGTTTATTTTTATTTTTTTTTAAATTGATGCTACTTGTGGCTTTAGGTGGATGAAGAGAGAAAGCTGTGATTTGCAACTGATAATACAGCTCAAGAGGACCCAGATATCTATTCAGGCACATTGACATGCACAGTCACACTGCTGGAAAAATCCCTACCTCCCAACTGTGGGACATTGCTTATGTAGGCTCAGGAAGCAGCTTTCTGTAAAAGCCCGCTGGTACAATAAGAAACAGCTAAGGACATCATGCAATGAAAGGCACTGTGGAGAACTATTCCAGCTCATACTGTTTCCCAGCATTGCAGCGGATATTAGCAGCATATTGAAGAGTGGATTTGAAAAACCAAGTACTGTGAGTATAGAGAGGCGAGGAAAACATAGCATTTAAAGTAAGACATGAGGAGGGGCATTTTCAATATGATGTCTAAAGCTGATTTTGGACGTTTTGCAAAAAAAAAAAAAATCCAAAAATCCAGTAGTGAACATGGCCATTTTCAAACCAGAAAAAAATCCAACTTTTTGTTTCAATAATGGTCATTTGGTAAACGTGTTTGTGCTCAGTGAGTCTATCTTTTAGGACCATTTTTGAAAAAAAAAAAAAAAAAAAGTCTAAAGGAAAAATGCACGAAAACAAAACATTGGGATATATGGGGGAGGGGGGGGGCTCAGAGGCATAGCTAGGGGAGTTGCCAGGGAAGCAACCGCTCCCGTAAATAGACTTCTGATGGCACAGGTGCCTATTTTTCACGTGATCTGTCACGTTTAAAATACACACCAGCACCGTCGGCAGTCTGCTTCCCCTGTGCTCTCAACTTGGCTATGCTTCTGGGGGGCCTAGCATTCTTAGTAGACTAGCCACATAGATATCCCAGCAGAGCAGTTGGGCACCCTAGAGGGCACTGCAGTGGATGTCACATAAAAGATCCCAGGTACACATCTCACCATTATTCCCTTGTATTGGAAGTCCTCCAAAACCCACCAAAAACCTACTGTACCCAACTGTACACCACTACAAGAGCCCTCATGCCTGCAGGTGTCATCTATATGTAGGTACAGTAAGTTTGTGGGGTGTTGGAGGGCTCAGACGTTGAACCACAAGTGTAACAGTTACAGTGGATTGTGGGCCTGGTCCCCTTATCTAGAGTACACTGCATCGACCACAAGCCTACTCCAGTCCTACTTGCTGCTCTAATAGGACTGGCCATAACATCTGAAGCTGTCATAAAGGCTGGTATGTACTGTTTCTTTCACTTCTTTGGAGGTGGGAGGTCAATAACTACCAGGTGAGTAAGGGGGGGGGGGGATACCTTAATCCCACCAGTGGTCATCTCGTCATTTAGGGCACCTTTTTGTGACTTAGATGTGATGAAACAAGGCTAGACCAAAATGTTTAACTTTTAGCCCTGGACATTTTTATTTATTTTGATTTATTAACCGCCTTTATGAAGAGATTCACCCAAGGCAGTGTACAATAGGTACAGTTTAACGTCAAACTTACAATTTTGTTAACAATATAACTATAGTAATTATTATTTAAAAAAAAGAATGTCCTTCAACAGAATATTTATTCAGAAAAATGTGTTCTGAAAAGAATATTTATTATTCAAAAAATTTTTATTGTTCAAACAAAAATGACACCATTCCACTCGGGCATTTAAACCCATCGGTACCATTGATTTCAATTGAAAAATCCATTTTTGCTCCTGTTGTAAAAGTAACCTACATCTATCTCCTCCTGTGCTCAACGGGGTTACTCTTTGTAAGATCACACACTGCAGGGTGTCAAATGTATGTCCGTGTTCAACACAGTGGGCTGCAAGCGGCAATGTGGTGTTTCCTGTATTAATCATACTTTTATGCTCAACTAATCGTGTTGTCAGCTTACTTGTAGTCTGTCTGGCAGGACATAACTTTTCTTACAGGATCTTGAAAAACTGTAGTTTCTATCATCATAGCACACATAGCACCAGCACTGACAGACATAAGAGTTCCTTCAAATTTTTACTTCTACTAAAAGCAAATCTACCTGTAGAGTTTTCAAAAATGGGGACTGTAGAAAGCACATTCCAGTGCATCCATATTATTCTCCAGATGTGAGATGCCACAGAGCAGTACTGTAGTACATATATGAGAACTGATTCATCCTTAGGAGTCTGTTGCCAAGGTCTTAGTAGAAGCTCCTGATTATTATATTTCGACCTACAATAGGCTTGTTTAACCACTCGAAGGAAATAACCCTGTTGCTGTAATCTAGCAGAAAGGTCTTGGGATTGTCTTTTAAATTCCTCATCTTTAGTACAAAGATGTCTATATCTGATGAACTGAGAAAACGGAAGACTATCTTTTAATGTCAGCGGATGACAGCTCCTATAAACTAAAAAGGTATTCCGATCCATCTGCTTTCGATATACAGTAGTGTTAATTTTATCCAATCATGACACTTGTTCAAAAACTGAACAAAATCTAAAAGTTAGTGAACTTCCCCTTCCCAAAGAAGGAAAATATCATCGATGAACTGACTCCAAAATTTGACATTTTTATATGCTTCTGCTGTATACACAATTTTTTCTTCAAACATTGTCATAAACAAATTGGCAACTGATGGGGCCATTGTGGCTTCCATCGCTAATCCAGAAGTTTACTGAAAAATATGTTCTCCAAATTGAAAAAAAAATTTCTTCCATCGCCAGTGTTGCCAGTTGGATTAAAAACTTTGTTGGTACCCGAGATGCTGAGCGCTGATTCAAAAACATTTCTAGTATCTGTAATGCTTCCTTCTGGGGGATCATTGTATATAAGGAAGTTACATCCAAGGTAGCAAGTACACAGTGTTGAACATTAGAAAGAATCATATCCAAACATCTCATGAAGTCGGTAGAATCCTTTAGATAGGACTTACTTTCACTAACAAAATTTGTAGGAAACAATCAAGGAATATGGACAAAGGTTCCTGCTCCAACCCTCTACTTGAAACATTCACTCTCAGGTAGTTCAATCAAAGTCTTATGGATCTTTGGAAGGGTATAAAAAAAACTGGAGTTTTTTGATGTAACACGTTCAAAAAAATGAAATTCCTTTTGTGTTAAATAACCTTGTGCATATCCTTTTTTTTTTTTTGTTACATTTGTACCCCTTGCTTTCCCACTCATGGCAGGCTCAATGTGGTTTACATGGGGCAATGGAGGGTTAAGTGACTTGCCCAGAGTCCACAAGGAGCTACCTGGGCTTGAAGTGGGAATTGAACTCAGTTCCCCAGGACCAAAGTCCACCACCCTAACCACTAGGCCACTCCTCCACTTGTCAGATGTAACATTCTCTCTTGCAACCTCTCTGTTGGATTACTATCTACATTTTTGTAATCATCAGTATTCAAAAGTTGCCTATATACATCATCCTCATATTTCTGCCTATCTTGGATGATATAGCTCCCCCTTTATCCACCCTTCAGATCACTATATCAGAATTATTTTGTAGGGCCTTTACCTGTTCTCTTTCTTCTTTAGTTAAATTGTAGATAACTTTCATGTCAGATCACATTTCCAATTTATCTAAATCTCGCAAAACCAATTGTTTAAATGTCATCAATACTGGATCTAAAGATACAGGAGGGATCCATCATGATTTATTCTTTATTGTGGACAAATCTCAAAACAACAATTTAATCTGAAGCAGTGGCGTTCCTAGGGTGGCTGACACCCAGGGCAGATCGCCGATGCGCCCCCCCAGGTGCAGCGCGACCCCCCTCCCCCGGCAAAAGGACACCCCCCGGGTGCATTTTTACCTGCTGGGGGGGGGGGGTGCCACGCGCCAGTCAGCTTCGCTCGTTCCATGCTCCCTCTGCCCTGGAACAGGAAGTAACCTGTTCCGGGGCAGAGGGAGCATGGAACGAGCGGAGCTGACAGGCACGTGGCACCCCCCCCCCAGCGGCATGCACCCAGGGCGGACCGCCCCCCCTTGGTATGTCACTGATCTGAAGAACTCGCATAAATTTCTCCAAGTTTATCCAACTTTGAAAGGGATTATAAAGTTGCGTAGGAACAATAGAAAGTCCTTTAGCTAAAACATTACATTCCACAGTTTATAGTGGATATTGTGATAAATTAATAATCACAGATTGACTCATTGTTGAGACCGTGTGTGTGTGTGTGTGGGGGGGGGGGGGGGGCGTTCTTGATATTTCTGCATTTTCACCCATTCATGAGGTCTCTCTTGAAAGACATCTCCTCCTCATCACTGGGGGAAGTGCCCCCTGCCTCTTCCTCGGCATCTGCATCCACCTTTGTCTATAAAAGAGGAAGAGAAGACATTAGCACTTTCAGAACCTGATGAACTATCTTCTGATAAGTTGTCTCTTCCTTCAAAAGGAGGTTTTATAACTTCAGTTTTCTTCTCTAGCCATGGATAAACCTTTTTCTCGTTCTCAAATGACTCAATTGTATTTGATCAAACTCAGATCTAATCAAAGCTGTGACTTCTTTAGTCTTATCTCTCTATATAAAAAGCAACACCAACGTTCTATGAAGCCTCCAGCCGGAAGTGTGAAGGGGGCGAGATATCCGGTTTCCCTATGAGTGTCTGCCCCGCCCTCTCTGTAACACAGTCAGTGAAGGAAAACAGCAGAGCACGAAATCAAATCGCTGGCTCTGTAACAGTGAAGGACTCAGAGGGGGGGAGGGGAGAGAGGCCAGAGGGCAGGGACACACACACTCCCACATGCACACAGAAGAAAACATTGCTAGCCCCCGTTTCATTTGCATCAGAAACGGGGCTTTTTTACTAGTTTATAATAAGCACCATTAAATCAAGCACACATTTATTTAAAATACCTTTCCATCTTTGTAAAAATAATTTATCATCCAATAATAATTTTGGTTCTTTATTAATCCGCAACCCTCATGGAATAAGCTACTTTTTACAATGTTAAGGTTGCTCTATGTAACTCTGCTTTAACTAGTCTTTTATTAATATTGAGGAGAGTTCCCCAAGAAGCAGTCAAAGCAATTGATGGATCTAATTGCAATAGAGTCCTTTTAATGTATCTGCGACATATTAAGTTGAAAACTACATCCAGTTTTCCAAATATGTGAGGTCATAATTCACTTCAACAGAAGAATAAATATTCTTTTGTTGAATGACATTGTTTTTTTGAATCATATTATTTGAACAGAATTGTAGTGCTTGTGTCTATGTTGGACTCTGATTGGCTAATTGAAAACTGAGCGTCTGATGTCACTGAATAAAGAGAGCCGCCATTTTAATAATATTGTGAGATCTTTAAGAGGAACGTGTTTGCGCCATGTAAAATATGCTGTCTGATTATTTATGGTGTATAAATTGAACTCTATTGATAATACAGGAATGATTTGTTTTATTTGCAGTCCCAGATGACTATATCCTGAAGCAGCCTTGCAAAATGCTGGCCATCGTTGACTGTCACTGTGGGACTTGAAGACACATAGAAATTGATTGATTAAGCTGATTCTCTGTAGGACATCTTGAAAAAGACAGATAATCTGTTTAGATAAGTACTCCTATTTAAGGATTTTTTGGATTATCACTGTATTTTGAAGTATTTAAAGTTTTGGACTATTGAATAAAGTATGATAATGGTAAAATAAGGAAGGTTTTTTTATGCTGATGATGACAACTCCAGCTCCGTAGGGTTTGTATACCTGGAGTGGTCTTGAGGCTTTTCCTTCCATTTTTTACTTTTTCATGAGGTACCTGCTTTACTAGACAGGCCTTAGGTATGTTATAAAGGAAAGAAGATATAATTTGTTTACTTTTGAATAACCATTTAGTCCTCTGTCTTGTTTATTGATTTTGCCTAGAGAAAGGACTGCATATTTTGTTTTTTGAAAGGAAGGAGGGGAATCACCTAATAATGCTGTTTTCACCTAAGAATATTTTTCATCCCTTTGCTTTTATGCTTCTTGCCTGTTTACTCCAGTTTAGATACTGAGCTGAGTCTGCTTCATCCACTGTGACCTGGTATATATTTTGTTTTTTTGGTGCTCTATCTGCAGTGCTTCTATTTTTCTCCCTACGTAAAGCAACAGTCACCCATTTACAAGTATTTCTATAGGGCCTTTATGGCAACAGTCACACCAGCTTGGGGGGGACTCTCTATAATTGTCTCAATCGCTCCGTGGCACCAATATGTGCTGGGAAGGAAGGAAGCAATCAAGTATTGAAGTCAAAGGAAAAGGAGCTCACATCACGGAAGAATATGTTCTCAACTAGTAACTAATCCTAAGACTCAATATAATAGAAAACAATTTATTAATTAGTGTAATGAACCTTAGAAACGTTCACATCTGGATCAGAAATGAACAAGTTTAATTTCCTCCAATGAGCTACAGACATTCTGCTTTTAATCTGCAACATATTCTTATCACCCACATACCTTAACCATCAAAAATCTTTTTATTAAATATTCTAATAAAACCAAGCATCAATGCCTTAATTGAAAATAAGGACTCAAGTAGTTCCAATGATGAAATTGAATTAAAGGTAGAATGCACCGATCTCAATGCATAGGATGCGGGCACCTGTTGGGAAGCCTGTTCAGTGAAGTGAATAATAATCCATGTCAACATCTCATTTTTGAAATGTTGTCTTTGGTTTGAATCAAACATTCTGGAAAGGGGATTCATTTCTTCTCTGTTTCAAAGCAGTTTATCTGACTTAAAAATTAAGGGCCTCTTTTATCGAGCTGTGCCAGCGGTCCCTGGTGTGGTAATGCTAATGGGTTTCTTCGGCATTGCCGAGCGGGAACCACTAGCATGGCTTGATAAAAGAGGCCCTAACTGCTTTAAACAAGAGCATTTACACTTGTCTGGGTAAATTCTGTTCCAATTTTTGTTTTGGCCACCAGTCAAAGATAACAGCTGTACACTTGTGGGTTCATTGAACTTTACGTGCTTGTTGGCTGCATCATTGACTAGAAGTAATAACCAATAATTAAAACATTTCAGGTCATCTTGAGAAAAGCACAGTTTTCTCATGCTTGGAAAGGTGATATAACTGCCCCTCCCTCTGAATGTCCAAAATTAGGATCTGTCAACCGAGTCACATTGCTGTGCATAAGCAGAGCACACAACCATCAGTACAACATGTTAGAAAAAGGAAAAAAAAAAAAAGATCAGTCAAGGGCATTCCAAGAAGATTTGTTTCATTTGCTTTGAACATATTTTGATTTAATTCAACTCATAATTATGATCAAAAGAACTTATTTCATGCATTCTATTTACATGGACAATTCTTAGCCTTGACTTGTGACTGAAATCTTGAAAGCTGAGGGTTTGTTTTTCTTTTGATGATTGAATTGATGTTAAAGATGTTCTATTTTCCATTTATTTCTTTAGTATCAATTGCAAAAGATGTTCTATGTTCCGTTTATTTCTTTAGTATCAATTGCATCTATTCATGCAGGAAAGAAAATGTAAGAGGCTATAGACATTGAAAAGAGGAAAAGGAAGCAGGAGAAAATGTGGTATAATCTTGCTAGTTAATATTTAAAAGCACCTATGTGGTTTCTGTGCTGGCCAGATGACTGCTTTCCTTTGAAACTTTTCTACCATCAAAAGGATACATTTTGTCCCTATAAGTCCAATATACGGCAAAAATGAATCTGTATATGTTGAGAAGGGGCTGGGGCATTTTGGAGACTGGGGCTAAAAGTTATGTGGATTGCTGCAATATCTAGTTGCTATCCAGGTAATTTGTTCCATATCAGTGGATTGCCTAAATATTAATTTATTTAAAATCATTTACAGTAGATTCCGGGGACTCCTATACTTTGTTCCAATTAAGTGGCTGCTCCAAATATACAAAGTTGTCAGGGAATCATGAAAAATGAGTACAGTACAAGCACAAGGTAAAAGTAAAATTTTTCATTTATTCTGGAACACAACTCAGCAACAACTCTGACCTCTTTTTTTAAACATTGGGCCACTCACATGAAAACCTTGTCCAGTTACAATTGAGAACCATTGATTGAGGGCCTCTTCAACCTCTGGATCCTTACTGCCACACTTCCATTTTTGGTAAACTCCCTTTTGTCTTATGTAATGTCATTTATTTCTCATTTTCTCTTGTACAACCCATGCTATTATAGATTTTGGCACTCCAGTAATCTCTGCCAATAATCTCTGCCAGTTGGCATTGACTGGTGTTTGGTGGTTGTTTTTTTCAATTGTTCAAGGAAGCCAGTCTGTGAGTGTTAGATCTTTCCTAGGCATTTTAAATGCACATGCCACAGGTGGAATGCGGCATACAACACAGTATCATGTGTATGCAAATGCAGCCACCCATTTATGCTTAATGGGAAAGTGACACATCAGTGAGATTCTGTGGATGATACTGGCCCAAATAAATGGCATGGGGGCTCATTTTCAAAGCACTTAGCCTTCCAAAGTTCCATAGAAACCTATGGAACTTTGGGAGGCTAAGTGCTTTGAAAATATGCCTTATGGTGTCCCAAATAAGCAAAACTTTTCCTCTTTATAATTTTGCTTTGCTTTTGTTCTCCCCAGGGGCGGACTGACTATACTGGCACCCGGGCAGTGCCCAAGGGCCCAGTGCCACTCCCCTTCCTGCACACTACAGCCCCTATAAGCATCGGTGGATCCATCCCAGGCCTACCTTGAAGGGCCCTGGTGATCTAGTGGCCACTTTGGGGGCAGGAAAGAGGCTTACTCTTTCCTGCCCACTGCTGCTGCTGTTCTCGGCACTGCTGTGTCTTCAAAATGGCTGCCGAGAGTTCCTGTGGCAGTCTTGTGAGACTGCCAAGACCCACAACACTGCCACAGGATTGAGCAGCTGCAGTATTCAAAAAAGAATTGGGTTCTTTCCTGCCCCAAAAGAGGGCACTAGACCACCTGAGTCCTTCAAGATAGACCTGGAGAGGGCACACTGAGGCTTGGGAGGAGGGCTGTATTATGCAGGAAGGTGCTGGAAACAAAGGTGGGGGCTGTAGTGTGCAGGAGGGGTGTTGGAAAAAAGATGGGGGCTATCATGGGAAGGATGGGGGTGCTGAAAACAAAGGTGGTGGTTGTGGAGTTAAGTGTTGGAGGCACCAGGGGCCGGCCAGCAGCAGGGGTGGGGGCCAGAGGGGGCCCAATGACCTTTACTGCCCAGGTGCCAGATCAGTGTCAGTCCGCCCTTGGTTCTCCTGTGTTTGGACCAAATAAATGGCTGCCCAGATAAACTGGTGTCCTGATTACCCGGAATCTAATGTACTACACTGCCATTCTAGTTAGCAGTCCTAACACAGGGACTTTGGGCAAGTGTCTTTGAATTCTTATTTGGACAATATAAAAACTGCAATTTTAGGCTAGAGATTTACTATGAAACCATACAGTCGGGCCATCAAAAGATTTTTTTTCGGGGGGGGGGGGGGGGGGCAAAGGCCAAGTGTAGGAAGTTCCTCCATATGTGTACAGCCTAATCCTGTATTTGGATTTTAAGATGAATTACTAATTTTTTTCCAAATCTGAGCTGAAGGTGAGTTACATATTCAAGTATAGTTGCTGATTCCTGCTCAGAAGGGATTACAATTTAACAGGGCAATTCTATAATCGGGCATTCCCAGATGAGCCCCCAGATGTCTGTTATGGTCTATTGTCCCCAGAAGTCAGGTGTCAGCTTTGGCTTTATTTTGGGTCCACTTCTTAGGGGCCATGGGTTTTGTAGCACAATAATACAACACACAGGTGTGGCTTGCAAAAACGTATTTTATATTGAAATAAGCTTAATAGATTTACAGTACTTAAGGCAGGAAGGTATTACAGTGCTGCTTCTGTGTGTGCCTCTCTTTCTGATTCTGCCTGTCTGTGAGTGAATGAGAGTCTGCCCTTCTGTTGGGGGCTGAAGGAAGGGGTGTGTGTGTGTGTGTGTGTGTTTGTGTGTGATGGAATGGCTTTCTCAGAAAAAAGGTCTGCAGGTATGAGGGGTGTCTGGGTGTGTGTATGCTTTTGTCCTGGGTGTGAATGTGTCCTTTTATATCCCTGAGCTACCTCTTTCCAGCATATTCCTGTGTAATAATTTAGTTTGTTTGAGCTGATGTCTCCTGATTACCCAAGAGGTGTGAATTCCTTTGAAGGTCCACTAGTTGGAGTCAGTTCTTCTGACCTCCTTTTGTTGTGCTGAGCACTGGTTTTGGTATCTTTTGTTGCTCTAAAGTAGGGTGTTTAAGACATGGTAACTACCATGGAGACATCCTGTCTATCTGTATTCACATCACCAGACTAGTGAGGGGGAGGGGGAGGTCAGGGTTGCTTGCAAAATCTCCCAGATGCCTTTAGCTGACATTCTGAGTAGGCCTTGAAGCCTCAGTTAGGCTAACTGATGCTGACAGGTGCATGCAGTTATGTGTGCCTTTTGTGCATATTACCAAGAAAATTGGCACTTATGCAAGTACTTACACTATGTGTTATTCATAGCAGGGTGCGTAAGTACCTTTAGTGTATAACAGCAAGGGGAGTATACACAAGGGTAGAGGGCATGGGCATGTCTCCTGTTTGCACATATAAGAGGGTATTCAATAAATGGCACCGAAAAACTTGAGCACTAAGCACTATTCTATAAAGGGTCTGGTGTACATGCTGGTGCCCAACGTATGTGTGCTTTGGGAGAATTCTGTAAATCCACGCACAACTTTTTGGAACATCCCCAATATGTCCCTAGCCACTTCCCCTTTTCAGGCACTGTGCTTTATAGAATAGTGTGTAGCGAGATGCGTGTGCAAATTTTTATGACTGCCAATTAACATCAATAATTGGTTGTTAGCACCCAATTATTAGTCAATTTATTTGCGTGCACATCTCTGATGTGAGCACCATATTGGGTGCAGAAATTTGGGTGCAATATGTAGAATCTCGGGGATAACTTATGCATAAATCATTTTTATTGATCAAAGCCACATGAATGGTACAGAAATGTGCTTCCAGTGTAAGTGATCAACAACAACCACAACTACAACAACAGAGCTTAATAGTATACCCACACATCCCACCCACCCTGTTATATTCTAGTCTTTTTACCACCACCCCAAATTATTATGTACCAGCCACCCACAATTTGGAGTGATAAAAGACCAAGGCCACGTATGAGAAAAGCAATTTTTATTACTTACCAAAGTACAGATACAATTAATAATTTCTCATGAGAGGACAGCACTGCTACACATAGGTGTTGTCTGTAACCGTCTCTCCAAAGTATTGTTCTGATTCAACTGCTTATATACCTTTATTTTAAACAGCGCTTCACATAGGTTTAGAAAGTTATCTTCCTCAAAGATCATCCTGTTTTCTTTCAACACCATCTGTTTCCACTCTAATGCTAAACCACATTTTCTTGTTTATTTATAATTGCTCCTTTCCCATGCCTGTTTGCACGCAGGAATTTCTTATCAGATCATCCTTTGGCCCTGTTCCATGGTGCATGACCTGTGCTCATTATTTACAACCCCCCACCCACTGGCACCATGGTAAATAAAACAGCAAAGTTGCTAAAAGGCAATAAAAGCTGTCAAATATTTAAGAACTGACTCCTGACTTGTACAGGTAAAGTATTGCAAAAAGGCCCCCAAGTGGCACAGAACCTGGTTCCCTGAGCATCAGCAAAGTCATGAATCTGAAGGCGTTCCATACGCATCTGATCAATCGTATAAGAATGCCACCGCTGCTGAGAAGGCATTGCAGGGATGTATACCATCTGGTCCAAGTGATTTGTTACTGATTCGTTTGTCAAATTTTCCCATTACATCTTCCAGATTCAAAGAGATTTGTTTCCCTTCCTTCAACTCATCTCCAATAAGTACCATATCTGGCACTGGTATCTCTCTCGCAACTTTCTCAGTGAAGACTGAAGCAAAGACTTTTCTAGGGGCCCTTGTACAAAGGTGCACAGGCACCTACGCACATCCAATGTGCGTCAGATTGGCAGTTACTGCCTGGCTACCGCGTGCCTCAGGCAGTAATTCCATTTTTGGTGAGTGTTCAAAACACATGGTAGAAATATTTTCTATTTTCTACTGTGTGGCGCTTAACTGGCGGTAATCGTCAGTTGACGGGAGCTGGACACTTACCGCCGGGTTAGTGCATGAGACCTTACTGCTAAGTCAATCGGTGGTGGTAAAGTCTTAGGCCAAAAGTGGACACACACTGGTTTTTATTTTCCCACATGTCCATTTTCCAGCACATTAAAAAAAATTCCTTTTTTCCAGGCTCGCTGAGGAAATGGACCAGCATGCATCCAAAATTTGCATCTACACCAGTGCAAGCCACTTTTGGGCACACCTTAGTAAAAGGGCCCCGTGGAGGGTCATAATCGAACGCGAACACCCGTCTCCATGGGCGTCTATGTCCGAGAACGGGTACGTGAAGGGGTGGGACAGACCGTATTTTCGAAAAAAATGGGCGCCCATCTTTTTTTTTGATAATACGATTTGTGCCGGGCAAATGCATCGGATATGTGCGGATTTGAGCTGGGCATTTTTGTTTTTCAGTGATAATGGAAAACGAAGGCGCCCAGCTCAAAAATGAACAAATCCAAGGCATTGGGTCATGGGAAGGGCCAGGATTCGTAGTGTACTGGTCCCCATCACATGCCAGGACACCCACCGGGCACCCTAGGGGGCACTTGTAACAAGTTAAAAAAAGTAAAATAACTCCCAAGTCCATAGCTCCCTTCCTTTGGGTGCTGAGCCCCTCAAATCCCCCCCAAAACCCACAGCCCACATCTCTACACCATTACCATAGCCCTTATGGCTGAAGGGGGGCACCTAGATGTGGGTACAGTGGGTTTTGGAGGTGGTTTGGAGGGCTCCCATTTACCACCACAGGTGTAACAGGTAGGGGGGGGGATGGACCTGGGTCCACCTGGTTGACGTCCACTGTACCCACTAACAACTGCTCCAGGGACCTGCATACTGCTGTGATGGAGCTGGGTATGGCGTTTGAGGCTGGCATACAGGCTGGAAAAAAAAGTTGTTAAAGTTGATTTTTTTTGGTGGGAGGGGGTTAGTGATCACTGGGAGAGTCATGGGAGGTCATCCCCGATTCCCTCCAGTGGTCATCTGGACAATTGGGGCACTTTTTGGGGCTTGTTCGTGAGAAAAAAGGGTCCAAAAAAAGTGACCCAACTTCTCGCTAAAAACGCTTTTCTTTTTTCTATTATCGGCCAAGGGCGCCCATCTCTGCTCGGCCGATAAACACACCCCAGTCTCGCCACTACGACTCCGACAAGCCCCTGTCAACTTTGTTCTTTCCCGCGACAGATTGCAATTGAATGCGCCCAAAATCGGCTTTTGATTATACCGATTTGGGTGCCCACCGGAGAAAGGCGCCCATCTCCTGATTTGGGTCAAAATATGGGCGCCCATCACTTTCGAAAATAAGGCTGTTAGACTCTCCATTATGGCGTTGTCTTCCCCGAGTGTCCATTTTACCCTTCAGTCATCTAGATATCTAACTGATTTTTTACCGGCTCCTTGCTTCTAATATACCTAATTGGTTCAAGGGCCAGGGGTGGGTGGGATGGAATTAAACTCTAAACTGAGGTTTCCTGTGACTATTAGCTCTACTCTACAATGATGCTATGGTAAACTCTAAAATAGTCTATTTAAATGCTAGCCTATGAAACTGTAATAAATACTTTAAATGTTATAAAATTATCCCTTAAACTGCCTGTGCTAAATAAGTAGAGTAACTTAAAATAAAGACACTGAGAATACCTATTTAACTCTAACGTTCCCCAAGCGTAAAAGCAATTTCCCAGCAAATAACTCACCAGTAAAGGTCTCTCTCTCCTTGGAAGTCCTCTCACAGCACCTCTTCTGGGTTCTTGCACCAATTTTCCAGTTTATTTTACACACACATAAATATTTTGTAATGTTATGCAGGCTATATGCACTTTTATGTAAATGCATAACTTCCAGGCTATTCTATTAAAAAAAACTAGTAAAATAGGCCCGTTTCTGACACAAATGAAATGGGCGCTAGCAAGGTTTTCTTCGGCTCCCCTGCAGCCACTCATGTCCAGTGACCCTCCTCTCCCCCTGCGCCCACTACAGCCACCAATATCCAGCGAATCTCCTCTCTCCCCTGCTCCCCTTCTGCCACCCATGTCCAGCAACCCTCCTCTCTCCCCTGTCCCCCCTCCAGCCACCCATGTCCAGTGACCCCCTGCCCCCTGCCCCCCTGCAGCCACCCATATCCAGCAACCCTCCTCTCTCCCCTGCCCCCCATGTCCAGCGACCTTCCTCTCTCCCCTGCCCCCCCTCCAGCCACCCATGTCCAGCGACCCTCCTCTCTCCCCTGCCCCCCCTCCAGCCACCCATGTCCAGCGACCCTCCTCTGGACATGGATCAGCTGTGAGGCATGTTTTGTTTCCCCCGAGTTCTGAAGTTGACATCATAATGGCTACGGTGATGTCAGCCTGATCTACAGAGCCTAGCAAACCAACTTGGAATGAGCCACGGTCCCAGGCAGCAAGTCAGAACATGGGAGGTGTGAATTATTATATAGGATAATTCAGTTATGTGGTGCAATTAAAGACAGCCTTTTTTTTGGTCTAAATGTATAGTGCTGGAATATCACCACCATCCATACAGTTAAATAGACCACCCTCACTGTGCCCAAGCACTAACCATTTAGCAATGCAGCAGTTAGTGATTTTCAGTGATATCTGTATAGTGCTATTGAAAAATCATGGATAAGAAGCATACATGAGTAGTGGTGGCTGCTAAATTTACAAGTCCCTTTGAGTTGATAATATTGTTAGGTGTCAACTACATTTGATCACTTTTCAGAATAGTTGCAAAACTGGATATCTGAATTCAGTAATCAAGGACATAACCAAAAGATAAATGCATAGAAAGATCTCAAACAATTTTCCCCATGTCTCTCCTGCAGTTTCAACACTTATTGGATCCATTTGTAAAAGAAACTTGTGTATGTCCACAGCTAGTTAAATATGCATCCAGTGTGCTTATTGTGCCCCTCTCCAAATGCTGATGTACAGTGCTATGTCAACCTTTGAAATAATATGATGCTGTCGGTTCCAGTGTTTTGAAAACCATCTGCTATGCCATGAATTTTAAGCAGGTGTCCTATGGCAGCTCCATTGAAATCAATGGGGCTGCAATTGGATCACAAGCTGTAGCACACCCAGGACGACATTGAAAAAATATAAAATATAGCATTTCCTTTTTTTCCTAACTCTGGAACATCTCTAATGTCAAATGCCTTATAGTAGGTTAGTCACATTCTGCATATCTTAAGGAACTGCATACAAATTCACTGCTATTCCAGCCTTGTTCTCTCTGTTAAATTTCATAATCTGAATTGTAGCTATAGTGCCAAATGCAATCAGCACATGCTTTGCATAAACCAATAACTGATTCTTAATATAGGTTCAGAGTCAATGTACTAGCATTGATTTTCTAACAACAGCACCACTGTTTATTATTTCTAACCTTTTTTCATTTTGGTTGGTTAATTGGTTGTAATTTTAAAAGAAAGGCATGAGAGGTTTTATAATGTGGTTCAAAATATGAGATGTGGTCGGTCAGTGATGGCCTTGCTTTATGAGGAGTCAGAAATACTTGAACTAGATCAGCTGCCTGACTGAAATTGGATTCTTTTGTGAAAACTACTTAATTTGTCCTAGTGATAAACATTTCAGTACTTCTTTAAGCTTTCTCATTTCAATTATAAAATTTTGAGATTAAAGGGATGCTGTCGGTGTTGATAGAATTGAATTGGACAATCTCTAAAAGATAGTATCTTATCTCTCTGTTATTTGTTTCTACCGATTCAGTTGCAGTGAGGTTGATTTAAACTGCTGCATTCCATTCCGTCGGGGACACTTGAATAGGCCATCTTGACAATTACAGACCACCATCAGTTTTTTTTCACTTTGCGTTTCTTTTATGATATGGGATTTTTTTAAATGATGTGTTTCTCACATTTTTCATGTAAAAAACATAGACAATACAGACAGTTCACTGAGGAGAGTACATCAAGTGAAGAAGCACAATACAACAGATGCCCCTTCTCGGAAGAGAGGTTTATGTAATGGAGGTTAGGCTATATGCTATTTATTTAATTAAAAATATTTCTAGCCTGCCTACCAGATATCTAAGCAGGTTATAATACAATGTGCATGAAAATGGCAAAATAAGGGTGGAAGTTATCAATGTGGGCTACCATTAACACATGTTACTTTACCACTGGCTCATGCTATTTTATCCTAGGTCCCATTTTATGCAATTAGATCTAATTACTAACAACTAGGGTTAACAATAAAATAACACATCTTAACAGTAGCCCACATTTATTTATTTATTTGTTGCATTTGTACCCCACATTTTCCCACCTATTTGTAGGCTCAATGTGGCTTACATAGTACCGTCAGAGGTGTTTGCCTAGTCGGTTGAAAACAGATACAAGGTTGTATAGTGATCGTATGAGGTATAAGTGGAGGGTCGGGAGGGATGGAGATTGCGTGTTGTCCAGTACGATTATAGTCTTGCTGTGTTGCTGAGTGAAGAGGTTTACGTGGGGCTTACGTTGGGGTAAGCCGTTTTGAAGAGGATGGTTTTTAGTGATTTCCTGAAGTTCAGGTGGTCGTGGATTGTTTTCACAGCTTTTGGGAGGCCATTCCATAGTTTTGCACTTATGTAGGAGAAGCCAGATGTGTAGGTTGTTTTGTATTTCAGTCCTTTGCAATTTGGGTAGTGTAGGTTTAGGTAGGATCTTGACGATCTAACTTTGTTTCTTATTGGCAGATCTATAAGGTCTAATTCTTTTTTTCTCCTTTTCTCCTCATTGGGACCAATGATATTACCTTACTCCTAATTTGATAGTGGTTTTCGCAATACTTCATGTATTTTCCCCTATCTGGAGCTTTGAGGTTCCTTTTTGTGTAATTTGATATTACGGATTTCTTTATAGGAATCTTTTTTGCAACAAGAGGAGACACCCACAAACTAATCTTTCAAACTTCCTTCAATACATAGTATGGAGTGTTGCCATGGTTTGGGTTTCTGCCAGGTACTTGTGACCTGGCTTGGCCACTGTTTGGAAAACAGGATACTGGACAAGATGGACCATTGGTCTGACCCAGTATGGCTACTCTTATGTTCTTCAGTTTGCTTTCACAATCAAAAACATGGAGACCAACAGACTAAAGCAGTCCTGTTATTCAAAAGGTACCAGAGCTCTGAGCTGCAGGATGATGGCTGAGAAACATGTCACCAAAACTGTCAGTACTTTCATTACTTTTGCCTTTGTCCAGAAAGATATTCTGATTGAGCAGAAACTGTTCAATGTGACAGATGCCTGAAGTTGGATTCCCTCAGAAAACAAGTGCAGAGCTATAGAAGGAGGTATCAAGGCTGAGAAGCATCTGTGATAATAACAAGTATACTGATGAAATAGTTCTTGGGTCATTTAGATCCCCAGCTGAGTTAAAGATGAATCTGAACCAGGAAAAGACAGTGGGACATAGATCACAAAAGCCAGTAAATGAATTACTTCAACTGCACCTGCCATTGAAGTGAGAAACTAATATGCAGTCCTTGAAGTGGAAGAGGTAAAATCATCCCAGGATGAGGAGCAACCAAAATTTGTAAACCCTGAAGCTACAGGAGCAGCATCCGCTGTGTCTAGGAAACAAAGTGTAGTGGTGATTGCTAACTCCCTTCTGAGGGGTATGGAGGCATCCATCTGTATAACATCTAGGGAAGTGAGTTATCTGCTAGATGCCAAGATCCAAAACATTCTGCAGAAATTGCAGAGATTCATCAAGCCCACTGTGCTTCTCATTCATGTTGGCACAAACAAAACTGATAGGTATCTCTCCAATAATATCAAAATTAACTTCATAGCTCTGAGAGAGGGTAAAGCAGATAGTTGTACAGGAGGTGTCCTTCTCAATTATTATAGTTGAGGATAAAGGCTAAGGCAGAGAAGCTCATATTTTGGAAATAAATGTATGGCTGCATGAATGATGTCAATGAGAGCATTTCAACTTCCTGGACCATAAGAGGTTGTTGAACAAAGATGTGTCCACCTATTGAAGAAGGAGAGAAATACTTTCTGAAACAGACTGGATAAATTACTGAATATGGATTTAAATTATGATTGATAGGAGTGGGTGGACAAACCCTTGTACAGAAATGAGGAAAAAAGTCAACATCAGGAAAGCTATGCATACTAATGTCCATAGTATGGGACATAAAATTCTCGATCTAGAAGCTTTAATGCAAGAAACTACTATGCATTTAGTAGTGGTCACAGAGATATCCTTCATAGAGAATCACAACTGGGAAAAAGTTATACTGGGCTATAAGCTATTCAGAAAAGACAGGATAGGAGGAAAAGAAAGCGAGTGGCACAGTATGTAAAATAATAATGTTAAAGCAACATAAATGCAGGGTTTACGAGATAAGGAAGAGGCAAAGAGAGGGAACAGAATATCTGTTTGTATTGTTGTAATATGCAGGTCTCCCTGACAGAAAGTGGAAACAGTAGTAGGAGTGAAGACTACAATCCGGGGAATAGGATATCATCAAGTCAGCCAGATACTGTAGGCTCAATCTCACATTCATTCATGTAGCTGAATTCTGCAAAAACTGAAGGTGTTGCAAAGTTTTTTTTTCAGAAAACCCCAATACACAGCATACCCATGGTTTAATATTGTTATAACTAGGGCCTGTACCACCAATCTCAAGCTGTCTGATGAAAAATACAATCTAAGTTGTTTAATCACCCTCGGCTGCTGAAATACTCATTTACACCTATATCGCATGCATGTGTAAATACTGAGTTCAGAAAGCTGCTATCTACACATTTAGATCCACACCGTGCAGATATTTCAAGGGGGCATTTGAGCAAGGGTTAGTAAGTCTAAGAAGCAGGCATAAAAGGAAAGTTAATGAAAATTAACCTAGGAGTGGGATGCTAGCAGTTAGCTTAAAAAGATCAAAAACTTCTTCTCGCCCATTTATTACCTTCAAATTAAAACCCATGCATATGTGCATCCAAGAAAAATCAAAGCTGTAAAGGATCAAAGAAACTTTGTGATATTTGATCATACATTTGCAAAGAAATTAAAGCAAAATAGATGAACACAGACCCCATTTTCTGGAATGGGCCCTATTTATTAATAATATGCATTAAAAGCAGCATATGTTAGTAACTCATTTTCAGTGTCTTAACCATATTGTGGCTCATGTAAATATTGTTTTTAAGTATGGGTATCATATACCTTTGCCTTGTATGATATAAGAAGAATTGGAGTGATTTTCTAGTTGACTGCCTCACTGGGAGAAGATGATGAGGTTATAGAGTGTTTTTGAGAGAAAATTGGGGTATTTTTCTTTTCCTTTTGTATTTGAGTGTTTATTTTTTTTTATTTCATTTTCAAGTATAATTTTGCTTGATTATAAAGAGGGAAAGTTATAAATAAAACAAGAAAGGGGCCTGTAATTAGAGCTGTACCGAATAGCATATTTTACTATTCGGCCGAATACGAATAATGAAAAATATTAGTCAGACGAATATGAATACCAAATACAAATCATGGGCATTGAACTTTAACATAACAAGTAATAAAAGAAGCAATGTGAAATCAGAGATCAACTGCCAGATTCTATATATCATGCCTAGCATTCCGCGCCTAAATGTAAGCGTATTCTATAACAATGCGTGTAACTTAATAGGCTTAACAAGTCAATCAGCATTGTTAACAAAACTCAATAAGCAATATTAAGCACTAATTGGCAATAATTAGAGTTTACATGCATAACTCACTAAGCATATGCTGTAACCTCACTGTGCCTAAATTCTAATGCGCACATCCAAAAAGGGGAGCAGTTATGGGCGGGGAAATGGGTGTTTCATGGGCGTTCTCAAATTTACATGTGGTGTTGTAGAATGTGGCCCAGACAATGTAAATCTATGTGCAGAGATTTATGCCACATTTTCATTGTTGTAAATGGATACGTGTAGTTTTAGGCGCTGGGATACTAACCTACTTATTTTCAAAAGAGAAAAACGTCTATAGTGCGACCTAAATCGGGAGATAGATGTTTATCTCGCAAAGGCGCCCAAATCGGTATAATCGAAAGCCGATTTTGGGCGTTTCCAACTGCACTCCGTCGCGGGAATGAATAAATTTGACGGGGGCGTGGTGGAGGCGGAACTGGGGCGTGGTTATCAGCCGAGGAGAGATGGGCGTCTTTAGCTGATAATAAAAAAAAAAAGGCGTTTTGACCGCGATTTTGGGTCACTTTTTTTGGACCCTTTTTTTTCACAAACAAGTCCCAAAAAAGTGCCCCAACTGCTCAGATGACCACTGGAGGGAATCGGGGATGACCTCCCCGGACTCCCCCAGTGGTCACTAACCCCCTCCCACCAAACAAAAACCCACTTTAAAAACTTTTTTCCAGCCTGTATGCCAGCCTCAAATGCCGTACCCACCTCCATGACAGCAGAATGTGTTCGATCCTGTCACAGCCTTTCCCTGGGTCAGATGTGGCTCTCGGGTGCAGTACAGTGTCACATCAGCATTGCATTGTGGTGGGTGTAGGGTATTGGGCTCCGTGATTTCATTAGCTTGTGTTACAGTCTCACGATGTTGGTAGTTGGTAGGCTCTTCTCCCATGGTGCTTTTCTCCCTGCCTACTGGGTCAGAGTGTGCCCTGTTGTGTTTTCTGTTGTAGTCCATGTGGTAGTGGCCATTTTTGTAAGCCAGTTTTAGTTCCCTTTCCTGTGTTAGCCACGTTAGAGAACTTAGTTCTTCCCTTGAATGTGGCTGAAAGAGGGCATTGTACAGCATTCTGCCAGCTCGGACCTACTGCTAATCTCAGTACCAGGGAGACTAGTTGCCAATGGGGCACAACCTCTGATCTGCAGTTAACTGTGAGTAAGCGTGCTTATTCCAATAAAGGACGTTTTCGGAGAGATTAGTCTTCAGGTGTCAACTGGTGTGCCAATGTTATATAGCAGCAACAAGTCCTAGAGGCCTGCATATATGCAGGTCCCTGGAGCACTTTTAGTTGGTACCGCAGTGCACTTCAGCCAGGTGGACCCAGGCCCATCCCCCCTACCTGTAACACTTGTGTTGGTAAATGGGAGGCCTCCAAAACCCACTGTACCCACATGTAGGTGCCCCCTTCACCCCTAAGAACTATGGTAGTGTTGTGCATTTGTGGTTAGTGTGTTTTGGGGGAGGGGGGTTGGGTGCTCAGCACCCGTGGTAAGGGAGCTATGTATGTGGGAGCGTTGTCTGAAGTCCACCGCACTGACCTCTAGGGTGCCCAGTTGGTGTCCTGGCATGTCAGGGGGGCGAGTGTACTACGAATCGTGGCCCCTCCCACGACCAAATGGCTCGGATTAGGATGTTTTTGAGCTGGGCGTTTTTAGTTTCCATTATCGCTAAAAAAAACAAACGCCCAGCTGAAAAACGTCCATTTTTTCAAAAATACGGTCTGTCCCGCCTCTTCACATACCTGTTTTCGGACATAGACGCTCATGGAGATAGGCGTTCGCATTCAATTATGTCCCTCCACTTGGCCAAATGCAAATAATATATTTGGGGCACTATTTGGGGCCAAATTGAATCAAATATGAATATTCAGTATAGCCCTACTTGTAATGAAATACCATGTTTGAGTCTCATACTGAAAATACAGTATATTTAGAGAACCTTTTACTGTGTAGGCGCCTACACGCGCCCAGCGTGCATCAGTTTGGAATTACTGCCTGGCTATTGCGTGGTCTGGGTGGTAATTTCATTTTTTACGTGCATCTACTATGCGTACCGGAAATTTTTTTTAATTTTCTGGTGCACGGGTGGTAATCGGCATTTGAATGCATGTTGACCATTACTACCTAGTTAACACGAGACCTTACCGCTAAGTAAATGGATGGCGGTAAGGTCTCAGACCCAAAATGGGCGCACACCAATTTTCATTTTGCCACATGTCCATTTTCGCCCAGGGCTGCCGAGAGACTGGGCCGGGCCTGGGGCCCTGCCCCTGCCGCTCTCACCGACCCGCCCCCCAAAGTCGCCGCTGCCGCTTCCCCCTCCACCCCCCGAGATTGCCGCAGCCACTGCTCCCCCCTTCCGTCCGCCACCGGGCCGGGCCCCCTGCATTGAAATCGCAGTCTCACCTCCGTGAAAGTGCTGCAGGCAGCAGAACACTTCCCTTCGGCCCTCCTTCCCTCCTTGTGTCCCGCCCTCGCGGAAGTTATGTCAAACGAGGGTGGGACACAGGGAGGGAAGGAGGGCCGAAGGGAGGCGTTCTGCTGCCTGCAGCGCTTTCACGGAGGTGAGACTGAGATTTCAATGCAGGGGGAAGACGGTTGACGACGGAGGGCGGGTGGGACTGTGGCACCGGGCCCCCCTTGGAGGCCCGTGCCCGTGGAATTTTGTCCCCCCTGCCCCCCTCTCGGCGGCTATGTTTTCGCCCCCCCCAAAAGACATTTTTTACAGATGCACTGAAAAATGTATCTGAGTGCATCCATAACATGCGCCTATACTAGCGCAGGCCACTTTTCAGCGTACCTTAGTTAAATAACCCCGTAGAGATCTGGGCCACAAAAGAAAAGATCATTCAAAGGGTAGTTTCAATTTGAAAATTAGCTTGAAGGCCCACAGGAACAAAACGCTTATGTCTATTAACTCTTAACAGACTACTCATCTCATAAGATCAAAACAGTTTACAAACATATACAATAAATATAAAATACAATTAAAAAAAAAATAATTTTTAGGAACTCCATCATATTGATTGGAATGACCTAGACACACGTACACAGAAGTCATTAAAATCCTCTCATTCATCTTGCACACGTTATCTTTCCACTGAAGTACTAGTACACCAGGATTGTGAAAATGATTCTTTTGAAGTTATATTTGATAAAAGTCCATTATCATTATGCTTCAGCTTTTTGCATTTTTGGAATGGTGAAAAGTGCTTGGTAGTAGATATGATGAATAAATATGATAATTTGTAATAGGCACTCAATTTTAATTTTAAACTGTTTTCAAGTTTCCATATCCCTTTGTCCCCGGCATTTAGATGTCTGCTCACTTAAAATGTGTCAGCATTCACTACTGAAAATGTCTCGTGATGAAGGAGAATAATGAAGATAATTTAGCTCAGACAAGAAAAATCCATTTTAAATGTGCAACATTGTCGTACAATGATAACTGGCCACCTGAAACAGGCAATTATAATATCAAATATAAGTAGTGGCTGAATAGGATCACAAAGCATCCTTTTTCAACCCTTTTTACAAGAGTGTGTTAAAAAGCAGGGCTATATCTACAGAGCTGTTGAAGGTGTCTTGGTCAAGAGCCTGAGTGTTGATACTGATTGAAAGGCAATGGCATTCATGAATACAGTCTAAGAAATGCAATCACTGTAGCATCCAATGTATGACCTTTTATTCATATTAGGAAATCCAAAATGGTATGATATAATGAAATTTAATTAATATATCATCCATAATGACAGCAAGCTCCATGCAGATGTTTATTAAAAAAGTCATTGATACAATGATCATTCTCCTTCACATGTAACAGCATTTTGTTAATATGATAGGACACTCACTAATAGGATACAGCTGTCAGATCTTATGAACTATTGTGAGGCTCTCACTTTACAATTCAGTATAGCAATTGAAGATGAAAAGAACTTTCAGTAATATATTCTTTATGTAGAGATTTTAGCAATGCCTGTAGCAACTCTTTAAGGCCCAATTAGAAAGCAGTGTAAGGAGTTTCACCAGTAACATAATGAGTTACTGGGTAATCTGACCACTTGTGATTCTATCAATACAGTGGAGCACACAGTAGATGGGAGGCAAAAACCTTGGAACCACATACTATTGGTGTGTGTATAAGCAAATCCGTCTCTGGAGTTTTCGTTAAAAAAACACTCGCACAATCAGGTTTTTCGGCTGCCTCCCGCCTGCCTCTGAGGTTGTCTTACCTCATACAGTACTGTTGTGTAAGTTGCATGAAAAGTGCCTACAGTTTGCGTCCAATAAGCAGGAACATCATGGAATGCGACTGACTGAGGCTTTGCAGGGAGCCGATTGCGGTATGGAGTTTCCTGTTCTGCTTTGCAGGGGGTGCGGGTCGGATGTGTGCAGTGCTCCCATTGGTTATGCTGTACAGTGCACTCAATGGCGAGTGCTGTGTGTGTCTGACCTTTGCCTCCTGTGGCCACTGGAAAACCTGGTTGTGTGCGTACTTTTTGGTGATTTTTGTAAGAAAACTCTGGAGGTAGGTGGGAGGCCACTGCTAAAAAAACCCAAAACAAAACATCGAGGATTACCATGGCATCGAGGATTACCATGTTGTACTGCATATAAATGAGTCCTGTGAACAAATGGCATCATTGGGAGGTATGTTGCCATTCTTGCCGCGTAATAACGGTGTTTCACTGTATGTACAGAGATTCTAGAAAGAAAGGAGTATCCCTTTTTGGCCAGTAGTTAGACTAAGGGGTCGACATAGTCTTGGAGGGAATGGCTCAGGACTATAAAGCCTGCTGTAGAATTTATATCCTTGTATGTTGGCTTTTGTCTCCTGGCCAGGGTCCTCATCATCAGGGAGGGCCCTTTAGCCTGAAGTCATAGTGGTATAACACTACATATTTTTTAGTTTAGAGACACAAGGTCACCCAGACCAAGACCGTCTAATCATTACAGTGTAGGAGCAGATGCACTGAGGAATTCTTTAAATGTAGGGTTACCATATTTTGTCCCCCAAAAAGGAGGACATGTGCCCCGCCCTCACCACACACCCCGCCATGCCCCTTTCACACCCTGCCACACCCCATTTCATGCCCTCGCTCCGCCCCTGTCATATTTTCTCCTCCCCCCTGTCACACACCCCGTCACTCCCCCTCCCTGTCACCTCCCTCCCCTTACCTTACTACTGCCCTGGTGGTCTAGTGACCTCTTTGGGGCAGGAAAGAGCCCCCTCTTTCCAGCCTGGAGTGCTGCCCTGCAAGCATCCTTCCTGTTGCTGATCTCGGCGCTGATTCAAAATGGTCGCTGAGAGTTGAAGTTTTGCAAGGTCACTTCAACTCTCGGCGGCCATTTAGAATTGGCACCGAGATCAGGAACAGGAAGGATGCATGCAGGGCAGCGCTTCGGGCAGGAAAGAGGGGGCTCTTTCCTGCCACGAAGGTGGAAGAGGTCACTAGACCACCAGGGCAGTATTAAGTAAGGGGAGGGGAGGGGAGGCTAGCAATCTGCCCATTTGTCCGGATTTCTGGATAAAAGGGCAGGCTGGGGAGCAACGGCCCGCCCACCAGCCTGCCCGTTTGTCCAGAAATCCGGACAAACGGGCAGATTGGCAAAACCCGCCCGGTTGCCCGGATATGTCCTCAAAAAGAGGACATGTTCGGGTAAATCCGGACATATGGTAACCCTATTTAAATGGCACCTAAAGTTAGGCACTAATTCTGTGGCCAACTCTATGTGTGGAAACACCAGGGCTTTTTTTGAAGGGGTACTTGGGGGTACTGAGTACTGGCACCTTTTCAGTTGTCTGCTAAAATTGACCCATGGACCCCAAGTTTTAATGAAAGAGCTGAGGCTCTACACACCAATTCTGCCTTGTCATACATTCTGTGACCGGTTGCAGGGGGCTTGGCTATTATGAGATGGGCCCCTCAGTGATTACCCCACCCCTGAAGAGTGGCCTAGCATTTGAGTACCGGCACCTTTTTTTACTAGGAAATACGCACTGGGAAACACATTCTAATGACTGCAACACACCCAAACAGGACTGAAATGGCAGACCGGCACAGAAATATACTTACACACCAAGTTATAGTGCCTAAGTGTATCTGTGTCTAATTGCAAAGAGGGATGGGAGGGGATATATAGAACACTGCCCATCACCCTTAAGAATAGTCCCTTAAGTAGTTCGAACCACTTAAAACCCTTAGGCTCACCCAGTGAGGAGGTGAGATGGGTGGTGTGGAGCTAAAAAGACAGGAATCAGGAATGGGGTTAAGGAGTGAAAGAAGTGATCTTCATCATATGCTTTCTCTACGTCTGTCCAGCTACTATGACCTGGCTGAGGTAAGCAAACCTTTTCATATGGACACTTGTAAACCCAGTTCTGAGGCCTGGCTGACCAAAAGAAAGTGAGAGAGAGACTACAAACTGTGTTTGGGCATAGCAATCACAGGCCATAGACTGTCCTTGGACCTTGTCAGTCACAAGCCTATGTCAAGACCTTTCCCCCTGAATTAAAGAGTTTTAACATTTTTGTAAATGAATGAAGTAATAGGCCTCAGGTTTAGTGAATAAAAGTACATAAGTATTGCCATACTGGGACAGACTGAAGGTCCATCAAGCCCAGCATCCTGTTTCCACAGTGGCCAATCCAGGTCACAAATACCTGGCAAGATCCGAAAAAAAAAAGTACAAAACATTTTATGTTGCTGATCCCAGAAATATTTTCCCCAAGTCCAATTTAATAATGGTCTATGGACTTTTCCTTTAGGAAGCCATCCAAACCTTTTTTAAACTCTGTTAAGCTAACCGCCACATCTAAGAGTCCCCCTTCACCCATAAGGGCTATGGTAATGGTGTAGAGTTGTGCGGAGTGGGTTTGGGAGGCTCAGCACCCAAGGGAAGGGAGCTATGCACCAGGGAGGTATTTTAAATTTTTTAAAAAAATTTTTAGAAGTGCCCCCTAGGGTGCCCGGTTGGTGTCCTGGCATGTGAAGGGGACCAGTGCACTACAAATGCTGGCTCCTCCCATGACCAAATGGCTTGGATTTGGCCGGGTTTGAGATCACTGGCATTAGTTTCCATTATGCGTGAAAACCGATGCCGGCCATCTCAAACCCGGCCCCAACCGTATTATCGAAACAAAAGATGGCCAGCCATCTTTTTCGATAATACGGTTTGGGATCGCTTTATGCGGCGCTGGCCATCTAGATGGGCGGCCATCTAGATGGTCGGCGCCGTTCGATTATGCCCTCTATATCTTTTTGGAGATGCGGCGACCAGAATTGAACACAATATTTGAGGTGCGGTCACACCATGGAGCGATACAAAGGCATTATAATGTCCTCATTTTTGTTTTCCATTCCTTTCCTAATAATACCTAACATTCTATTTGCTTTCTTAGCCGCCGTAGCACACTGAGCAGAAGGTTTCAACGTATCATCAACAACGACACCTAGATCCCTTTCTTGGTCAGTGACTCCTAACGTGGAACCTTGCATGAAGTAGCTATAATTTGGGTTCTTCTTTCCCACATGCATCACTTTGCACTTGCTCACATTAAACGTCATCTGCCATTTAGACGCCCAGTCTCCCAGTCTCATAAGGTCCTCTTGTAATTTTTCACATTCCTCCTGCGATTTAACTACTTTGAATAACTTTCCAGCTTATTTTCGAAAGAGATCGCCGGCCATCTTCCGACACAAATTTTTAGAAGTGCCCCCTAGGGTGCGTGGTTGTTGTCCTGGCATTTGAGGGAGACCAGTGCACTACAAATGCTGGCTCCTCCCACGACCAAATGACTTGAATTTGGCCAGGTTTGAGATTGCCGGCGTTAGTTTCCATTATGGGCGAAAACCGATGCCGGCCATCTGAAACCCGGCCATCTTTGACATTTGGCCGGCTCCAACCGTATTATCGAAACAAAAGATGGCCGGCCATCTTTTTCGATAATATGCTTTGGGACTGCTTTTTGCAGCGCCGGCCATCTAGATGGGCTGCGCCATTCGATTATGCCCCTCCACGTGTCGTCAGCAAATTTAATTATCTCACTAATTACCCCCATCTCTAGTTCATTTATAAATATGTTAAAAAGCAGCGGTCCAGCACAGACCCCTGGGGAACCCCACTAACTACCCTTCTCCATTGAGAATACTGACCATTTAACCCTACTCTCTGTTTTCTATCTTTTAACCAGTTTTTAATCCACAATAGGATACTACCTCCTATTCCATGACTCTCCAATTTCCTCTGGAGTCTTTCATGAGGTACTTTGCCAAACTCCTTCTGAAAATCCAGATACACAATATCAACTGGCTCACCTTTATCCACATGTTTGTTCACCCCTTCAAAGAAATGTAATAGATTGGTGAGGCAAGATTTCCCTTCACTAAATCCATGTTGGCTTTGTCTCATTAATCCATGCTTTTGAATATGCTCTGTAATTTTGTTCTTTATAATAGTCTCTACCATTTTGCCTGGCACCGACGTCAGACTCACCGGTCTATAATTTCCCGGATCTCCTCTGGAACCTTTTTTAAAAATTGGCATTACATTTGCCACACTCCAATGTTCTGGTACCATGCTTGATTTTAAGGATAAATTACATATTACTAACAATAGTTCCGCAAGTTCATTTTTCAGTTCTATCAGTACCCGGGATGAATACCTTCCGGTCCAGGAGATTTGCTACTCTTCAATTTGTCAAATTGCCCCATTACATCCTCTAGGTCTATAGAGATTTCATTCAGTTTCTCCGACTCGTCAGCTTTGAATACCATTTCTGGCACCAGTATCTCTCCCAAATCCTCCTCAGTAAAGACTGAAGCAAAGAATTCATTTAATCTCTCCGCTATGGCTTTGTCTTCCCCAATTGCCCCTTTTACCCCTCAGTCATCTAGCGGTCCAACCGATTCTGGTTTTGAACAGCATCCATGCCTGATGTAAATTTTTGACACTCGAAGCCGCTCCTTTAAGTTTTTTTCACCGTTCTTCTCATTTTTTTTGTTACATTTGTACCCCGCACTTTCCCACTCATGGCAGGCTCAATGCGGCTTACACTTTGTATACAGGTACTTATTTGTACCCAGGGCAATGGAGGGTTAAGTGACTTGCCCAGAGTCACAAGGAGCTGCCTGTGCCTGAAGTGGGAATGAAACTCAGTTCCTCAGTTCCCCAGGACCAAAGTCCACCACCCTAACCACTAGGCCACTCCTCCACTCTTTTCCATTCTGCTTTAGAGGCAGCCGAAGTCTTCTATCAAGCACAACCCAAGTCCGAAATCTATAAGGAGAAGAAGCGGGCTGGGATTCCTGGGAGGAAAAGAGAAAAAGTGGGACCAGACAACCCAGGGGATCAGAAACCACTCTCCAGCCTGGGATCTCCAAAGAAGGGATTAGAAAGATGGAAGCACTCGTCTCCATGAACGCACCACGCTCCATTAACCCGGTTGTGGGATCCTTACTCCCCCACCTGTTTCAGGTGTGGGGGAAGAGGCCATATAGCCATGGACTTCCAGGATTTAGCTGAAGATGCCATGGAAGTAAATATAGTAGCCACCAATTGTAGCAGTGTTGTGGAGGCCTTGCATCCTGAGGCCAGGAACTGTGTGTTACAGGTTGAGTTGGAAGTACACCCATATCAGGCACTGTTAGAGTCCGGTAGTGTTAAGACCCTTGTTCAGAGAGAAATACTCACCAGCTAGTAGTTGATTTATTAGCCAGCTGTGATCTTGGCATGTGTACATGGTGACCAGAGGCAGTATTCTACAGCTCAAGTATCCTTTAAAACACCTGTGAGGTAAGCTTAGCTGGAAGTAGCCGTCTTTCCTTGTCTACCTTATCCAGTAGGCTGGGATTTTCAAAATTTTAGTGCTATTTGGGCCCATCTGGCTGCTGGTCCAAAGACAAAGGAGGACCCTGACTTGTATACCGAAAACTCCAAACTGCCTAAACCCTGCCATCAGTGGCGGTTAGAGAAACTGCTTTGCTCTATGAATGTAGGAGCTGCAGTAGATGGAGAAACAGAGCCAGGGGAAGACGGCAGCTAGGACATTCCTGACCCTTTAGATAGTTTACCTGAATGGAGTAGTGAAGGCATTACAGGGAATTTTAAAAGGGCACAGTCAGAGGATGAGTCCTTTAGAGCAGCATGAGCTAGGGTTGTTACAATAGATAGGAATATCGTGGGCAACCAGGACCCCTCTAAATTAGCCCTCCTGTATTTCAAGAGGGCATGGAACAAGCATGTTGGATCTCTGAGGTAGAGGAAGGGATAGTATATGGTATGGATGGGCAGACTGTTTCTAATTTCATGAGTTAGTTATAAACAGTTGTTTGTTTCCTATCAGTTTGCTGTTTTCTATGACTCCCAACTCCCATATGCTCTGAGGAAGAACCCCCCCCCCCCCCATTCTTGGTACTGGCCGGAGGGGCGCCAACTCATCTTTCGCCTCAGGCAGCAGATCGCCTTGGGCTGCCCCTGTCTATCAAGTCATTAAATAACAATGAATGCCATGCAACCTGTTGTACACTGATAAAAAGCCAGTGAAATATTCAGACACTAGTGTTTTCTTTCTTTCTTTACAGTAATTTGATATACTGCCTGAACTAACATGCAGCCCTAGGTGGTTTACAATTCTAAAAAAATAAAAGTAATAAAAAAAATAGGATAAGCATGAGAAGGGAATTACAATATTCTGATAAGTAGAGGAGTGTGGTAGCCGTGCTAGTCCACTCTTAAGGTTATCAATAGAAATCAAACAAAATAAAACATGGAAAAGAAAATAAGATGATACCTTTTTTATTGGACATAACTTAATACATTTCTTGATTAGCTTTCGAAGGTTGCCCTTCTTCCTCAGATCGGAAATAAGCAAATGCACATTTGCTTATTTCCGATTATTCTGATAAGAAAGTGGATAAGACACACACTAAGTAGGACCAATAAATATCCATATAGAGATGGAGCAAACAAAGGGGAAGGGTAGAGTAGCAAGGGAGCCTGGGAAGAGTTCAAACTGACAGCTGTGACCCACAATCGGCTCCCAACCAAAGAGTGTTACCCACAGCCAAAACATTGAAGCACCAAGATTCCAGCTTATATCCACAGTAGGTATTCACTCCTGGCTCTTATTTGAAAATATGGGGGTCATGTACTAGTGTTTAGCGTGTGCTATCTGCCGCAGAGCTCATATGAATAAAACCAACTGTACCTGAATATAACTCTCCTTGGATAACAGGACCTGTGGCAGATGCCATATGCTAATGGTGTTAGCAAGGACTAAAGAAAAGTCCACCAAAGTGAAAGAACATTAAATTCCCACGAGAAGTGCACAGGAAGTGTTGAACAGTGGAAAGTAGACAATGAACTTTATGAGATGAGGACTACCATGTGAAACTTATATGAGACGAGGACAACTATATGGTTGTCCTCGTCTCATGAAGTTCATGGTTTACTTTCCAACACTTTCTGTTAGCAAGGGTTAACCATTAGAAAATGGGCTATATTTGCTTTACTTCCTCTTTTTTCCATTGAATTCAACTTTTTTAAAATTAGCACTCATAGTAGAAGTACACTTGTTGAACACAAATTGATACACTTAAGCAAACCTTGATTTAAAAAATTTTATAGCCTCTTTTTAATTTATCAAAAGTTTTGGATAATATTTTATGTTACTGTAATGTTAATTAAGTGTTATGATACCACTTGATCAGGATGCCTAATTGGTGAATGAAAATCAAATTATAAACATGTTGTAAACAGCAGAAACAGCTGGTGGACTGCTGTTTAGGTGCTTAGTTATTGGTCTGCCCTTGGTGAGCAGCAGATCTTAATCTAACTGGTAGTGCAAGATGGTCCTGCTATGCCAGCATCAGTGTGTGAGTTAGTATATGCACTGCTAATTATGATAATACTGGAAAAACATCAGAGTCAACATTAATCCAGCAGCTCTCAGACATTGCAAAAAAACAGGAAAATACAGTGGGCTCCTTTTACAAAGCTGCACTAGCAATTCCAGCATGGCAATTATGATGAAACCCACAGGAATTGAATGGGCTTTATTGCATTTGACGCACCAGATCACTAGTGCAGCTTTGTAAAAGGAGTCCAATGCCTCTCAAGAACAGCAAACATTTTTAGATTTTAAAACTGGAGGCATTATTTCACTTATTAGTCTGGGAGATTACTAGTCATAGGTGTAGTTTGCCTGCTTTGAGGTTTAAAGTGTAAGGAGGTCAGGTTGGTGGTGTAGGGGGTGGGGGAGGGTGAACTAGCTTCACCCCTCTCCTTACCCCCCTCCCATCCTGGCTGAGACACTTTCTCTCTCTCTCTCTCTCTCTCTCTCTCACACACATCCCCCTCATCCATGCTTGATGCCTCTATCCTCAATCCCCTCCCACCTGTTCAATTATAGCTCTCTTCCAACCACTAATCTCTCAGAATTTGTTTTACTCTTTTTCATCCTGTCATCATCTTTGTTTTGCTTATCTTTAAATACCTAAGAGATGTTAGCAATACTATACATAATCTCCCAGTTTCTATAAAGGTTATGCAAATTTGGGTGCAGATCCCAAATTGGTGCCCAAAATAATTAGTCAGTGGGCTCTAATGATTTGATTATTGAAGCTAACAAGCACTTAATCAGCACTAATTACAATTCAGGTGCCCAGCTGGTCATGTGATATTCTTTTTTTTTCAGTTATAAGAAGTATTTATTGAAATATAAGAGAATACAGAAAACAAGAGTGCAATGAAATACAAATGCAAAAACAAAAACAGCAAAGGTGTTAACATTGAACTACCATAAAGTAACTTTTTTTTTCTAAATTTTACAATAAACAGCACCCAAATCAAACCCCTAAAAAAAAAAATAATAAAAAATTGTAAACCCCCTAGTGGCAGAGCAAGGTATTAAAATGATGGTACCAAATATGTCACAGTGTTTCCCCAAAATGACTCAACACCAACCAGGGAGTTTAACAATAAAAAGAAAATATTTTTTATTAGAATTATATTTAAATGTTAATGAAATTTTACCAACTAGCAAATTTAACATATGTATTTCAATTGCAGGTTTGCAACACAAACCAGTTTAGAAACATTGGGAGCATTTTCAGATAAGTATAAATATTAGGTACATAAATCATTTAAGCACATTCAATTTT
The DNA here is from genome assembly GCF_901765095.1 of Microcaecilia unicolor. Lineage (NCBI taxonomy): Eukaryota > Metazoa > Chordata > Amphibia > Gymnophiona > Siphonopidae > Microcaecilia > Microcaecilia unicolor. Next base: position 109,546,242 of record NC_044034.1, on the reverse strand, counting down.
ACAAAACACTAGATTCTTTAAACTTTCTTTTCTCCTGTCTTTCAGATTTCCAGAGCCCTTCAAGGATCTCAACATGTAAGTTTTCCTCTTCTCTTTTTTTCCTCTTTTAGTTCTCTCTCACTTATTGTTCAGGTTTCCTTTACTATTTTCTCTTATGTGCACTTTTTAAAATAGTTTCAGTCACTTAGCTGCTCTCTTTGTTTTCTCTCTCTGGCTCTCTTGAACGGTGGGCGCCTTTTCTTTCAGGTGATGATCTCCAGCATCAACTTTCTTTCAGTCTTTTCCTAGTAACACGTTCTCACCAATAGAGCTCTCTCCCAACTGCCAGCCTGAGCTGTTTGTCACTCTCCTGCGAGTTCCATCAGCATGCGGAACACTCAGCGCATGCACACAGACCACTCAGTTTCACTGCACTGCTCACTATCTCCACACCAGATCCAGAATGAGCCAGGTAATCTTTTAACATTTAACCCATAGGGTTACAAAATAAAAACCCCAACACAAACTCCCCATTCTCAACACAACCAAAACCCCCAACTTAAAAAGAACAATGTTGTACAAATGGCTCCCAAATTGCTCCCCACTTAGCCAAAGTATGTTGCTGAACAGCCCACAATCTCTCCATTTCAAAAATATACCATAATTTATGTAACCATAAAATCAAAGAAGGAACCTTTGGGGACTTCCAAAGCGCAGCCAAAGTAACTCTAGCAGCTGACATGGCATGTCTAACTATGGGTGCCTAAATTGGTTCATGCGCAAATCAAAAGGGATGTGGCCATGGGAAGGGCATGGGTATGCAATGTTACAGAATAGTGGGGACCCTTGTCCGTGATTCAATCCTTAATATCTATAGTTTCGCAAACTGCTCAGGAGACGACGTCAATAGTGAGTAAATTGGATTTGCTAACAAATGCGTTCGAGACATTGAGACAGGAAACTGTATTGAATAAAATGCAGGTTCAACAGGATATTTCTTTATTGACAAAAAAAAACAGATCTACTGATTAAAGACAAAACAATAATTCATCGTAAATTGGAGAACTTTGAAAATTATAATAGACGCTTGAATCTGCGGATTCTTAATTTCCCCCATTCTTCTGAAATAAATGCGACTGAGATGTTTAAAAAGTACCTAATTGAAAATCTATCTGTTTCTCCAAACCTAATACCTCCTATTAACAAAATATATTATATACCAATTCCTAAAAAGAGAACAGATGGGAATCAAGAACTTCAGGATTTAACAGGTTTCTTGGAAAATTCTAATGATGGGATATTTGAGAGGTGAACCCTCCTTGTCTCAATGGTTTTCGAACAAGATTTGAACATGATTAAAAAACTTTATTTTCGTAATCTTGCAAAACCATTTTATGGTGAAAAACTTTGGATTTACCCTGACGTCGCGAAGATCACCCAGGAAAGACGTCGGTCTTTCTTGGCAATGAGGGACGAAGTTAAGGCCTTAGGGGCCAGTTTTATACTGGCCTACCCTTGTAAATGCCAATTAAAATACTTGGATAATAAATATCACTTTTTAGATCCTGAACATTTGAGGAGTTTCATAGATATGAAGAAAGTGAACAGATAGATCCAGTGTTAATTTAAGATCTTGTAATTCACTAAATGTATGTTTGATGGGGAGATCCAGGCCATATCCTTGTAAATATTTTTCTTGATTTAACTCCTTTTATGTTTCTAGCCTCCTTGTCCTAATTTTGTGGTCTAAGAAAGAAATTTAACTGTAATGGGGGATTATATATTAAAGTAGAATTTTTTTTTTCTGTCTTTCCTAAACAAGATGTAATGCTTGTGTTATGTTTAAAAATCAATCATCAATCAATAAATAAATAAATAAAAAACAGAATAGTGGGGACCCATGCCCAATTTGTACATCAGGATTTGCAGCAGGTTTCAATTGGCGTAAGTCCTCACGCCTCAAATTGAGTGCCAAATTCAGCACTCAAGGCTATTCTATACAGTGCTCATCCTGAAACACCCTTTATAGAATAGTGTCGAGTGCCGAATTTTATTGGTGTCAAATTCTCTGTGCCATTTATAGAATCTGGCCCAATATGCCTTGCAAACAATTGAGGGTCCTTTTACTAAACTGCATAAAGGGTCTGGGCCATGTCAGCACTAGTGCATGGACAGCCGCTAGCGCTGCTTAGTAGACCAGAGCGTAAGCATTAATAAACCTTACCCCCAGATTCTATATATTGTGGTGAGATTTCCACATAGAAATTGATGCATATTCCATAGCAATGCGCATAACCTAATTGGTTAACAAGCCAATCAGTGATGATAATTGCTGACAGCTAGTGTGTTCACATTGGCATGAGCTAACTGATAAATGCAGGGTTAACACAGGAGAACTTTGTGCCTCCTAAATAGAAGGCAGTAAGTGCTCCCACATTAATTTTTTGTAAGTCCCATGTGCTCATGAAAACAATTAGTGTGAGATCTGCAAAATAAATAAATAACATAAAGGGCTTAGTGCATGGAAAAGTCCCGCATTAGAATGCACTAAACTCATAGTTTAGTGCATTTTAGTATAAGGGCCCCTAAAAATGGTTGTGTCATCACTGAAACCAGAAGTTACACAGTAAATAAATAAATAAATAAATAAATAAATAAATACAGAATATTAAACAGAAAGTGATGTGAAAAGTTATAGTGAAGCTCTACAGAACATACAATTAGGGCTTCAGATTTGCAGTTATAACCAGAAAACACTCCTGATGGGGAAATTGGGTGGTTTGGTTATAACTACTACTACTACTATAAATCATTTATATAGCACTACCACTTCACAATTGAACATGAAGAAAAGATAGTCCCTGCTCAAAAGAGTTTACAATCTAAATCTAACAATCTAACTGATAAACCCTGGAAATTTTCCTACTTCGCTGCACTCTGATGATATCATCATGGCCGCATGACATCATCACAGCAAGACCATCATCTCTGCCTCTCCACTGAGCACTGAACATGAAGAGACAGCTATTGCATTGAGCTATAGATATGTGCATATTACTGAGCTCACACTTCCTCTACCCCTCTGGGAACACAGGACTTGGCTGCTGCATTTCCTTAGGCTGGGGAGCTGATGCTGCAGTTATGTGAAAAGCAAAAAAGAAGTATGGAATTGGGCGTGTCAACTCTTCTATCGTTTTTAGAGGAGCAATGGGAATAGAGAGGAATGTGAAAAAATGTTGGAAGATAAAAGTTAACATTAATTCTTCAGCAGCACTAGAAACTATAATCACCAGGCAATCATACTATGCTTAAAAAAACCCAAAAACAAAATAATAACACTTAGGACATACAGATGTTCACAGAAAAGGAAGAACGGCAATTTCTTCAGTGTATATTTAATGTTAACATAGTTTTTTGCAGTCCAAGTACTTTACTTACAAGGGAAAGATTAAGTTGACTAAAGCGAAGAGCCTCCCCCCCCCCCCCCCCAATATTCAAAAACATTTAACTGGCCAGGATCAGCATCTGGCTAGTTAAATGGCTCAAAACTGGCTATCCGATGATATTCAGCTGGGAATAGCCAGCTATCTCTGGCTAAATATCACCGGTTAGCGGGTAGCGACTAGCCGGTTCTATCGGGTGATAGAACTGGCTATCCGCCAATTTTCAGCCCCACTTTAGCAGCTATATTTGGTCGTGTGAATACATGGAATAACTTTGGCTGGTTTGAACATAACCAGCTAAGTCTGAATATTGACTTAGATGGTCACATTCAAACCGGACAAAAATAAACCAGATATTCAATGCCAGCCACCGGAAATGTCCTGGCATTGAATATCTGGGTTTAGCGCTGACCATGGGAGTTAGCTGGGCTAACTCCCGTGGCCTGAATATTGACCCCCTTAGTTTTTATGTCTCAACTTTGAATTTTCATTTTTTGTTCTACATTAGTTACATCAGGGATGGTGTTGTATGGAGACTGGGGTCTGTCAGTTACATTTTTGTTTGAAAGGCATTTAAATATGGAATCCACCTAAAAATGTGTCTAAAATTTAACTTTGCAACATGAAAGCACTGATATAGCATGCTTGGTTCAGGATCATGGAGTAAGCAGTTATTACTACATTGGTGATACACAGCTTCTCGTGAATCTGTTTGCTCCAGATTTGCGCTCTTTGAACTCCTGCCTGGAAGCAGTAGCTCACTGGGTTGCTTCAAATCGCTTGAAGCTAATCCAGCCAAGGCTATGTAGATCATCAGCAGGGTGTTTAGACCAACAAGTTCACTTCTCCTGTTAGGTTCTCCGATTACTCTAATCAGGGCCACCGAGGGAGGGGGCAGGGGAGGCAAAATTCCCCGGGCCTCCAAGGGGGGCCTGGCGCCAGGGGCATAGCCAGAAAACAGATTTTGGGTGGGCCTAGGCGAGAATTGGGTGGGCACAAAAAAAAAAGTATCTCAGCTGGTGGGAAAATGCTTCTTTCCACCTTGGCAGCAGGCGTGCACTGAAAACTGAGTATGCGCAGGTGCCGGTGTCAAGAAGAGTAGTGTTTTTGTTACCATCAGGGAAAAATCTTCACCTGGCGGAGCTTGGGATTCCCACCAGTTACCACTAAACACGTGCTACTGTTGGGTGGGCCTGAGCCATAAACGGGTGGGCCCTGGCCAGTGCTTTTTTTGTAGAAAAAAAGGTGCCGGTACTCATTGTGGGCGGGGTCACCACATATGGCTCCACCCCTATGATAGCCACACCCACATTGGCCACACCCCTTATAGCAGCCATGGCGCATATAAACAGACATCATTGAAAATATACTAGTAAAGGAGAAAAACATAACATGATTTTTTTCATTATAAATAATTTCTGTAAGCTGCTACAGCTCCAGTATACCCAGTGCAAAATAAGACAACAGATGTAAACACTAAAATGAAAATAAAATGATTTTTTCTACCTTTGTTGTCTGGTGACTTTGTTTTTCTATCCATATTGGTCCCAGCCTCTGATTCTGCTGCTCTCTATCTGTTCTCTTAACTCCATTTCTAGAGCTTCCTTTCCATTTATTTCTTTCCTTTCCTCTTCTTCATTTCTTGCCCTACATCCATAAGTAAAAGCTGGATCCTCTTCTGCGGAATTGACTGGAGGAGGTACAACATGGATCCAGCTTTTGCCTATTTTTTCCATCCAAGTGCAGTTTTTCTCCTCTCTTTCCTTTCCCTCATCTCCATCCATGTGCATCTTCTTTTTTTCTTTCCTCCGCTCCATCCATGTCCAGCATTTCTCCTCTCTCTTCCCTCCCCTGTATCCATATAAAGAAATAATTCTCTCTCCCCTCTCCTCCATCCAAGTGCATTTCTCCTCTCTCCCCGCCAACCCCTCCATCCATCCATCCATCCATGTCCAGCAATTCTCCTCTATCTCCTGCTCTCCTCTCCATCCATGTCCAGCATGTCTCCTCTCCCCTGCTCTCCCCTCCCATGTCCAGCGATTCTCCTCTGTCCCCTGTCCTCCCCTGCCATCCATGACCAGCCATTCTCCTCTGTCCCCTGTCCTCTCCTGCCATCCATGACCAGCCATTCTTCTCTGCCCCCTGTCCACCCCTGCCATCCGTGACCAGCCATTCTTCTGTGCTCCGTCCTCCCCTGCCATCCGTGACCAGCCATTCTTCTGTGCTCCGTCCTCCCCTGCCATCTGTGACCAGCCATTCTTCTCTGCCCCCTGTCCTCCCCTGCCATCTGTGACCAGCCATTCTTCTCTGCTCCGTCCTTCCCTGCCATCCGCGACCCATTCTTCTCTGCCCCCTGTCCTCCCCTGCCATCCGTGACAGCTATTCTTCTCTACCCCCTGTCCTCCCCTGCCATCCATGACCAACCATTCTTCTGTGCTCCGTCCTCCCCTGCCATCCGTGACCAGCCATTCTTGTGCTCCGTCCTCTCCTGCCATCCGTGACCAGCCATTCTTCTCTGCCCCCTGTCCTCCCCTGCCATCTGTGACCAGCCATTCTTCTCTGCTCCGTCCTCCCCTGCCATCCGCGACCCATTCTTCTCTGCCCCCTGTCCTCCCCTGCCATCTGTGACCAGCCATTCTTCTCTGCTCCATCCTCCCCTGCCATCCACGACCCATTCTTCTCTGCCCCCTGTCCTCTCCTGCCATCCATGTCCACTGATTATCTTCTCTCCCCTCCCCTCTCCTTCATGTCCAGCAATTTTCTCTTCCCTGCCCTCCCCTTCTTCTCCAGCCCCAGCATCAGACCCTCAGCCCCAAACCTCAGCGTCTGTCCTTGGTCCCATTTTCTCCCAGCCACAGAGTCAGACTCTTCTCCCTAAATCAGCTCCCTTCTCCCAGCCCCAGCAAAATACCCTTCTCTCTCCTCAACCCCTAGCGCCCAGCATGTGCCCTGTTCTCCCATCCCCAGGGTCTGCCATTCATCCAACCCCCACATCAGACCTTCTCCCCACCTGACGTCGAGATCCAGCGCCCCTGCCCCAACTGCCCGCCCTCTTTGCTTCCCGACAGCCCTGCTTTCCGGTCCAAACCTCCCCCCCCCCCCCGCGACACGTTTCAATCTTTTATTTATTTTTTTTACTTGCAGTCACAGCGCCGGCGTTGTTGAGAGGACCAGGCTCGCCTCCTCATGCTTTCCTTCCCTTCGCTGTTCCGATTCGCTTCCTCTCAGTGTCCCGCCTTCCTGTGACGTGTTTCCTGTTTCCGCGAAGGCGGGACAATGAGAGGCAGCGAATCGGAACAGCGAAGGGAAGGAAAGCATGAGGAGGCGAGCCTGGTCCTCTCAACAACGCCGGCGCTGTGACTGCAAGTAAAAAAAATAAATAAAAGATTGAAACGTGTCGCAGGGGGGGGGGGAGGTTTGGATCGGAAAGCAGGGCTGTCGGGAAGCAAAGAGGGTGGGCAGCTGGGACAGGGGCGCTGGATCTCGACGGGCGGCAGGAACGCAAGTCAGGAACCCTAGGGAAAAAAGGTGCCGGTACGCCGTACCGACGCGTACCGGCACAAAAAAAGCACTGGCCCTGGCCCTGGCCCACCCAAGCCCACCTGTGACTACACCACTGCCTGACTCTGGGGTCTCTCTCTCTCTCTACTGCTCCTGAAGGGACCTGGGTGATGACATCCTGACAGGAGCAGAAAAGAGAAAACTCCGACGCTGGGCCCCCCTTGGAGGCTGGGGAGGAGCAGACATAGCAGGATTTTGGGCCAAGGCCTCTGGTTAGGCTGGCAGGGGTCCTCCCTCCAGGCCCTGCCAGCAGAAGAGGTCTTCTGCCAGCGCTGCTCTTCACTTTGCCGTATTGCCTGCCAAGTGGCTGCTTTTTCCCAAGCATGCGCAACGTGAGAGAAAAAGCAGCCTCTGAAGGCCATCAGTGTTCTATCTTATTTTTGTTTGTTGTACCATTATCTTGTTTTGACTATCTTTGTATGTTCCTTGTTTTATCCTTTTTCCTTTCTAGCTTTTACTTTTCACTTTTTCTAGTTTTGTAAGATTTTAAAAAAAAGATTTTAATGTCTTTTTACAAAATATTTTACTGTAAATAGCTTTGATGCTTTGTCTCTCAAGATGGTCTAGGAAATGCTTAATAAACAAAACTAATTCACCTATGAACCCTGTTACTAAACCACATTAACCCCCTAATTATATAAAAGTTGCCAAAAATTGCACACACAATTTAATTAAATAATGAGCTAATTAGTGCCAATAATTGGCTTTTTAACAAGCAATTATTGGCCCTAATTAGAATTAATTGGAATATACACACATACATTTAGGTGTGGATAAAAAAAGGGGGTGTGGAAATGTGAGGGTCATGGGCGGAACATGGGCATTCCTACCATTTATGTGTTGTTATAGAATAAGGTGGGGGGGGGGGTACATGCCTAATTTAGGTACGTACACTTGCACCTCTTTCAGTTGCGTGAATGGCTATGCCTAAAATTAGGTGTGATTCCTGGCACAAGTGCTATTCTATAAACCGTGCTTAACTTTAAGTGTGGCTTATAAAATAGCGCTTATTTTGGCACCATATATAGAATTCATCCGTAAGTGCTAACGCGTTAAAGAGTTTTGCTTTAGTTTTGCATTTGCATGTTCTAACCATGTGGTATTTTTTAAAAACATTTTTTAGGGAGAGAGCATGTCTGGGGCAAAGAATCAAAGAATCAATTTATTTTCAACATTTCTATTCTGCACTATCTGTAGGATTCTAGGTGCATTACAACTTAATATGCACCAGTTAAAACACATAATACAACACAGACAAATCATAAAATACAATAAAAGCAGTCATGAAATATACATTCAAGCAGGGCCACTGAGAGACTGGGCCGGGCCTGGGACAAGGTCACCCCTGCCCCCCCCCCCCCCCGAGGTCGCCGCCGCTCCCCCCTCCATCCGCTCCCCTCCGTCCGCCACTGGGCCGGGACCCTGCACTATATGTAGATCCTTCAAGAGGTAGTGTCATGATTTAGGCTCTACACGTTTTCTGATGTTTTGGTGCTACCTCAGTAAGGCCAAACATAATCTCTCCCCTGCAAAACACTACACACAAACTTGTGCAAAAACACACTCATAACCTTACCAAACCATGACAACACTAATTCCAAGGACAGGACGAGCTAAAACCTTATGCGTGGAAAGGCAGCGCTATAATTACACCAGGATCCAAAACACCAGTACACAACCTAGTGAAACAAAAAACAAAACAAAACAAAAAGGGCTGCAAATACTACACGCTAGCAGAATACTGCACCTTGATCACACATGAAAAACACATGACAACAGATATGACACAAGGAACTAGAAATAAAAAAAATATGAAGGCAAAATACTGAACTGGAAAGTTACCTCAAGAAGTCAGACTCAGCATGCAGCAATACTAGAACAATGGAAACTTACATGAAAAATATCACAGATGGACATTTCCAAAAGCTGACATATTCCAATTAATAAATTCTGAATAAAATATTTTTTCTACCTTTGTTGTCTGATCATTTAATTTTTCTATTTGCTTTGGTCTCAGCGTCTTCTGTTTTATGTAGTGTCTTCTTTCCATTTGATATTTTTTCTCTCACCATGTCCACCATCCTCCTGTGTCCTTATGCGTCCTGTCTAGCATCTGTAGCCCTGTCCTTATCCTTCCTCCGGTTTCAGCATCTGCCCTCAAAGTGTTCCAATCCAGCCCTTAAATTCAGCAACTTTCCCTCCATCCATATCCAGCATTTCTCCTCACTCCCCACCCCTCCATCCATGTGCATCTACTTCCTCTGTCTTCCCTTCCCTCCATCCATGTCCAGCATTTCTCCTCTCTCCCTTCCCCTCCATCCATGTGCATCTCCTTCCTTCCATTCTTGTCCAACATTTCTCCTTTCTTAACTGCCCTCCACTCCATCCATGTCCAGCATTTCTCCTCTCTTCCCCTCCTCCATCCATGTGCATCTCCTTCCTGACTTCCCTCCCTTCCATCCATCCATATCCAGCAACTCTCCATTCTCCCCTGGCTTCTCCTCCATCCACCCATATCCAGTAAATTTCCTCTCTCCCCTACCCCCCTCCATTCATCCATCCATGTTCAGCAATTCTCCTCTCTCCCCTGCCCTCCCCTCTCCTGTCCAGCAATTCTCCTCTCTCTCCTGTCCAGCGATCTCTTCTCTCCCCCCTGCCCTGCCCTCCTCTCCTGTCCAGCAATCTCTTAGTTCTCTCCCCTCTGCCCTCCCCTCCTGTCCAGCGATCTCTTCTCTCTCCCCCCTGCCCTCCTCTCCTCTCCTGTCCAGTGATCTCTTCTCTCCCCCCTGCCCTCCACTCCTGTCCAGAGATCTCTTCTCTCTCCCCCTGCCCTCCCCTCCTCTCCTCTCCATGTCCAGCGATCTCTTCTCTCCCCCTCCTCTCCTCTCCATGTCCAGCAATCTCTTCTCTCTTCCCCTGCCCTGTCCTCCTCCGTTTTACTTTTCTTCATTCGTCGCCGGCAGCGCTGCCATTCATTCTCACAGGCAGCTCCGCTACCCTCTGCTGCGTCCTGGCCCTACGTTACATAAACAGGAAGTGCATCAGAGAGGGCCGGATAGACGCGGCAGAGGGGAGCGGAGCTGCCTGTGAGAATGAATGGCAGCGCTGCCGGTGCTGGATGAAGAAATGAATGCTGCATGGAAGGGACATGCGGCGCCGGGCCCCCTTGGAGGCCCAGGCCCGGGGAATTTTGTCCCCCTTGTCCCCCCCTCTCGGCGGCCCTGCATTCAGGACATCAGTGCATCAAATTCAAGTATTCAGGATGAATGCCTGACCAAACAAGAATGTCTTAAGAGCAACTGTTTGTTCTTAGTCAGGGGAAAGAATACATATCAGTCTTTAATGTTCAGTCTCAACCAGAAACCTAAGGGTTATTCTACATTATTTTTTTGAAAAAAAAAAAAGTTCAATTAGAAAAGAAAAATGGATGCTATTTAAGCGGTGTAGGATATGATATTTATTAACATTGCCATGTCCTTCTCTAGTCCCCAGTCAATACAATTCCCCAAGCCCTTCCCTAGCCTATTGTAAATTTGCTGTAATATGTTTTAGCCAATCTATTGTAAATCTGGCTGCAAGCCAGTTTCCTCCGCTTTATAAAACAAGTGCTGCTACTGTCATTCAGTGCAGAACTTTGATTTCTACCAAAAGAGGAGGAACATTTCACTCAGTTTCCAGAACATTCAGGCGCTCATCATCAACAGAATAATAGAGGCGGAGGCTCGATATTGTTCAGTGAGATCATTTGTTAAACTGCAGCATTCATCTTTTACCCCTCCTCACTAATCCCTCCTTAGCAACATTTTTTATAGCTGCTAAAATCATTTAGGGCTTGACTCACTAAGATTTTTCTCTCATTCTTTGTCTACGGGAAAAAAGCTTATTGCATATGACCCTTACAGTACAAAAGTCACTCTCTGAATATACAAATGAGGACTAATGTAGTTTGTTTAGAACGACGAGTTCATGTAGGTTAAGGCTTTTAAACAGTGTCTGAAATACTCTCAGGTTATTTCCTTTTACTGAGTCATGGATACATTTAAATGATCACTCCTGACAAGATGAGCTCAGTAGCTTGTTGCACTTCTTTGTCCGAAAACAAAGGGTCCTGCAGATAAAAGATGTGTAAGATTCTGAATCAATCAGGGTGTGTTAAACATTTGCATGCAGGAACAAACAGACAGACAGAAGGACAGACAGACAGACAGACTACTCAGAAAAGGTTTCTAAGCTCCTGTGTGAAATGTGCCCAAAAATGAAATCCATAATTACTGTATTGATATAGTGTTAAGTATTATTTAAATAGCTAAACTAGAACAATTATTTATTTATTTTATTTATTTATTTATTAGGATTTATTTACCGCCTTTTTGAAGGAATTCACTCAAGGCGGTGTACAGTAAGAATAGATCAAACATGAGCAATAGGCAATTACAGCAGTAAAAATATTCAAGTAACAATATAAAATATGGCATGGTATACTACTTGGAATGACAACACAATACGTAATAGAACATTATAATTGGTAGTGAAGGGTAAGGCAAAGTTGTAATATATAGGTCAGCGGCGTAGCTATGTGGGGCCAGGGGGGGGGCCTGGGCCCCCGTAGATTTGGCCCTGGACCACCCTGTCAACGACCCGCCCGACCCCCCTCCCACCGCCAACCCGCCGTTGCCTACCTTTGCTGGCGGGGTACCCCAACCCTGCCAGCCGAGGTCCTCTTCTTCTCGCAAAAGGCTTCCTTCTGTTTCTGACATCCTGCAGAAACAGAAGGAAGCCTTTTGTGAGAAGAAGAGGACCTCGGCTGGCGGGGGTTAAGGTCCCCTGCCAGCAAAGGTAGGCGACGGCGGGTTGGTGGCAGGAGGGGGGTCGAGAGGGGCAGCGGCAGGGGGAGGCAAAGTCGGCAATGGCAGGGGGGGGGGGCAAAGTCGCCAATGGCGGGGGGTGGGTGGCTCCGAGAGGGGGGCTAAAATGTGCCTCCTCACCTCGGGCTCTGGACCCCCCTCCCGCAGAAGTCTGGCTACGCCCCTGATATAGATGAGTAAGAAAGTAGGAAGAATTTGAAAGTAAGGTGACTGATTTGAAGAAAGTTGCACATGAGATCAGAGAGATGGTTAAATATTATCTCAGTTAGGCTAGGAGTGGATAAACATGTCCCACTGCAGTATGTGCAGCCCGAGTCAATCCTTGTGTGTGTGAGTGAGACTAACAAGTTAGTTACTTCTTCCATTAAAGGCTTGGTTGAAAAGTATTTAAATGTATTATTATTTAAATATATTTAAATGTAGCAGAGACCCTCAGGACCTGCTTTTTAGTTTTAACACTGGGAACTTACTTCACTCCTGTCATTATCACTTTTTCTCTCTTTCTCCCTATACATACAGTAAGTACATAAGTATATAACCATCACCACACTTGTAGGTCAATGATCAGAAGCAAATGCAGGCGCTACAGGCTATTAGTGCCATACAAGCACCTGCGTTTGTTACCGTCCCATGATCAGAGACCCCGAGCGTGTGAAACAATGAGCTCACGGGCTCTGACTGCAAGTAGCATGCAAATGTACGCTAAATATATTCCTCCCCAATGATCAGTGGGCAGTGCTCCAAACATTGGCACTCTGTCCACATTAGCGTTTGCAGACCATTGGGAAGGAATGGTGAATCCTGTCCAGCATGCATTTTCATGATAGCAGGCCCCCCATTCACTCCAATTTAACCCCTCCCCCAGGAGCCCAGGAACCACGACCCTCCCCACCCCAAGCCAGTGACACAGGAGCTGGAGGTGCGGCGGATCTCAACCCCCCCCAACCCCCCTCGCATCTCTAAAAAATAGCCCTTGTGGCCCAGTGAGCCACAAACCATGCCCCCCAACCTGGTGGTCTAGCGGCCCTCTTCCCCGCTCCCCTGTTCCTTTGTTGAAGAGGAAGTAGTACACTCCCTCCTCTTCCAGTGCCACCTTGAAAATGGCGATGCCCAGCCCTGCTCAGTGCATTCTGAGATGCTCTGGGTGGAGCTTCACACTATATAAGGGAGTTTCTCCTTATATGGCTTGAAGCCCTGCCCAGTGTATCCCAGGATGCACTGGGCAGGGCTGGGTGCCGCCATTTTCAAGGTGGCACTGGAAGAGGAGGGAGTGTACTACTCATTCCTCCAACAAAGGTATGGGGGGACAGGAAGAGGGCTGCTAGACCAACAGGTTGGGGGGGGGGGGCTTGGTTTGTGGCCCACTGGGACATTAGGGCTTTTTTTGGGGGGGTGCAAAAGTGGAATTGGGGGGGCTGGAGAGTCACTGGATATGTGTGGGTATGGGTATGTAAACTAAAATAAAGTCCCTTAAGCTTATTAGTTATGTTATGCTATTTTAGGCTTACCTCAATGACTCAAAAATACTGTGGGATAAACATCCAGCTGGCAATGGTCAATGATTTTTTCACTGCTGCTGGCTTTATGCCTGAATATTTACTGCCGGGTCATGTCCAGCATTGAACATATGGGTATATGCGGATGGCTAGCACTTAACCAGTTAACTTAAACAGGCCAAAGATAGGACTGGTATTTATGAGGTCCTATTTGGTCCAGTAACTTAACCAGTTAAGTGCCGACTCCACCCTAGATCACCCACTGAATAGCTGGTGTTGGCTTAAGTGGTTAGTGCTGATTTTCAGTGACACTATCTGGTTCCATCAGCTAATAGCCACATACAGGCAATTTAACTAGGCTGGAACCTCACCTGCCCAGTTAGATCTCTTTGACTATTGACCATTATATTTATAACAGTAGTGGGGTGGGTGGGTGGGTGGGAGGGAGTCAAATACTAAACAGTGACTTTAATAACTGCTCTGCAAGGCTCCTGGCCGCTCAAAGTTACGCGGGTCTCGGCTGGGACTGTATAAGATACTTGTGCGGGTTGCAGCTGAATATTGGCTGGGACCCATATAAGTGCCTGTTAAATATTCCCCTTTTTCTTTTCACCAAGGTAGTCCTGCCCCCTCTGACCAGGCTCCCCCCATGATCAAATCCCCTCAAGCAGACTCCCCATGATCAAGATCCCCCAGCAAGAACCACCTTCTGACCAGTCCCTCCACCATGATCAACCCTCCCTCTGAGCAGCCCCCTCAATACACCCTCCAAGCAAGCTCCCACAGATAAGAAATCCCCCCAAACAAGTCCAACCCCCCCTCCACTGGGCTTATCTATAGCCCTGGGCTCTTCTCACTCCTCCCCCCTAGTGGCTGCCTGAGTTAAAATAGCTGCTGCCAGATCTACTGGTAATCTTATGGTACCACTGCTAAAGGTTAGCCCTCATATAAGGCCAAAGGAAGCCCTTATATAGAAAGTGTGGTTGATGGAGATTGGGTGTGTGGTGGATAATGGAGGGTGGTATGTGGTGGATAGGGCATATACTGGGTGAGAGGGTGTTTAGATATATGTGATAAGTGGGGATAGGTATTATGGTAGGTAAGGGCTTGGTGTGTTAGATGAACAGGTGTTTATGTAGTGTGTGATAGGGTATATAGGAGTGTGTGGCAGGTGGGAGATAGGTTATATGATGAGTGATGTGATAGGTGGGGTGTTGTGTGGTAGATGAACAAATGTTTAGGGTATGTAGTGACTAAGGGGTTTGTGGTTGATGGGGCTAAGGTGTTTGTTGGATGAAGGAAGATGCATTAGGTATGTGGCGACTGAAGAGTGGTGCATTAGGCATTACCATGCTTCCATTCGCCTTCCCTGGGCATTTTCTCCCCTCCCTTCCTTCCTCCCCAATCTGACCAATGCCTTCTACTCTCTTGGTCCCCACCTTACTGAAGAAAGAGCAGACGGTGGCTGAATAACTTTTTTCACAGCTCCAAGCTGCAGTAGTGTGAGCTTGAGGAAAGAGGATCTGAAGTGTAGCTGACAGTGTGCTCCCAGGGGTGAGGAGCAGGGGTGTGTGGTGCTGATGTCAGCTGTCACTGAAGCACAGCTGGAGAGCAGTGCCTCAGAAAAGCTGCCACTGCTGGGTTGTACTACTTTGATGGGGCTGGTTGGTGAGGGTGGTAGAGAGGCAGGGAGGAGAAATGAACTGGGATTAAGACTGTGGTGCGTTGAGCCGTGCCCATAGAAGGAAGGTGTGTGTGTGTGTGTTTGGGGGGGGGGGGGGTTAGACTTGAGGAGTTTGGATGAGTCTTCTCTCCAATCTAATTCAAGCATTCTTCATCTTTGTTCCAGGGGCTTTTCTGAGAATCTGGCTGTAACATAGTAACATAGTAGATGATGGCAGAAAAAGACCCACACGGTCCATCCAGTCTGCCAAACAAGATAAACTCATATGTGCTACTTTTTGTGTATACCTTACCTTGATTTGTACCTGTCCTTTTCAGGGCACAGACCGTATAAGTCCGCCCAGCACTATCCCCGCTTCCCAACCACCAGTCCCGCCTCCCCCCACCGGCTCTGGCACAGACCATATAAGTCTGCCCAGCACTATCTCGGCCTCCCGCCACCGGCTCTGCCACCCTTATTCTCTCTCCCCCTTTCCCCTACCACCCAAAGGACAATCCTTGTGGTAGTAGCTTCCTCCCTTGTCCTGGTGACATTTCCTGTTCCCCCAGTTCTGAGTGGCAGCACCTCCTGCTTCCATATAACCCCCTCTGCCACTTCATCTCTTACTTGCACTTTAGCTGTACAGTTCTGCTCTCCCACATAACAGAAATCTCCCGAAATGTTCGTCTCAAACCAAATGTGTTCTCCATACACAGCATTCTCCTGCAGACAGACAGTTAGTCAGTCTTTCTGCTATTTTATATCTATCTATCTATCTATCTATCTATCTATCTATCTATCTATCTATCTATCTATCTATCTATCTATCTATCTATCTATCAAAAGATATATATATATATATATATATATATATATATATATATATAGATATATGCTCAAACATGGTCGTATTCCCCCAGATTCTATGTAGTGTGACCAGAGTTGTATGCGCAAATCAGGTTGCATTCTGATTTGCACATGCAACATAATTATCTTAACAAGCCAATCAGTGCTGATAAATGCCACTTCACAAACAATTATTGGCATTAATTGGCATTAATGAGAATTTACATGCACAACTTGCTAAGCGTATTCTGTAAAGCGATTTATGTAAATTCTAATGCACACAGCTGAAAAGGGAGCATGGCCATGGGCGAGTTATAGGCGTTTCTAAAAATTATGCATGATGTTATAGAATACACCTGCTCTGTGCCTAACTTAGCCGCTGGCATTTACACCAAGTTGTACTTGGCATATTCTATAAACCGTGCCTAAATTTAGGCGTAGTTTATAGAATATGCCTAGTTTTTTTTTGGCGCCATATATAGAATCTGCTCCATTACTCTTAGATCTTAATTTATGGCTCATTTTTTGTGCATAGGGAATATAAAGTAAAGATCTTTTTCTAGACTTAATCTTGTTTTAAAATCTAGCTAACACTCTTGATGTATTAAAGAACATAAAAGACCTGTAACCGGGAATCATATAAGAAGTAATTGTAAATGCACATTTATAATTTACATAGATTATTGCATGCTAATGAAAAATTCTTCTTTTATCTGTAATTTGTGTAATTATCTGTTCCAAAGATTCTAAAGCAGTAAGAACTAAAAGAAATGACAGAGGGCAGTTTTACAGTCTATTGTTTTGGAGGTCAGCAAGCTTGAAGGTCATTCTGCCAGAGAATGCTACAAACGATACTGCAAAGAAAGACATGAATTAGATTTGGGTACCATTTTCACTTTGCCTGGCATCTATGTGATCCAGAGAACTTCTGCTGAAAGGCACACAGACACGAGTATGGGTAAAATGTGCTTGATATAAAGAGGAAAGAGAAGCAGCTTAAACAAAAATCACCATTTCCCAAAATGAGTTTCATTTAGAATTTAGATAGTATGATAGTTTCCCCCCAGAATAAAGGAAGGAGCATTGACTTAGGAATTTTCACTTTAGTTCAGTTTGTTATTATATGTGTTCCCATGCCAGCACATGTAAGCTTTTGGTGACAGTATGCATCCTGTCTCTTGAGACACACAAATAACACGAAGCAAATAATTGTGTCATGAGGTGTATTTTCAAAGCACTTAGACTTACAATGTTCTATAATAACCTATGGAACTTTATAAGTCTAAGTGTTTTGAAAATGAGCCCCATAGTAAACTAGCATCACTACCATCTAGATACAACAGAAGCATAGCTCACTGGTAGGTATTAGCATTTTCTCTGGAAGCAAGGCACTATTTTAATCCTTCTCAGGCCCCACTCTATCCTGTTTTGTTTTATATACATTAGGGGCGTAGCCACGGTGGGCCTGGATGGGCCTGGGCCCACCCATTTTGGGCTCGGGCCCATCTAGCAATGGTGCACCACATAGGCACCCAAACCGTAACTTCAGCTTTCCCTCCTCCGTCCTCCCAGCCACCCGCCGGCAGGTTTTGTTCCCTCCCTGCTCCCTCCGGGCTCCCTCCGCTTTCATCCACGTCCGTCAGCGGTGTTAGAGCTGTGCGGCGCCGGGGCTGTCTGCACGCTACGAGTGCTTGCATTGGCCCCGCCTCTTCAGAAAGAGTATCAGAGATGAGGCCGGAAGGAAGCGTGCTGACGGACGCGGCTCCGTTGCAGAAATGCAGAGCTGGACCACGGCAGCGCGCTGGCGGGTGGCTGGGAGGTGGGCGAGAACAAAAACCGCAGCGGGTGGATGGCAGGCTGGTGGGCGGGCGGGAGAGGGGAAAAAGGTGCAGCATGTCAGCAGGTGGATGGGGGAGGGGGGAAGGGAGAGACAGGAGCAATGTTGGGATCAGGGAGTGAGGGTAGTGCTAGGTGAGGTGGAGGAATAATTGTTCGATGTGGGGGGAGGGATAGAGAGATGCTGCAAGGGGAAAAAGAGGGGGAATTGTTGGATATGGGTGGGGTGGGATGGGATGGGGAGAGGGAGGGAAAGGCTGCATGGATAATAAAAAAAAAGAGAAAGGGAAAAATACTGAACAATGGGGGAGGGGAGGGGAGAGTGATGGGACAGGAAGATGCTGGTGGTGGGAGGTAAAAGGGATAGGGAGATAGGCTAGAGGGTGAGGATGGGAGAAAGAGGGAACAGATGCAGGGCTGGAAGGGTAGAGGGAGGGAGACACTGGGAATGGTGGAAAGCATGGGGGAGAGGCTCAGAGAGTGGAGATGGCAAGGAAATAAATAAGAGAACAGTGATTATAGGGGTAGAAATATGGTAATGGTGCGTAGATTGAAGATGGAAAGGAGAATAATAGGCTGGGAAGGAGAGAGATGGGGAATGGGAGAGCTAGTGGGTGAAAGGAAATGGAAATATGATAGATATCTGAAAAATAAAAAGAAGGAAATATTTAGAACTAGTAAAAAAGGCCCGTTTCTGACACAAATGAAACGGGCGCTAGCAAGGTTTTCCTCGGAGTGTATATGTTTGAGAGAGAGAGAGAGAGAGAGAGAGAGAGAGAGAGAGAGAGAGAGAGTGTGTATGTGAGAGATGGAGTGTGTGTGTCATAGAAAGAATGAGAGAGAGACAGAGACAGCGTGTGTGTGTGTGTTTGTGTGAGAGAGAGTGTGTATGAGAGACAGAGTGTCTGTGTGTGTGTGACAGAGAGATAGAGTGTGATAGACAGGGAGTGTGTCAGAGAGAGTGTATGTGAGAGACAGTGAGTGAGTGAGTGTGAGCCCCCACCCCCCTCTCGCAGGCCCCCTCCCCACCCCCCCCTCTCACAGGGCCCCCCTCCCCACCCCACCTCTCTGGTCTCAGGACCCCCCTCCCCACCTCCCTCTCCCCCTGCCCCCCCTGCAGCTACCCATGCCCAGCGACCCTCCCCTCCCTCCTCCAGCTACCCATGTCCAGCAACCCTCCCCCCCCAGCGCATCACCCAATTCCCCCCCACCCCCCCAAGCACATCAAACATCCCCCTCCCCTGGCACATCAAACCCCATCGTCCCCCGCAGATGCCAGTAGTAACGCTGTCCGGCCGCTGCTGCTTCTGTTGAGCAGCAGCGGCCGCTACAAAAAGAAAAGTTGTCTGGTTGTCTGGCTACGCCACATTGTTTTATGACCCTTCACCCATAATTCTTTCAGCTTTAACTAATCAATTGATGTGCTCACTGATCTCAATTAAAACTATGGGCCCTGTTTACTAAGCCATGCTAGTGTTTTTAGCAGAGCTAAACGCTAGAGTCGCCTATATATTCCTATGGGTGACTTAGCATTTAGCGTGTGCTAAAAACACTAATACACCCTTAGCACTGTTTAGTAAACAGGGCCCTATATGCTTTAACAAAAAAGACAAGAAGCAAATCTTTCAGCACAGATAAAGCCCAAGGGAGCAGCAAAGAAAACAAACCTAGGCACAAGATGACACAAATTAATATAAATCAAAACCTTTTGACAGTACATCACAAACGACATACATAAAACAATGAGCAAAAACATTAACAACACTTGTTTTGACTTTCATAGGTGCCAACATATCAAAGTGATTGGGGGTGCCAAACACAGTAGAAATTGCCCCTCCTTGAATATAATGAAGAAGCTTGCTCAATATTGGCGGTGCTCAGCAACCCACTAGCACCAACAGAACTGGCTCCAATATTGACTTTGATAGATTAAGATATCATAACCATTAATTGACTGCCCAACATGTTTTGGCAACTGCCTGCATCAGGAAAAACAAGTCTGATAATATAGGCCTAGAAAGGACCAGCAAAAGAAAAAAAAAAAAGAAAAAACAAACTATGAATGAAAAGTAATGTCTCTACCTCCATAACATTTGTTTAAATGAATATATTTTAATGAACAATAAATTAACAATAATGCTTTCAATTTTCTTTTATTACATATATTTACTTTTCTACATAGTCACCACCATTCACCACTCATTTTTGTCAACAACAAGTTTTGAAAGCCTTCGTGAAAGAACTGCACATCATGTCTCTTCAACCAGTTGCTCACAGTCCTTTCCACCTCTTCAAGACAAACAGATGTCCCTGAAAGTAGTCCTTCAATTTTGGAAAAAGATGAACATTGTGTGGTGCTAACTCTGGACCGTATGGCAGATGGAGACTGTGAGATCCATCTTTGCAATTGCCACTTTGGTGTTTCATGCTGTGTTGAGGACTAGTGTTGTCATGTTGCAACAAAATTTCCTTCTTGTACTTCAGATCTCTTCTCAATCCCTTTGAGTGATCCTCTGATTGTCCTTTCAAGTTCATCAACCTTTGCTGTCATGAGTCATCCACTTCATTTTTGATTACACAAATCAGCCCTCTCCGGTCCACAATCTTTACATTTTTTTTAGCCCAGATAGGACTGTGTTGCTGTGAGTACTATGCATCACCATTAACAACCTATATGTATATCACCAAAATTCGCCCTTTCCTTTTTGAGCACACTACCAGAACCCTCATCCACACTCTTATCACCTCTCGCTTAGACTATTGCAACTTGCTTCTCACAGGACTCCCACTTAGCCATCTCTCTCCTCTTCAATCTGTTCAAAATTCTGCTGCACGACTAATATTCCACCAGTGTCGTTAAGCTCATATTAGCCCTCTTCTCAAGTCACTTCACTGGCTTCCTATCCGTTTCTGCATACAGTTCAAACTCCTCTTATTGACCTATAAGTGCATTCACTCTGCAGGTCCTCAGTACCTCTCCACTCTCATCTCTCCCTACATTCCTCCCCGGGAATTCCGTTCACTGGGTAAATCTCTCTTATCTGAACCCTTCTCCTCCACCGCTAACTCCAGACTCCGTTCCTTTTATCTTGCTGCACCTTATGCCTGGAATAGACTTCCTGAGCCGGTCCGTCAAGCTCCATCTCTGGCCGTCTTCAAATCTAAGCTAAAAGCCCACTTTTTTGATGCTGCTTTTAACTCCTAGCTCTTGTTCACTTGTTCAGAACCCTTATTTTATCATCCTGACTTTAATATTCCCTTTTCTCTTGTTTGTCCTGTTTGTCTGTCCTAATTAGATTGTAAGCTCTGTCGAGCAGGGACTGTCTCTTCATGTTCAAGTGTACAGCGCTGCGTACGTCTAGTAGCGCTATAGAAATGATAAGTAGTAGTAGTAGTGGTACTGAATTTCATTTGGGAGGCTCTATCAGTCAGATAGGGGGTCTTTCTATCACAGTAAGGGGGTATTTTACTAAAGATTAGCTCGCGTTATCTGTAGCAGGGCCCATTGTATTCCTATGGTTCTGCTGTAGATAACTCAAGCTAATCTTTAGTAAAAGACCCCCTAAGTTTCTTAAATCACACCTACAAGTGCTCACTGCAAGCTTCCATTTCACAAGCAATAGCAAAACAGCCGACACAGACACTTCTTGCCAACTGAGGTAAGGAAGAGATTTCAGAGAACAAGTGAACAAATATAGAACATTAGTGCTGCCATCTATTGATGAATTACCAAGGTGGCTGTATTACTTTCCATTCAACCCTCAAGAAGAGAGAGAAGGAAAAAATAAAAAACAAAAACAAAACTTATGGCTTACCTACTTATTAGTGGGATCTCACCAATGTACTCCAGACCTGAGTACATTGGTCTGGACTAAAAAGGGTTTGTCCTACCTACAAAATAGGAAATTGTGCAAATATCAAACACATTATCATTATCAATACATATGACATATTGAGGGGCATAATTGAACGAAAACGCCTATCTCCATGGGCGTTTATCTCCAAGAACGGGTCCGTGAAGGGGTGGACCGAACCGTATTTTGGGAAAAAATAGACGCCCATGTTTTATTCAACAATGTGTGAGCTGGGCGTTTTTGTTTTTCAGCGATAATGGAAAATGAAAGCGCCCAGCTCAAAAACGAATAAATCCAAGGCATTTGTTCATGGGAGGGGCCAGGATTCATAGTGCACTGGTCCCCCTCACATGCCAGGACATCAACCGGGCACCCTAGGGGGCACTTTTACAAAACCAAAAAAACAGGTAAAAGAGCTCCCAGGTGCATAGCACCCTTCCCTTGTGTGTTGAGCCCCCCAAAATCCCCCTCAAAACCCACTGCCCACAAGTCTACACCATTACTATAGCCCTAAGGGGTGAAGGGGGGCACCTACATGTGGGTACAGTGGGTTTGGGGGGGGGGGTTGGACGACTAATAAGCATTAAGCAGCACAATTGTAACAGGTAGGGGGGATGGGCCTGGGTCCACCTGCCTGAAGTCCACTGCACCCCCTAACAACTCCTCCAGTGACCAGCATACTGCTGCCAGGGAGCTGGGTATGACATCTGAGGGTGAAAATAAAAAGTTGTGAAACATCATTTTTTGTGGTGGGAGGGGGTTAGTGACCACTGGGGGAGTCAGGGGAGGTCATCCCCGATTCCCTCCAGTGGTCATCTGGTCATTTAGGGCACTTTTTGGGGCCTTATTCGTGAAAAAAACAGGGTCCAGGAAAAGTGTCCTAAATTCTAGCTAAAAACGCATACTTTTTTCCCATTATCGGTGAAATGCGCCCATCTTTGTTCGGCAGATAACCACGCCCAAGTTCCGCCTTCGCCACACCTCTGACACGCCCCCATCAACTTTGTCCGCATCCGCGACGGAGTGCAGTTGAAAACGTCCAAAAATCGGCTTTCGATTATACCGCTTTATTCGTTTTTGTGAGATAAACGTCCATCTCCCGATTTAGGTCGGAACTTGGGCGTTTTTCTCGTTCGATTATAAGCAGGATAGTCAAAATTTTAAAATATTTTAATTGTTTTCAATGCATTCTAATACCTGTCTCATATGAGCAGAGTGCAGAAATATCTTCTAGTGCCAGTCTTCCATCAGTAGTAAAATAAAAATAACTACTTCCTGGGACAGAGAAATATCCAGAGTACCTGAATGTAACTCACCTTGAGCTACTATTGAAAAAGGTGTGAGCAAAATCTAAATAAATAAATAAATACTGTTCAAATAAAATTATAAAAAAGAGGGTCTGAGCATCAACAACTTTTACAGAGAGGGATCTAGGCTATTGGGAACTCAAAAAATGTATAATAATTAAGGCCCTTTTTTACTAAACCTCACTAACGACTCCCAGTATGGCAAATGCGTCACACCCATTCAATTTGAATGGGCTGCATCATACTTGTTGCCCGGGAATCACTAGCGCGGTTTAGTAAAAGAGGCCCTAAATGTCCTTTTCCAGATCAGATAATCTTTATGGGTCTGGTGAAACACCCCAATAAAAAGTGTTTGTGCCCATCAGCATAGCCAAATATATTATAAATCACAAACTGTGCTTAAAGTTTAGAATATAATAACCTGCCATGAGTGGGAAAGCGCGGGGTACAAATGTAACAAAAATAAAAATAAAATAAATAAATGCTAAACACCAAGTACAGCCTCACTGATTAATAATGAAAGGCGGTGAGATGCCGCATACTATGGAAATAATATTTATTTGGATTTATATCACTCCTTTTTTTAGTAGCATTTCAAGGAGATTTACATTCAGGTACATTAAGCATTTCCAGGTTCCTGGAGGGCTTACATACAAGAGGTCAAATCTATAACTTGGTGTTGATACCATTTACTGAGTATCAATTGAATACTAGTATATTCTCAAATTGCTATGCCTAGACCTAGGTGTGAAAAACAAAAAAGAAGCACCAAGAGCCTTCAGAATCAGGACACAATTACTTTAATGGTGTTACTTGAAAAACAATTTTCCAAAATTGACCCGACACTGCGTCAAGAGTCAAGAGTGATGTGACATCTAATGAATTCGATGTACAGCAATGGAACTTTTTCCCATGCACATCACAAAGTCATCACTCAGTGCTTGCAAAGCAAAGACTGTCCCTTGGTTCAATAGATCAAACCGGTGCGACCATTTATGCCAGGTCAAAGCAGGCATAATTGAGCATGCCTAAGTGCACCATGCAAAGTGCATAACTTATAGTATTCTATAAGTTGCACACATAAGTTGGAGACATACCCATAGCCTGACCACATATATGCTCCCTTTTACTTAGTGCTATAGAACTTAGGTGTGAACTTCTAGAATACCACCTTAGGGACTCTTTTACAAAGGCACGCTAAAAGCTGGCCAGTGGTAGCTGCAGCACGTAGTTTTCCTGCGTGCTCCAGCCACCTCTTAGCGTTGTTGCAAAAAAGCCAATTTTCCATTTATGGCAATAGTGGCCAGGTGCTAAGTTCTAAATTAATCCATTTATCGCGTGAGCCCTTACTGCCTCCTTGTTAACCTGGTGTTAATTGGGCAGCTTGTGCCACTGCCGATTACTGTTGGGAGCACCCACCATGGTAAAAAAAAAAGTAGAAAGTTATTTTCGACCGTGAGAAATGGTGCACCTTAAAATCAGAACTACCACAGGTTGCTTGGGAGTGCGCTGTTGTTTGCATGTGCTACCCACATGGTATCCCTACCATGCCTTTGTAAAAGGGCCCCCTAGTACGTTTACATGAGTAAGTGACCATTTTGGCACTTCTGACATGTGTAAATGGTCCATAGGTGTAGGCACCAAGTTATAGAATTGCATTTCCCATTTGTACTTGAGGCAACAGAGGGTTAAGTAACTTGCTGAAGATCACAAGGAGCAGGAATGGGATTTGAACTAGGCTTACCCGGTTGTCAGCCTAGTGCTCTAACCATTATGCTACTCATGCATGATAGCCGTGTTGCAGGCCATATTTGAATGCTTTCAAGAGCGGTGTGAACTAAACAGAACTCCTTGATTTCTGAATGCTCAGTGCTGGTCATGCAGGCTGGGTGACACAGGGATAGAGTTCTTGTGTGTGACAAATAAAGGTTCATTGGTCAATGCCCTTGCTGGCACAACATAAAAAGGGGTTGGTAGAGGGAGAACACATGCCAAAAAGGCAAGGGTGAAGGTTAATAAGACCTGTGTAAGAGAAAAGTGCACTGAATACAAGTCCATGGAAGGGGCAGTTGTGTGGAGAATAGAGATTGTGCTCATCTTTAGACACAAGATAGTTTTATAGTCTGTGGAGATAGTGCTTCAATTCAGGTACCTTTGTTAGGGGGTCTTTTACTAAAGGTTAGCTCGAGTTATCTGCATCAGGGCCCATAGGAATAAAATGGGCCCTGCTGCAGATAACTCAAGCTAATCTTTAGTAAAAGACCTCTTTAGTTGTCAAATTTAGGTGCTTATTTTCACCCAGTTTTAGGTTTCTAAATTTCAAATATGTTCCTAAATTTAACTTTAGGCTTCTTAAATTTTAGTTTCTTAAAGCTTGCGATTGAATCACCTAACTTTATGCATTTTAGTTAGGAGCCCAGTACAGGAAATTAGTGCTGAGAGCCTAAATTTGTTCCCTTGACCTGAATCTGCCCTCTTAATAAATGCCTAAATTTAGATGCCTTGTGAATTTAGGGGCATTCATTTAGATGCTCCATTAGGGAAAATTTGTATTTTGACAATATAGATGACTAACGCCTACAGTTGGTTGCCTAGATGTTTTGGAAATTAGCCTGATACTGACCATGTCTTGTAGCACTTTATCTAGCCCTCCAGCATGTTATGGCACAGTGGATAATAGTGCTGTTTTTGTGTATACTAATGCTTTCCCCATTGATTCTCATGGGCTTGCACTGAATAAATGTTTCAGACACAAGGCAGATGAAGCTCTGTGAGGACTAGAGTTACTGGCCTTTTGCCTATTGCTTGTGCTCACATCATAAACTGAGCATGCTCAAAGTGATTTCCTCAACCAATTCCAGATACTGTTGATATCAAGTTAACAAGTTAACATATTAGATAAATAAGACTCCTCACTGGTAGAAAATTCAGCTAATATATTTTCTGGGTTTGAGTGGGGCAGACCTGAAATGATCATATGATAATTTGGAGTTCTAGACAGACTGTGCTTTGGACCTGAATAGGAAATGTATTATCCTCTGACATATATGAATAGCTACTATTTGCTGGCTTCTAAATGGACGCATCAACACTTATCCATTTAATGACCTGTACATTTCTACCTACCATACTTGATGGATGCCACTTTTGCCATTCACACAAGGAAAGGATAAAGTTCAATAAGTGACTATTTTTATTGCAAGAAGAGATAGAAACTACAAAATGTGACTATATAGTACTGATAAAAGCTATTTTGATCTTCCAAAGCTTCGTTTTAGGCTCTTCCTGCATCTAGCACACTTCAGATTTTGGAAAGCAAAATGATTTTATGTAACACTATAATTTGTTTCATTTTCCTTTTCTTTAGGCTGTCATGGAGATTTAGAAGAGTGACTCAGGGTCACTGCAAATTGATTTTGTGTTGTACACTTAAAAGAACTGACTCCGGTTTTTAGAGGTTTGCTCCGCTGTTACTGCCTCTCAAGATTTCTATTTTTGTTATTGATTTTTAATTTGCTTTCTGCTGAGAGAAAGTCTTGAATAACAACTCCATAGTTTTGATAGAGCAATATGTAATCCCTTAAGTGGCCAATTATGTTTGGTGTTATATGTCTAGCAAAAGCATATTGAAGATTAGAGGCCTACAGTATAGGCCAAGTTAGTTTTTAATTGCCATGGTCCCTTTAGTGAAATAATGGATTTTGACTGAGGAAACAGAACAGCAGAAATGGCACTCTAGTGATTTTTGAATAATGGCTTTACTATTTAAGGTCAGATTTAGGTTTCCGGTAGAAGCAGAACAAAACAAGTATAGAGCTGAATAGCAACTTCAAAAATCATGTTTTATGACTCCATGATCAGCCTGTCTGTGCTACAGGTACTGTGTGGGTACTGTTATACAGTTATAGTTATATTTCTGGGTTGGAAAATGAGGTGGGGGAGGGGAGTAGGTTGTGTGTGTAACTTGGGTGGGAGGGGAATTGTGAATGGGAAGGGTCTGACTGGGAGTTGTGGAGAGGTCTGTAATGGTTTGTTTGACAGGATGGGTTTGTATGTCAGTGTAAGAGATATGGTGGAGTATAGTAGGCTGTAGGATTTAGAGAGTGTGTGTGGCTAGGAGTGTGAATAGGAGTGAGTTTAGGTAGGATGTGTGCACGGGGGGTATGGGTATGTGTATGTGTATGTGTAGAGTAGAGAATGTGTGGGTATAGTTGTGAGATGTGGCTGGTGGTAGACTGTATGCATGACATTGGATATAACTGGGGCGGGTAGGGTTGTGGGTATGTATATTAGAGTGCATATGTATGTAGGTATCAATATTCCCTCAGGAATTCATCACCTATGCTCCTTCTGTTGAGGCTGATACTGCAGTCTTGAAGTTTCAGTCATGCAAAGCAGTCAGGTCTCCTTGGAGCCCTGCTGTGCTTGCCTGTTCTATGCAATTGAAACCACAAGATTTCAGCACCATTGCCAATGGTAGGAATGGGTGTAGCGGACTTCCACACACTTTAGAGCAGATGCTGGTGGGGAGTTCAGTGAAGTGCATGGGCGGGTCATGTATGTGAGAATGGGATAAAGTGTGCATGGGTGGGATGCAAAATACATGTTTTTCTTGTAGGTATTCTCCCTTTCATGAGCTTTTAGTAAAATGCACTTCAAATTGTGTCTTGACCTGGTCATTCCTTTTACCACCAAGAAAACTATACAATTTTGTTTTTACCAATGAGGTCACGAGTAAAAAAATTTGCAAAATGAACAGAAATATTCAAAATTGTAGGGTTTCAGCTTTTTATGTTTTCCTTTTTCATGCGTGGTGGCTCAGATTTGGAAAAGTTAATTGAATGTAGACTGTTTTGTACTAAATATTCTCACATGTCCACTGCATTCAAAAGTTTTTTAATTAAATATTTAAATGAGCTGCTGTGAGGTGTAGTTCTCTTTTTTTTTTGTGAAAATTGACTACTGAAGCCTACTTAGCTATAGTTATCTTTTCTGGACTGTAGAGGGAGGTAGTCTTGTAACAAAGGAAGGGGTTTAAAAGGGCTGCACTGTTCCCTTTAATGAATTTTCCAGTTCACAAAATCTCTTCTTATCTGGTCCTAGCCCCCAAAATATCAACAACTAACTGTAGATGCAAGCTCTAGCTTCTCATGAAACTTTTCTCATTTTAAAAAAGGCAGCCAAAGCCCCCTTGAAGCACCCCAACCCTACCCTCTAAACTTACCCAATATAGCCTTCCTGTGGAGGACAGGAGCAATCACCACTTGCCCCTGGTCTATGGCAGTATCTTGGAAAACAAAATACATGTACATAGAAAATGATTACAATTACAATTAGAATTGGCACTTCTATCCCACACTCTCCTAAAAGAGTTCTTTGTGGTTCATAAGCAAGAATCTAGGTATTTCTAGGAAAACTACATCATCAAATAAAATATTGTCTGTCATCTAACATTAACAAATTTTCCAAAAAGATAAGTTTTAAGCATTTTTCTAAGCTGTTTATAGTTTGACAACTGCCTTATAACCGCTGGTAGAGAGTTCTACCAAAATGTGGATTGATAAGAAAACTGACCTGAGAACATCACTTTATACTTTACTTTCCTTGAATATAAATAATGTAAAATCAAATAGGATCTACCCAAAGTGTTATAGTTTCTTGATGGTAAGTCAATGAGATTAAACATATCAGTTGGTGCTAACCCATGAAGAATTAAGTAAGTTAGAGAACATATTTTAAATATAAGACGTGCCTTAACTGAAAGTCAGTGAAGTCTTAAAATAGTGGGGATGACTCTTTCGAATTTGGAGGACTTCTAAATCAAATGTGCTGCCGTATTTTGCAATGCCTAAAGTGATTTAAATATTGAATCCCTGACTCCAATATAAACTGAATTACAGTACTCAATATGGGTAAGTACCATTGACTGAACTATAAGTCGAAAGGAATATTGATCAAATTTAGACCTAATCCTTCGGCCGGGGCCCACATAGTAGCAAACCTCTGGACCAACTCCATTGTATTTATATCTTTTAGAAGGAACAGTCTCTAGAATTGTACGCAACACTCTAAATGAGGTGTCACCAGAGGCTTTTACAGAGGCACAATCACCTTTTTTTTTTCCTGCTGGCTGTTCTGCATCCATATTCAGGTTGCATGTTGGCTTGTAGCTTTAAGAGATGAAAATGTGTCCTTGGACTACAAATCTGTGCAAATTTGTATTTCTCTCTGATGGACTCTTTCAGAGCACATGTACAACTCCCTGTGGTTGATGTGAGGCTTCCTACTGGTTGCATGCTTTCTAGGATGCTGGGTTTGTAGGGCCCCCTTTCTCTTCTCTTTCTCTGTCCATGAGAGCATGATGGGAGAAGCCCTCTGACATAGCAAGTTGTGTATGCCTCCAAAAACCACTGTAATTCTATCATTTCTTTTTACCCTTTACAACCACTTATACTGTACAGCATTATCTCTTGCCGTGTTTGAAAAGGCACACCCTACCGATCCAACCTAAATGACTGGTCTCTGCAACACAACAAAAGTAAAGTACGTAATGGACATAACACAACTCTTCCGCTGACTGTTCCACATGAACTTTATATTACCACAATATCACTTTGTATTTGTTCACACCAGAGACTGTGAACGCCTCTCCGGTACTATGTAAGCCACATTGAGCCTGCAAATAGGTGGGAAAATGTGGGATACAAATGTAACAAATAAATAAATAAATCACTATCCCAGTCCCTGAGTCTGGAGTACAGTGGTTGAGAGTGGACATTGGTAGTAGAGACTACATAATTTTCAGGCAACAAACTGTAAGTTATTTTCTCCTTGTTCAAGTTACTGCATTAAAGAAGATTTGTTTAAGAACTAAGACTCTGTCTTGGTGATGTTGCATGCTTATAGTATGAGGTAGCATAATAGTGATAAGGTTTGCCTGAAACAACACACTGGCTATTCCTCTCCATATGCACCCATGCATCCTTGTGGCTTTTGATGTCACCTGTTTGACCTGTTGAGCCTTGCTCTTCTTTCATGCACAGAGTACTTCACCCCCTACACTGTACTGCTCCTTTGGGTTTTTGTAGCATAAATGCAAGACTGCATTTTGTAGCATTAAACCTTAGCTACCAAATTCCTTACCATTATTTCAGTTTTGCTAGAACCCTCCTCATTCTATCCACACTTTCCAGGGTGTCTATACTATTGCAGATTTTGGTATCATATGCAAAGAGGCAAACCTTATCTGAAAACCCTTTTGCAATATTGCTTACAAAACTGATAATACCCTTATCCTCAGAGCAGTGGTTCTCATCCTGTCTTGCATTGTGACACACCTGACGATGATGTTCATGTGTGTGACACACTGACACTAAACTTCACAGCTGAACAGCCCCCCCCCCACCGAAAAACTCCCCAAACCAACCAAACCTAAATATTTCGTTGTTGTCAAAATGATGAAAGGGAAATATAAAATATTCTTAAATAAAATTTGTTTTATAAACTGTTTCTAAAGTTAGCAATTTTTATTTTTGTCTCAAAGAAAAGTTTTAATTTTCATTTATCAGTGAGAAATCTGGCACAGCTTTGTCATATGGGGTTAAATGGTAGGCAATTCACACTAAACGTACTGTCAACATCAAGAAACTTTTACCCCTTCTAGAGTCTACACAGAGCGTACAGCTTCTTTCTTTGGTACAGCTTGTCAAACAAATCAAATCCTCAGCAACAGCAACACAGAATTCCTTCATTGCTGATACTGTGAAGTAACACAAAACCCTGCGGATATGGTACTCAGAAACATAGAACCTATGAACATCAAGCCTGCAATATTTCAGTTGGGGCTGATGGCAGCATTTATCACTGGAAGCAGTGGGGAAGCAGGGACCAGTTATGGGGATTTCAAGTACAATATCTGACTCTGGATTTCTGCTCTCCCCAGCTTTCAGGCACAGGAAAGGTAAGGAAAGCATAGGCTTGTGTCTCTGACAAATCTTTGATGAACACCTCCCATCTCTTGGTGACAGACTGGTGTGTCCCATCTAGAGAGTTGCACAGGGACAGAAATCCAACCCATCCCCACCCATCCCCGCTGGAATCTAACCCATCCCCATCTGTCCTCGTAGGGAATCTAACCCATCCCCACCCATCACTGAGGGGAATCTAACCCGTTCCCGCCCATCCCCACAAGAATTGAATGGTACATTAAAAAATAAATTTCTGTCTGTTCTCTGGTTCGAGCAGCAGCACTGCAGGCAAGGAAGGAACGGAAGTTGGAATACTCTGGTGCACACATGTAAGACTTCTCTGATTCACTGGCACTGTGTGCTAAGAGATCGCAAAATGCACACGCCAGTAGGTCAGGTGACATCTGATGTTCGTGACTATGTCAGAGCTGAGGTTTGCGCATCAGCCTGGGAGCAGAGAGGATTAATAGTAACATAGTAAATGACAGTAGATAAAAACCGGAACGGTCCATTCAGTCTGCCCAATAGACATAATCATTATCAATTAATGATTAAATCAACAATGAATGTGATATTATATACTTGATTATGATCTTTCTGTGGTGTTTCTGGGACATAGACCATAGAAGTCCACCTGGCCCTATCCTTAATTTCCAGCTGCTGGAGTTGCCCTCAAAGCCGCCAGTCTATTCATCTTCTCATTTGCTGGACATAGACCATAAAAGTCTATCCAGCACTGTCCTCATTTTCCAGCCACTAAAGATGCTGTCTAAGCTCTTTCCAGCCCATCTTAAACCAGATTGCCATATATGAGACACAGACCATACATGTCTCCCAGTATCAGCCCTAGTTCATCACAGCCAGAGTCGCCATCTAAGTGTCTAATTAGAGATCCTCTATGCTTATCCCATGCCTTTTTGAATTTCATCACCATTTGTATCTCTACTACCTCTTTAATGGAGACTTTCCACATCTGTGCTGTTAAAGCAAGGAGGAGGAGGAGGAGGAGGAGACAGAACTCAAAGACATTGGTACTCAGTAGGTGAGAGGCTGGCGCAAGTGCAGCATACACTTCCACGGGAACCCCACAGGAACTCTAATAGAAATGGGATGACTCTGAAAAGGCTTATCTTTAAGAAGAAGTTGCAAATGGAATATGATAAAGCTAGTTGATATCCATGGTATTTTATAGTACAAAGAAACTTTGGAAAAAAAATCTGCTCCAGTAGAATACATATGCTGATACATTCCAATTATTCTGAGTAATTCTTGAAACTTCAGGAAAAAACCTGACTTTTCTATTCATAAAAAGAAATAATCCTAGCATACAGTCCTTGTCAAGATCAAATGCAAATGAATCCAGTAATGCTGCACACAAAATTATATCTTCTTGAGAACACTCTTAGAGACCAATAGAATAATCCATAGTAAATACCAAGGTTTAGCAGCCATTTTTTTGTGAACTTTTGCTGCTCATACAAATGAGCATAGCAGCAAAATTTTGCAAGTAAATGTTAAGCATTGCCACAGTAATGAATTTTGTATGTAATGCTAGGGGTCAGACCAGAAAAGGCCAATGAAGAGAGGCTTACATCCTGGAGATAAATGCATGACTGCGTAGATGGTGTCATCAAGAGTGTTTCAGCTTCCTGGACCATGGGATGATTTTCCAAGGGCTGCTGAGCTGAGATGGCATCCACCTATCAAAGAAGGAGCAGAGTGTCTTCCACAACAGACTGGCTAACCTACCAAAGAGGGCTTTAAAGTAGGGTCACTGGAGATGTGAGCAAAGCCCCCAGGTAAGCAAAAGCCCTCAGATAAGTAAAATATTAAGTACCTTTCCAGATGTTGCCCTTTCCCCCCATTTCTATTTTAAAGATTTCCACAATAAATACGTATGAGATTGATTTGCATGTACTCCTTCCATTGGATGCAAATAGATCTCATGCATATTCATTGTGGAAATCTAGAAAACCCAACTGAGTTGTGGCCCTTGAGGACCATATGTTACCCACCCCTGATTTAGGCCATCAAACGTATTACCTGGCATATGTATGAGCACCTACATGCAGCAGGTACCCACATAACTTACCGTATTCTATATGTTATGTGCATAAGTGGCAGCGTTGCCTATGCCCTGCCCATTCTCCACCCCTGTGTATGCCTCCGTACAAACATATGCTATGTAAGTTAAGTGGGTATTTGCAGAATAGTGCTTAGGAGAATTTTTGCATTTTGATATATATGTGAGTGCATACACATGTGTGTGCCTAAGTCATTGGCTCTAACTACTTTCCCTAGGGTTCCTTTTACTAAGGTGCGCTAACGGATTGCTGTGTGCCAATCCAAAACTACCGCCGGGCTACCACAGGCCCAGTGTGCACCATTTCTGGTGCTACAAAAATATTTTCTATTTTTGTAGTGCTGGTGCATACCCGGTGGTAATCGCTGCTCGGTTACCCCCGGGTTAGAACGGGAGCTCTTACCACTACCTCAGTGGGTGGCAGTAAGTTCTCCTCCCTGAAATGGCCTCACAAGTGGTTCACTTACTGCATGGCCGTTTTCTTTTCGTGAAAAAGACAGCCTTTTACCCGCTGTGGTGAAAGGGGGCCTCAGCGTGCATCAAAAACATGCACTAATGCTAGCACAAGCCCCCTTTTACCACAGCTTAGTAAAAGGACCCATAAGTGCATGCTAATGATTAGCATTCGCTAAGTGATAAGATGCCCATTATTCCCTGAATTCTGTATAGCGCACCTAGAGATCCGTGTCGAAATCCAAGCATATTCTATAACAACACGTGTATCTTAATTGGCTTTACAAGTTAATCAGCGTTGATAACAGCTCTTAACAAGCAATAATGAGCACTAATTGGCAATAATTAGAATTTACGCTCACAACTCGATAAGTGCATTCTGTAATGCAGTGCTTCTGACATCTAATGTGCGAAGCAAAAAGGGGCATGGTTATGGGTGAGGAAATGGGCATTTTGTGGGCGTTCTGAAATTTACACGTGTAGTTATAGAATATGGCCCAGTGTGCCTAAATCTACTTGACAGGATTTACACCATATTTTTGTTGGTGTAAATTGAGGCATGTAGTTTTATGTTCTGAGATATCAAATAAGCATATTCTATATACTGCACCTAAATCTAGGCGTCGCTTATACAATACGCTTAGTTGACATTGATTTCCATGCTGATTTTTTAGGTGCTATATATAGAATCTTCCCCATAGGCCTTATTCTATAAAGGCTATGCTCCTAAATTTACACTCTCAAATTTATATTCCTAAATTACAAGGGTAATCTATGCTCCTAAATTTGTGCTCCTAATTTACGGCCTATTACACTCATAGATTTAGCATGCTCCTTGTGATTTTGGGCAAGCCACTTAACTTTCCATTGCCTCAGGTACAAACTTAGATTGTGAGTCCTCCTGGGACAGAGAAATATCCAGTGTACCAAAATGTAACTCACCTTGAGCTACAACTGAAAAAGGTGTGAGCAAAATCCAAATAAATAAATAAATAAATAAATAAATAAATAAATAAATAAATTTAGGAGCATAACTTTTATAGTATAAGGCCCTATATTCCTATGGGTATCTTATTGTTTAGTGCATACTACTCATTAACACACACTTAATATTTTAGTGCACCTTAGCAAAAGGACCCCTTAGTAACTAAGAGGCCCTTTTACTAAAGTTTAGCACACTCTAAATGCCAAGAAGCCCATTTAAAATCTATCGGATTCCTATTAGTTAACGCATGCTAAGCCTAAGTAAAAGGGCCCATAAAAGTGTAAAATATCCCAACTAGGTCAGAGCAGGTAGAGTGATAGAGGCCATCTCTTTGATGCTTCCTCAATATGGGGTCCTTTTACTAAGCAGCGGTACGCACTACCATGTGATTCCCGCACACCAGAATGCACTATCGCGGGGCATACTCAGGCACCTTGCAGTAGTTCAAGAATCGGCGCATGCTTTCCCAGTGCTAAAAGTACTTTGTATTTTTTAGTTCCATGTTGTATTTGGAGGGCAGAGAGTAGGTGTGCCCAGCGTTAATTGGTTAGCACAGATACATTGTCGCACGCCAAACAATTAGCACATGGTTAGTGCGTGAGCCTTTTCTACCTACTAAGTAGATGACAGCAAGGGCTCACGTGCTAATGGTCACGTGCTAATTTGGAAATTAGTGCCTGGCCATTAATAGAAAATATGGAAATGCAGCCATTATACATTCATGCTAGAAGTGGCCTTAGTGCGTGAAGAAACTCACACACTGATCATAGTGCATGGCCCCTTTTAGCACAGCTTAGTAAAAGGGCCCTATGTTTGGTCTGAATACTGTCCAATGCTGTCCGTTGTTTCAGCTATATCTGTTAGATGACAGTAGAAAAATCATTTAGAGTTCTTAGAATGTTGCAATATCAAAATCAGCATAGTCATGTAAAAATATCCACATTAATAACATATCTAATGGGTGTGGGTGCATTAACCAGGGCTCTCTATTTGTGCAAAATAATGGTGGAAACCATCAGGACATTAAGCAGAAAGATGACACCATTTAGCTCAAACAAATTTAATCAAGTATTTCAAAGCCATTGCTGAAGCGCCCCCTAGCCAATCAGATTTTCAGGACCTCTAAATGAATATACGCAAGAGAGATGTGTATGCATTACCTCCATTGCATGCAAATATATCTTTTGCATATTCATTTTGAATATTCTGAAACCAGACTAGCCAGGGGGTACCCCAGGAATGGCATCAGAAACACTAGAATAAACAATGAGATACTGTACAGTAGGGGCTTCTGCTCTTTAATGTTTTGAGAAGATCTTATATTTTGACAACCGGATGCCCATGTGTTTTTTTTTCTCAATTACATTTTTGTACATTGGTATAATAAGATGTATACCACTTAATACAATCTCTCAGAGAAATATCCATCTCCCATTAGCATGCTCCTAGAAAATTGTGTTCTGAAAGGACATACCTGCATTGGTTGAATGGTGAATTCTCCAGTGGGCAGTCAGATTCCTACTCCTCAACAAGAGATGTGAATCCAGATAGCACAACTGATTACATGTGCTGCTATACTGGGTATTTGAATAAGTATACCCTGTCTCTCCTTAAAGATTTACTGTAATTTTCTTGTCTGGTCTTGTAGTGAATTGGCTATTATAATTGCCTTGTCTAGACCTGTAATGAGTTATCTACCTTTTACTGTAAACATCCTTGGTGTGTTAACAAAAGGTGGTAGATCAAGTAAAAAAAACCTTAAACTATATATATATTGAGGATGTGCTTCAAATCTGGGGTATAATTGCAACCTGTTACAATATGTTTGAATATGGATCACAATTGCCTCTGGTGAAAAAAGGAAATGTGTACAATCTTCTCTAATGGCATCTGTGCCTGGAATATGAGCCATTCTTAGTTGCATTGTTTCACTCTTTGCACGTTCCAGTGACACATTGTATGCGATACCTTCGTCCTAGAAAGCACACCTGAAGTAATTGTGCATGATGATAAAAGTCTACATCAGGGTGCACAAGTGGAACACACAATGGTGAGTTAGGATAAATGATTTTGAGGCCAGTCAGTAATGCTAATTTGAGGTGTTTGACTGTAGACCGGTACCATCTAGGTTCTACCTCTATTGTGTCCCATTGTATTTTTCAGTGACTGTGACCAATAGAATCAGAGGAGCATATTTTTGATTTCATATAAGATACTCTTTTGGGGACATTTATGACAATGCACACTCAGGAAAGATTACTATACACCGGTGGCTTTTGTGACTAATGTTCTTATGTCCCTTATCTGCTGTGCTTATTTTGTTCTTTGGATAGAAAACGATCTCTGTTTTCAGTATTGTCCATGGGGAATCTTTCAGTTTTCTATTTTACTATTCCATTTCCTATTAGTCATAATGAAAGAAGAACTACTGCAATAATAGAGAATAAAAACAGTAGAGACATGTATTACAGGCAATGGTAATGTGTTGCCAAGGAGGATAACACAGGCCTGTGCTGATGAAAGAAATTGAATTGATTTCAGGAGGCTTGTGACAAGTGTTTCTATGGCTGCTTATTACATGTTCAAAATGTGGCTTGTTCTCAAATTTCTTTCAATCTGCAACTGGAGAAGAATGATTCTCCAACCAGTTATTCCAATTTGCACAGGAACAGCAATCTATCCTGTATGTCTTTAGGAATCCAATATGGAGACAGAAAGAAAATGAGAGACTCCTGTGGGTGTGAGAATGGGGAAGACTTAGAAAACAATTGCAGGGAAAAACAAAAAAGGGAAACTGAAGTCTGTTTTCATTAGTGTACATTTGAAAATTGTAGCTCAAATATTTTCATAATTACACTTAATATACAGGTTTCATTTACTGGAAAAAATTCTGAATAGCAAAAACGCTTTCCTTTCCTGCCTTTTGTAGAAGACAATGATTTTGTAATCATATTTCATAATATTAAATATATACAGATTTATTACATCATGATATTTTGAAGAATTCCAGTTTGTTCAACTATTATTCAAGGAAGCATATACAAATATAGTAATTGTTAACATTCAGTGCAAGTACACCCTTTTTGAGATTTCCCTCAACTCACTTGGTTCCAGGCCAGCTCTGCTGCTCTTCCCCACCTCGTCTTCTTTCTCCAGGTAGTAGACACATAATACTGCCTGCATGCATTGAAACTGTCCTGTTGAACTGTGCTGACTCTATGTCTTGTACCAGTTCTCTGGGTATTGTGAGTACATAAAAGCCAAACAGCAAAATGTCATACGCAGAATGCAGTGTGCAAATATATTAAAAACTTCCTTGTGTGTTTGTCTTTTTTTCTGCTGTTTGCCTTTTTTGACCATTTTGTAGAGTTTCGTTCTTCCTGTCTTGGATTGCTATGATGAGTACATTACAGAAGCTGTTGGTATTGTGCAGTTCAGAAAGATTTGGTAGAACCTGTGAAGGGGAAAGCCTAAATATAAACAATTATGACCATTCTCCTATTGAACTGGAAAGGGAAAAAGAAAGGGGAGAGAGGGTAAGTGAGAATGGAGCAGGCAAAAGACTAGAGGACTCATGAGGAGAAGTGTATATGTATACTTTTTTTCCCACTTCAATCACTGATAATAGTCAAAAATCATTTTTGTCCTGCAGTGAGACATTGAGGGTAATGCTATGATTAAAGAAACATTCAACCTCATTATTACAATGCAATGCTCATGAATAACAATACAGTTCTCAGGATGCTGTTAGACTGGCTTGAAATAGGTTTCAATCCATTATGAATTAAAGGTAAATGAGGACTGTAGAGGAGCTGGAGAACTAAAGTAAGGTCAAAGGAAGAGCTAAGAACAGCAAACATGTGCTTTCCCTTACTTAAGCAAATACAGGAGGTGGTATGTGGATACTTCTTTGTTCTGCTTTATATGTAAAATTACTCACATGGTTTTACAAGTGCAGGGTTAGATATGAAGGACAAAAGTGAAAGAAATAGAATATGGGATTTATTTTCTGTCTGATGGTTCATCTTTCTTCAGCTAGATGGAAATGTAGCAGAGAAAATACCCAGAATAAAAAAAAAAGTCTCTATAACCACCTATGTACTCTCTAGCCACAAGGCTATATCTAGGAGACATGAGGCCATTAAATACTCCACATTCTAACTCCCTTCCTATGTTCTTGAACCATGCTTTCTTTTTATTTTTCATAGTAAAAATGTTTTAAAATTACATTTCAAATAAATAAGAAATAAATAACCCATTCATCAAAACATTCAATAAAGGTTGGGTACAACAGATAATGTACAATTTAAATAAGTAGTTCAGGATACATTTCTTTACAAAATAATAACATTGTATGATGAGTTGTAATTACCCAGTAAGCATGAGGGATATAAACAGATATCAAACAAGAAAGGAAGAATAAACTCCTCTTGAATTCAGTCTGTCTCCACGTGTTCACTACTCTTTCCATAGATTACTCCTGAATCTATTCCCTTTCACTTTAATCCTTTGCCTCTCATTCCAGAGAGCTTCATCTCAATTGAAAGAGATTGCTTCTTGTGCATTTATGCTATGGAGATATTTAAATGTTTCTGTCAAATCTCCCCTCTCCAACCATTC
Source organism: Microcaecilia unicolor (assembly GCF_901765095.1). Lineage (NCBI taxonomy): Eukaryota > Metazoa > Chordata > Amphibia > Gymnophiona > Siphonopidae > Microcaecilia > Microcaecilia unicolor. Next base: position 109,507,284 of record NC_044034.1, on the reverse strand, counting down.
TTCCAAAGTGTGTGTATATATGCATATATATATATATTTTTTTGAAGTTTTATCCTGATATGTTACCTCCGATTACTAGGGCTCAATATATTCCACCTACTAGAGTTTCTGATAGGTTGGATAATCTAGCCTATGCTGGGGACAAATTAAATCTGACTTCTTTTTTTGGAATCTTCGCTGGAGGTGATAACGCAAAGAACCACTTTGGTGGTTACCTTTGCTCTTGAACCTGATAGAAATACTGTATTAAAACTTTCCTTTAGATATTTGGATATATTGTTTATGGGGTCTAAAATACAGGTCTAAAATACGCGTAAAGAATTTCTAGTATATAAGGCTAGGGTTCAATCTTTGGGAGCTAACTTTCGTGTTACATTTTCCTTGTGTATGTTTGACTGTATTTCAAGGTCTGCAGTTTCAATTTTTTGACCCTAAGCAACTAAATGGTTTTCTAAAATCTATGGAAGATGTAAATGTGTGTGTAACTTATATGTTCACTGTTTATGGCGGGCTGAGACGCATTATTGGTTTGCGTCCCCTCTGAAGCTTTGTTTTTTCTGATTCTTTCTTTTTTTCTTAATCTTGGGTCCTATTTCCTTGCATGTGGATGGAAGAATTGATCTGTTTGTAATATTGTGTATACATTTTTGTTCTTTTCCTTAATTTGTAATCAGATTTCAATAAGTAGCTCCTATTTGTTGTTACTGAGAAATTTCATGTGCAAATATGAAAAAAAAAATGGCAATATTTCCTCATTTTATGTTAGACTTCACTGGTTACCAATTGAAGCCAGAATTCTTTTTAAATTAGCTTGTTTCCTTTTTAAAATATTACATGGTTTGGTTCTCAGCTACCTTCTTTTCCATTTTTGTTTTGCTGCTTCTTTTAGAACTAGGCGATGTGATAGTGCTAATTTTTTCACCTTTCCTTCAGTCAAGGGCAAAAAGAGATTACTGTTTTTTGAGAAATCTCTGGCTGCTTAAGCCACTAGATTTTGGAGAGACCTTGCTGGAATATTTTCATTTTCTCAACCCTATCTCTTATTTAGAAGGAGGATCAAAACAGTTTATTTAAGAAATAGGTCTTATAAGTCTTATGCTGCTTTTTAAACCAGTTTATTTAATTCCCAGAGGTTTGTTATGGTTTTCTTGATGATTGTGACCTACTCAGAACTGAAAAGTGGTAGCAGGATGCAAGTCGTGATGTTAATGTTTATGTTCTTATGTAATTCAACCCAGGAAGTGAGAGGCAACATGAGAGGGCTCTGGTACAAAAAACTAAGATTGTGAGCCTACTAGGGACAAAGAAAGTACCCATATATAATATGTAAAACTGCCTTGGTTGTACTACAGAAAGGTGATATATCAAATACATACCTATGCAAATTCTCAATATGGGAGTTTCACTGGTAATTAAATCCCCAGAGTTTGATGATAGAGCTTAGAGTTTTAACTGCTCATGCTATTAAGCATGATAATGGAGATAAGTTAGTGGAAGGGATGTAGGTATGGGACGATGTGTGGGATGGGGAAAATTTTGGAATATACGGGGAAGGTCAGCTTGGCAAGGGACTTTTTGGATAAAGGGCAGTGGGCAGGATTGTTTAATGATGTCTTTGTAAAGCGACAGATTATTGGAATATATAGAGCTGATTACAATGGTGGTTAATTTGGCTATGTTTATTTTTAGTGAAACTCTTCCCTGACGAAGTTTTGAAACTTGGCCATGCTGGTTGAGGCACTCTTTACAAAGAATGCTGCTGCTGCCAGTTATTATTATTATTAGCATTTGTATAGCGCTACCAGATGCACGCAGTGCTGAACACCTGATACAAAGAGACAGTCCCTGCTCAAAAGAGTTTACAATCTAAATAATACAGACAGACAAGACAGTTACGGGTGAGGGAAGTAATGGGTGAGAAGGGAGGAAGGGACAAAGGGAGGGCAATTGTGGCTAGGAGCTAAAAGCAGCAGTGAAAAGGTGGGTTTTCAGCATAGATTTGAAAACAGGTAGAGATGGAGCTAGACGTATAGGTCCAGGAAGTCTATTCCAGGCATAAGGTGCCGCGAGAGAAAAGGAGCGAAGCCTGGAGTTAGCAGTGGAGGAGAAGGAGGACGACAAGAGAGACTTGTCCAGTGAGCGGAGGTCACGGGGAGAAATGTAGGGAGAGAGTTAGTACTTTGTTATAAGTCACAACTAACCACCTAAAATTTTTTTCAAAAAATTGCTTCTTGAAGTTAGTTATATTTAAAGAGCAAAATATTGGATCAATGACGATTTGCACTTTATTGCCTCATGGAAGTCCATTAAGCAGTGTTGTTGCATTATACTCTGAAGATCCTACAAAACGTGAAGTTTCCTTGTAAATTATAATGTTGATGGGTGCATGTGCCTGGGATCAATTTTGATTTGTGGATTTACATTTGTCCCTTCATATTTATAAAATCAAGTTTGTTCATTCTATGTCATAATTGCTTGTTAACATCCAATCAACAGAGCTGATTAGCTAGTTAACCAATTAAGTTACGTGCATTGTTATGGAATCAGTCATAGTCCTCTGTACACTATTGTGTCTGTGAGTTCCATAGACTATGTCTGCCAGATGGTAAAATCTGTCATAGCACTGACATCCAGTGGCCTCCAGATAGGCCCGCACGGTGTTGAGACTCTCCAGCGCTCTTACAAAAGTAACAGGAGGTTGTTGAATTTCATCAGCATGTGCCTCGCTGCTCATTTCATCATCTGCTTCATCATCAGCCGTTGCCTGCATGTAGGCGCATATCTCGACATCAGTGCTGTCATCAGCTGTTTGTAGATCATAATCAACAGCTACGTAGTGATGAAACTCCTCATCAGTAATACTGGCTGGGATGTCAATAGCCTGTTCATCTGATGCATTTGCAACAGCTGCATCTGTTTCGTCCCTCTCCACATCCTTAACAAAACTTGCCCGCTTGTAGCAGTTCACAATGGTTGCCTGTGTAACATGATTCTAGGCTTCTTTCTGCATATGTAGGGAATCCAACAGTGATAGATTACGAGCCAGTTCAACAGCACGTTTATCCTTGCCAGTCTGGCCATCCATAATGCTCATCAGACGACGTAGCACAAGAGCCCGATAATGTTTTTTGAAATTGGGTATTATGCCCTGATCCATAGGTTGGATCAGAGAGGTAGTGTTTGGTGGCAGGAAGACCACCTTGATTTAGACAGCCTGACATCATCACTGTGTGCAACACAATTATCACAAAGCAACAAAATCTCACGCTTTTGTGCTCACATTCTATTGTCTAACTTCTTTAGCCACTGCTTCCAAATTTCCCCAGTCATCCATGAATTTGCGTTAGCCTTGTATGACACAGTAAGTCACTTAACATTCTTGAAGCAATGGAGCTGTTTGCTCTTTCCAATGACGAGTGGTTCCAACTTCTCACTCCCATCCATATTGCAGCAAAGGAGGATCGTCAGTCGGTCCTTCGATGTTTTACTTCCTGTAGTTTCAGCTTGTTTGAATGCAAGTGTTCCATCAGGAATCACTCTCCAGTAGAGACCATTTTCATCAGCATTGAAAATGTCACGAGGTGCAAACTCGTTCAAGATGGTAGGAAGAACTGAAACAACTCAATTTTGAGCACCAAAGTCATCAGCGTCTTGTTTTTCACCATGCTGTTTCTTGAATTTTATGTTGTTCCTCTCCTTCCATCGTCCCAGCCATCCAACACTGGCTTTGAATTCAGTTAGTCCAAGACCTTCAGCTAGCTGATTAGCTTTCTCCATAAGCAGTGGACCACTGACAGGAAACTGTCTGCTCCTGACTTGAGAAAACCACAGAAGAAGAGCATCTTCTACCTCCTCAGCTTTTCTCGCTCGTTTATGTTTCCTGTGTGGATTTGTATTGTTTTGCCAGTCTTCCAGAAGCTGATCTTTCTGCTTCAAGATATGTGAAATTTGACTGGGATTGACACCATATTCTTTAGCAATAGATGCTTGACTTTGTTTTCTAATTTTTTAAGAACTTCTATTCGTTCAGCCAGTGTTAAAGTCTTAAAGTTGCGCGATGACGATGACGACTCCATTGTACACTCTAACAACTTTCTTTCGCTTCTTCTGCCTGTGGCAGTTAACCAATGAGATTTCAATTTATCGCCCCTTTGTCATGTGCCAATCGGCTTCCATATTCCGTGTGTGTGCTTATGCGGAGCCTTTCCTGCAGAGGAGCGGTCTTAAACTATGCATATAAGCGAATCTTGCACTTATCAGTGGTGCGCTAAACCAAAGTTTGTCCCCATAGAAAATGATGGCGCCAAAAACGGGACCGAAGTACGGCATGCAGTTAAACAGAGCATGCGCTTATCTGACTTGCACTTAAATGGAGTGCACTGTATTTGAAATCACTTTCAAATGGCTGCAGTGCAGTCTGTATAGATAGTATTACAATAATATAAATGAGCCAGCAAGAGTGTCTGTATTATCAGACGGAACGTATCAGGCTTATAATATGATCTGATTTGTCACCATTTCCAAAGTAATCTGAACAGCTTAGTAGATAACATTTGAACATGAGATTCAAAAGAGAGTGTGTTATCCAAGATTACCCCCTATCTTTCCAGCTGTGATTTTATGTTAAAGATGATTCCATCAATTTCAACACTATTAACAGAACTCAGATTATGGGGATGGCTGATAATCAGAAATTTCATCTTTTCTGTATTCATCTTCAATCTGACAGACATTGCCCATGATTACAGATAATCCAGCATGTGAATAATCATGTCCCATTTTATATTGTGTTGTGTCCTTAAAATAAAATGCAGTTAGGCAAAATGATATAAGCAGTTTGTAGTTGAGCAACTCAGCACTAAAATTGTATCGGCCATCAGTAGGAATGCACATTGTTAGCATGCATTTGGTTCATTAGCATGCCTTAAAAAAATTAGTGGATGCAAAATCAACAACATATTTTAAGCTATGAATTAGTATGCAAAGAGTCAATTTGTGTGTATCAAAAATTTCTAACAGAGCATTAAAAATTTGTAACACATGGAGCGTGAGTGGAGGCAGAATTTAGTCAGATTCTGGTGATATTTAGTGCCAACATCTGTATAGTTATCCGGCAATTTAGCTATCCAGATCAGAGAGTTGCACGGGGACAGAAATTTCACTGGTCCCCACCTATCCCCACTGGAATCTCTTCCAACCCTGCCCGTTCCCACATGTAATCTCCTCCATCCCCGCACACCCCCTGTACTAAAATAACTCAGTTTGTGGTAAAATAACCCAACTTAATCGCCTATGTCGATATCATTCCCTCTCAGTGCTTATGAGGATTTCAATGCTGTCAACCATATCCATTAATTTTTTTTAGTGCTATTATAATTGTTTAGTTTAGTTTAATGAGATTTGATGTACCACTCTTCCAAACACATCAGAGTGGTGAACAATTACAACATTTAAGGAAACAAGAAAGGAACTACAAATCATAAATAAAGGAAAGAAAAAAGAGAAAGAAGTAAGTTAAAATCAGGCTATATTAAAAATTAGGCTACATTAAAAATTGGAGGCTGCAGTTCCCACGCTAATTATCACCAGTGCTGATAAAGGGAAAAGCCAGCTGAAATAAGTGGGTCTTTAATAAAGCCTTAAAGTGGGTGGGAGACAGCTCAGTGGGAGGGAGGCATCTCAGAACAAAGAGGGAGAGGGAGGGCATTCCAGAGGGAAGGGACCAGGCAGAAGAAAGCAGAGTAAATTCCAACCATAAGAAGTGAATGGAGGGAACAGAGAGTCGAGAGGTAGAGGAAGAACACAAAAAATGGGAAGGAACGTATGGAGAAGTCAAAGAATTAAGGTAAGAGGGAGTACCAGAATGAAGAAACTTGAAAGCCAACAGGAGTACCTTGAATTGGACCCTAAAGAAAATAGAAAGCCAGTGATGATGTGCAGGAAGAGGAGATACACGATCAAAGCGATGTGCACAACTAAGAAGATGAATTGCAGACCAGCTAAAAGAATGTTACAGTGATTGAGTCAGGAACGAGCAAGAGAAGAAAGAAGAGTAGCATAAGAATTATTATCCAAAAAAGCTTGGGGTTCCTTTTACTAAGGTGTGCCAAAAAGTGGCCTGCACTGGTGTAGATGCGTGTATTGGATGCACGCAGGTCCATTTTTCAGGTCCATGCAGCCTCATTGCTTTGTCTACCTTTAGTTTGGCTAACTTCTCATGAACATAGTCTTCTGAAAACTGTTGAAGGCCTACCAAACTTCCATTTCTATTTGTGTTTGTCTTCTGTGGTCCTACTCCTAGTCCTTCACCTGTGAACAGAAAACAGAAATATTTGCTAAGTAATTACATTTTATACTTATTAGGGTCTACATATTCATCTCCTTCACCTTTGAGCTTCACAATACCACTTTTGCATTTACTTCTATTACTAACATCTAAAAAAATGTCTTGTCCCCCCCATTTTACTGTATTATCAACTTTTTCTTCCATTTGCAACTTTGCTTTCCTTACCACTTTATGAGCTTTTCTTAGCTTTTCCATATAATGTTTCTTATCTTCTTCATCCTCTTGTAGTTTACGAAGACTAACCTCTTTTTTCCTTACTTTACTGCTACTACATTTGAGAACCAAAGTGGCCTTCTTTTCCTCTTACTTTTATTTCTTTTCCTCCAGAAATGGTTTGTTGCCTTTAAAATAGCTCCTTTCAGTTTTGCTTACTACTTTTCTACTTTCTGTATTGAATAGCGCTAAGAAACATGCACAAATCCAAATGTTTGCCAGTTATTGCCAGTCATTGATTGTTAGCACCCAATTATTGGTTCTAATTGGCTCATTACTCAAATTGCTCATGCAAATTGGATACACACCCAAATTGGTCACCATATATAAATTCCAGAGGTTAATGTGTGACTTACCGCATGGCACTGCTAACGCACAACTGTGTGAAGGGATTTTACAGCAGTTTAGCAGTTAGTACGTGGTAACCCACACATTAAGGCCCTGATGCGCAAAACTCCAGTGCTATTCCAAATAGCGCCATAAAAATACTGCCGGAAGAGTGCAACAGTACAATGCCCTAATGCTCAACGCTAATGAGATGCAAATATAGGCACACTTATAGCTTTGAGCATTAGGATTGTGCTTTGGTATGGGAGGATTGTGCGTGGTGCATGTGCAACAGAATTCCGCAGTAAGCTCAGCTTCTATGAAGATGCGCCTGGTAAAACTCAAACATGAAGCACACATTGGTGTCTGTTTTCTGTGGACTAAATATAAGCAGTTTAAATTTTTGTTAGTTTGGATGCTTACATTTAGATGCAGGAAACAGATGCCAATGTGTGTTTTCACTTTGGGCTTTTAAAATGTTTTTTAGCATGAACGCTTTAAATTTAGATGCAGGAAACAGACACCAACGTGTGCTTTTGCTTGGGTCTGCTGTTTTTCATGACCGGTGCTTAAGTGCTTGCACAGGCTTTCTTTTGCTTCTACAAGCGATCAAAACTGGCAGATTTTGCAGAAATAATCATGAAAGAAGCATTAAAATCATGGGAAACCCTCTATTCCAACACCCTAACGCCTGATCCGACCTGGACAATAAGACAGTTTTGCTTTGGGCGCTCTTTTCTGAGCATTGGGGAGGAATACAAAATGACCTCATTAACATGAGCTTGACTACATTAGCACGCTACTTGCATTTTGTCTGCGCGCACATTTTTTATAGATGATATCTTCTTTGTGTGGAAAGGGACGGAAGATCAATTAAAGCAATTCCTGCAATGGCTGAACAATAAGGATAAAAATTTAAAATTTACGATGAACAGTAGTTGTACTAATATTTCATTTTTGGACACTTTGATATACAAGTCAGGTGGTACACTACATGTTACGGTGTATCACAAACCCACCGATCGCAACACCCTTTTGTCATGGAATAGTCATCACCCACATAAATTGAAGTGGTCATTACCTATTGGCCAGTTTTTACGGCTTCGAAGAATCTGCTCTACAGATGAGGCTTTTAAGACTCAAGCGTCCATGCTCAAATTAAAGCTGCAAGCAAGAGGATATACCCAGAAATGTATACAACAAGCATATAAAAGAGCATGGTTTGCCCAGCGTCCATTATTATTACTGAATAAGGACAAAGAACAAATGGAAAAAATGGTTTGTGTATTGGGCTTTTCTACGCTAGCCCCTGAGGTGGCACATTTAATTCACAAACATTGGCAAGTGCTCACATTCCATTCAGTATTCCAAGAACACCCATGTATTGCATACACCCGGGGTAGAAACTTGAAAGATCAGTTAGTACATACACATCTCCACTTGGTGGCTCAAACAAAAGCATTAGGATGTCATCAGCCTTGTGGACAGTGTCAATTTTGTGCACAAACTGATCAGATTACACAATGGACTTATGCTAGGACTCAACACACGTACAGGATTGAACAACAAACCACTTGTCTTTCTTCATATGTGGTGTACATTATTTATTGTCCTTGCTCATTATTCTATGTAGGTCGCACGATGAGAACTATGCGAATACGATTGATAGAACATAAAAGCAGGGTACACACAAAAACGTTAACAGCTCCATTAGTACCCCACTGTATAGAACATCGGCATACCTTTACTGACCTCAGATGGTTTATAATAGAGCAGGTTTCGGAACCGAGTGGGGGAGGGGATCGTATGACAGCTCTAACTAGAAGAGAGCAATGGTGGATTCATAGGTTGCAGACAATGAGTCATCACGGGCTCAACGAATCGGTGGAATGGAACTCTATGATTTAATCATAACTTCTAAATTCATGGTGCTTATCTGATGTACAACAATTCATTAGTATTCTTCTGATAGGTTTGGAATTTAGTTTTCCCAAACCTTATCAGTCGTTTCTCATTGGTTAGGTATTCTTTGAATTTGTTCATGACAGGTTAGACTAAGTAAGACGTAACTGAACTTATTTAATTATTTAATGTTATTCCTGGGGTTTCCAACAGGTCTTGATAAGAAACTATTACTAAGGCTGTACTTTTGTTGCCACAGTGACGTCATGATAACGAGACGGCATCGTGCAGCCTTTAAAAAGCGCCTGTGAAGAACAATCGAGTGCATCTGGGAGAATTACCGATGTCCGGAAGTATAGACTGTTGTGAAGGGAAGATGGGCAAGTGTTAACCCGAGTCCCTGATGAAAATGTTGAAACCCGCGGTGTCGGGCGTTATCTAGGGAAAGCCAAAGAGGACTCCAACAGTATAAGACACGGAGAGGAACTTAAGATAAGTCCTTTATACAGTTTTTGATTTAGAGCACTGGTAGCTGCGAGCACATGTAGCTTAGAGCACTTTTTGTAGTATGTGTGTTTGCAACAGCACTATAAAATAGTTACCTAAGGGATTGTCTGATGAGGAGACGCTATGCCACTAGGCTATAAACCATTTATGAATGTGCCGTTAGTGGTGTCTTCTGAGGATTCCCAAACATATTCTAGAATATATTCATGTAGTTGAATCTTTAGACGTTTGGGTTCAGGTTATTTTACTACTATAGAGATCTTTTAGATCTAATAGAAAATATAGAAGAAATTCCTATAGGTACATGGGGTGCATACCATCAGTTCTTTTTCTTTGGTTTGGTGTTAAGTCTAGTTGAATTTACCAAAGATTCTAATATTTAGGAGATTTTGAGTGGGTTCGTGTTTACTTTTGAGCATTGGGGCCTAAGTGGTTTCTGTGTTAGGGGTATGGTACAGGGCAAGAATGGCCATGGAAGCATTAGGCAAGTAGTGCCCTACACTTACCACATGCTAACTGGCTAGTGCACAGTTAACACAGGACCACTTACTGCCTCCTAAATAGGAGTTGCTAATTGCTTCCATGTTAACTGTAGCAAGGTACTGCATTCTAATTGGCATTTCATTCTGGGAACTGCATATCAAAATGCTGGATCTGCCCTCACTGGTTGCCATAGAATTACCGGCATTGTTCCCTGTAAGCTGAGCGGGAGTCCTTCACCTACAGTCCTGCCAGTGGGAGGGGGGGGGGGGGGGTGCTGTTTCACTATTACATTTTCAATACTGAAGGGCAGGCAAACTCTGCAGAATTCCAGGGAACCAGTCTGTCCCTAGTGGTTGAAAATACAATATTGAAGCACCGCTCCCACTGGCAGCAATGCTGTTGGAGGACACCCGGTGATAATTACTGCTACTACGCAGTAAAGTCATGCATTAAGCCATGGTAACTGCAAGTTTTATCACACTTTAGTAAAAGGGCCTCATAGTTGTATAAGGTGAATAAACATTTAAATATTGCCAGCCAGCCTTCTTCATAGTCACTTTTTTTTTTGTTTTTGTTCTTTTTTTTTCCTGGAGAGGCAGGAGGCGAATTTCACACACTAACACACTTCTTCCTCAAGTGGAGGCACTAAGCAGCAAGTTATCATGGATGAAAGATGCCTGCCCAAGGGGGACTCTAGCCAGGCTGAAGCATCCTGAGCTGGAATCATGCCCTGTCCAAAATGCACCCTAGTGCTCCTGCCCTGGCCACTTTGCTGAGGCTACTGCAGGGGAGACTAGGAACTGGGAGTGATTTTTGTGTCCTCATCTCACATGCACCTTATGTGGTCACAATATTCGCACAGCCTTTGGGATAGCCCTGCAGCCAGGTGAGTCCCGGACCCAGGGACTCCCACATGTGGGCGCTACACTGATGACAACATAAAATAGTCATGAATATACTGATTGTCTTTTACTATGTTTTATGGCAGCCTATGGACTCTGTTTACTAAGCCACACTGTAGGCGTGCTAGCGTTTTTAGTGCATGTTAAAAATGAGCTCGCTCTAATGTTAGTGTCTCTAGTTAGTGTTAGAACGTTTAGCACACCTTAATAAAAGGGCCCTATGTTAGCTAGAAACAAACTAGTGAATATAGCTTTCACAGCCATAGAACCTCAAAACGTTCATCCACAATTAATTTATGTCATAGAATCACACACATAATATGTGAAAGCTGGTACATAAAGTAACAAAGTGCAGCTATTACATGGAAACAAATTGTGATCCTTATTAAACCCTGAAGGAGCTGGTGTCTGGAATGCATGAATCTATTTTGCTTCTATGGTTAAGTTAAAGTTGTCAGTATCTCCCCATTTGCTCTGGGAAAGACAAATCTGAGACTCATTTCTGAACCAAAAGTAATAAGTATCTTTAGAGGTTATTGTACTAATTTATCATACAGTTAAGAACAATGTTCAATTCCACTTGTTCATTCTGAGAAAGGACTTCTAGCTAAAACAGGACTCCGTGAGCCTTGAGAAAAGGTTTAAAAATTAATATAACCTTTTGAATAATAAAAAAACATAACTTTGCCTATAAATAGTTTACTAAATAAATCTGCAATGTCTATAAGTAGCTAAGGGTTCCTTTTACTAAACTGTGGTAAGCACTAATGCATGTTTTCCACAGGTTAAAAAGCACTACCGCGGGGTGTGTTCAGGCGTCCGATGGTAGTTTTGGGATCGGCACGCACTATTCACGTGCTAAAAAATAGAATTTTAAATTTTTTTTATACTTTCAGAAATTAAATCAAGAATATTCTTGATACAGAAAAAGATTGGTAATATTAACATCATATTACTCAATACATAACAGGAAATATATAATCTATCCGATCTCTAGTCCACAATTAATGAGGAGAATAAGGTACAATTCTAGGAAATATAAGTTTCACTTACTAAAGTTAAGCAAATTGAAGAAAGACTCAGACTATATTATTAATTACGGAGTAGACGATGATATTACTACTGGTCGCATAATTGGAGTTGCAACAGTTTTCGAATCTAAGAAAGAGGTCAAATGCATAGGATCATAAAAAACATATTTTACCGAATTTACTTTCAATACACATTTGCAAGGAAAATTCAACCAAAACAAACCACCCATTTGTAAAATCCGAGGGCAGAGTTTAAGAAAAAGTTGATGTCGCTTTTGGGCTACTCTAGCAATATCTGGAAAGACTAATCTTATAGTTCATAAAGAGTTTTACCCTATGCCTGAAAAATTGCTTTAATATCCAATCTCGGTCAGGTTGTAACACAAAAGTTACTATTAATGTTGCTGGTTTAGTGTCCAATTCATCCTCTTCAATCAATTGTGTAAGATTTAAGACATCAAAAGAAATATCAACTCCTTCTGCAATAGGTTGATTCATAGTTTTCTTTTTATATGGTGACAAATAGTATATCTTAGAGACCGGTGGATAAGCTTGTTCAGGAATCTTTAAAATCTCCATTAGATATTTTTTAAAGGTGATAAGAGGAGCAATAGAAGACATTTTAGGAAAATTTATCAAACGTAAAGTTTTAGCTTTCTGTTGGTTTTCCAGATTTTCAATCTTATATTGTAAGAACTTATTTTCTTTAATCAAGTTCACGTGAGTTTGTTGAAGGTTGCCTATATTACTGGTGTTAGTTTCAATATTTTTTTCAATTATTACTTTTGTTTCCAACATAGAGATTTTTTCTAAGGGAATCTTAGTATGCTGAATCGCAGATAACAGTTTTTGAGAAAAAGAGGTTTCCAACCCCAAAAGTGCATTCCAAATAGTATCTAAGGTGATAGTTAATGGTTTCTCAGGCAAATAAGACTTACTGAGAGAAGCAAATTTGGTCTCTGTTTCTTCCAAAGAGTGTTTCTCCATTGCAACTTTGAAGTCTGGCAAAATGCTGACTCCTGTCTGTACCTTAGCTTCCTGGATGGAACAAGCTGGCGAACCTGTACCGCGACCCAACCCCGCAACAGGAAGCACTCCCTGGACGTCAGTGCAACGGTCCTCCAAGGCACATCGCAGGTCCTTCGCTGGCATGAGTGGAGGGCTCTGATCGTCAGGGCTGAGAGAGATTTCAGCCTCAAGCTGGGGGAGCAGATCACCTCCCACCGCTCCCTCCAGCAGCGAGGATTCCAGCCCCAAAGAACGTCTGAGGTTGTCAAAACGGTCCATCGGTTCCACCACTGGTATCGCAAATGTTGCGGGGCCCACACGCTACTTACCCCTCCTTTTAGGCATAGGGGAGCAGGAAAATTGATTCCAACAATAAGTAAAGGTAGTTGAGAGAGCTGCTTAACCGTATTCTCTTCACGACGCCATCTTGTTCTCCTAAAAAATAGAATTTATTTTGCCGTGCAATTATGGAATCATCTCCCTATTGAGATCCTTTCTTTTTTTTTTTAAATCATTTTTATTATTGTTGTAGTATTTTTGCAGAATGGTGAAGACTTGTTTGTTCTCTAAATCTTTTTAAGAAATAATTTATGATGAGTTCTTGCAAATCCTGATTGACTGTATTAGTTCCTTTTTTGTATCCCGCTTAGAAACTCAACTGAGGGAGTTGGTGGGTTATAAGTCTATTATAACATAGCGTAACATTCCCTATTCTCCTCTATGCACTTTCTGTTCATCTGGGCAAAATCATTTAATCATTCCTTCACACTATAAAGTATATTTATTTATTTTAAAATTTATATACCACCTATCCACCTAGGTGGTTTACATCTGGAAGACACTCATAGTTCTTGTTTTAGTATCCTGGCTCTAATCCTCTGAATAATCTATCCCTCTATATTAGGTCAGAATTTTATTTTATGAAATTCAGATCTCAACTGAATATATTTTACTTTGCTAAGGTTTTTGACAATGCAGCCTAATCATTCACTCTGCCATTTCTGTTTACATTTGCAGCTTATGGTTGCATGGCGTGGTTTTTGTGCATCCCTTTCCCTTATGTTTCTTCTTTAGTGTTGTTATGATTTATTATTTAAAAACCTTCTTGTACCTGTCTCTTGTACTTCTTTGTGTCCTGTTATTTTACTTGTTTTGTTACATCATTGGAGCAACAGGCAAAAGAGCAACAGATATCAGGGACAGTGAGAAGCTCACCTTCCTGACGATGTCCCAAGAATATTCCCTCTTCCAAAGACTGCCACCAAAGACCCCCCCCCCCCCACCAAACAGCATAAACCCCCTCCCAGTCCCACCCAACTCCGTAATGATGCCTGGGTAGTTTAGGGTAGGATGGGCAGGATTGATCCTCACTCACTTCTGTCCATGCTGGCTGTTGCTTCAAAATGGTGGCCATGACTTTTAGCAGTTGTTTCACAGTACTACTACTACTAAGCTACTGCTAGAAGTCATGGCTTCTATTTTTGATGCTGACGCCAGCATAGACAGGAGTAAGTGGGGATTACTTTTGCCTTTCTATTCCTAGACCACCAGGGCATTTTTAAGATAGACCTGGGGAGCCTAAAGGAACATGGTAGATATTTTGGAGTGGGTGAATGCTATTTGTGTGTGTGTGTGTGTGTGTGTTCTTCTGGGGGGGGGGGGGGGGGCTCTCTTCAGGAGGGAAATTGATTTGGGGGGGGGATCTTTAGAAAGAGGGTGGATACTCAGGAACAATGGATTTCCAGAGCAATGGGCACTGCATCCGTCATGCTCCGAGGACAAGCAGGCTGCTTGTTCTCACTGATGGGTTGACGTCCACGGCAGCCCCTCCAATCGGAAACTTCACTAGCAAAGGCCTTTGCTAGTCCTCACGCGCTCATGCACACCGCGCATGCGCGGCCGTCTTCCCGCCTGAACCGGCTCGTGTTCGTCAGTCTTCTTTTGTCCGCGCTCGGTACGGTCGTGTTTTCGCCGTGTCGTGCCCCGCAAAGTCGACCTCGCACGTTCTCTTCGTGTTAAAAAAAACAAAAACAAAAACCATTCTGTGTGTGGAAAGGGACTCTTCGGTCTCTTTTCCCCCGATATTTCCAGCTTTTTCGCCCTGGTAAGTTTTCTTTCGTCGTCGGGGTAGGCCGCTTTTAGGCCTCGGGTCGAAGTTTTCTTCCCCTTGTTTTTGTGGTGTCTTTTCCGCCATTTCGACTTTTGATCTCGCCGGCGTGATTTTTCCACCCATGACATCGAAGTCTCCCAGCGGCTTCAAGAAGTGCACCCAGTGCGCCCGGGTCATCTCGCTCACTGACAGGCACGCGTCGTGTCTTCAGTGCTTGGGGGCTGGGCACCGCCCGCAGGCCTGTAGTCTGTGTTCCCTTTTACAAAAGCGGACTCAGGTAGCGAGATTGGCCCAGTGGAACGTTTTGTTCTCGGGCTCTTCGTCGACATCGGCACCGGGGGTATCGAGTGCATCGACGTCTTCAGCGTCCAGACCTTCATCCTCGGCCGCCAGTGCATCGAGGCATCGGCCCTCTGCATCGGCGCTGAGACATCGGACAGCTGTGTCAACGTCGGTGGTACCGGGATGTCGTCGGACGGTGGTGCTTCGTCTGGAGTGCAGGTGAGGGCTGTCCATTCCCCTGCTGGTGGCGGTGAGCCTTCGGGTGGGTCTCCCCCTACCCTCAGAGCTCCTGCGGTACAGCCCCCCCGAGACTGACCTCCTTCGGCCTCGGCCCCGAGGAAGCGACGGCTGGATTCTACGTCCTCCTCATCGGTGCCGGGAAGCTCCGGTGACATGCTTCGTTCCAAGAAGTCGAAGAAGCATCGTCATCGGTCTCCTTCCCGTGTCGGCACCGAGAGCTCTGGGTCGCCGAGGGAGTCGGCACCCAGTAGGCATCGGCACCGAGAGGACCGCTCACCCTCTGTTCAGGAGGTGTCGATGCGCTCCACTCTGGACAGCCCGGAACAGCCTCCACGCCCAGAACAGGTTCTGACATCGATGCCTGCATCGACCTCCATGCCTTTCTCTGCAGCCGCTCTGAACGAGAGCCTCCGGGCCATCCTCCCAGAGATTCTGGGAGAGCTGTTGCGCCCTACTCCTCCGGTACCGGCGGTGCTTGCGCCACCGGTACCGTCGAGCGTGGCGCCGGCTGGTCCATCGCCCGGGGTGAGGTCTCCGGCGTTGGTGCCGCGTGCGGTACCGGCTGCCGTCGCCTCCCAGGAGGGCTCCCCGACTACGTCGGCGGAGGGAGCTTCGCCGATGCGGGCGAGGGAGTCTACCTCTCGACGCCCCCATCATGGACGTGGCTCCACAGAGTCGAGTCGGGCACGGTTGCAGACACAGGTCCGGGAACTTGTGTCTGACACCGAGGGTGAGGCCTTGTGGGAAGAGGAAGAAGACACCAGATATTTCTCTGACGAGGAGTCTGAAGGTCTTCCTTCCGATCCCACTCCCTCTCCTGAGAGACAGCTTTCTACCCCCGAGAGTCTGTCTTTCGCTTCCTTTGTCCGGGAGATGTCTACGGCCATCCCCTTCCCGGTGGTTGTGGAGGACGAGCCCAGGGCTGAAATGTTTGAGCTCCTGGACTATCCTTCTCCACCTAAGGAAGCGTCCACTGTACCCATGCACCATGTCCTAAAAAAGACATTGCTGGCGAACTGGACCAAGCCTCTAACTAATCCTCACATTCCCAAGAAGATCGAGTCCCAGTACCGGATCCATGGGGACCCAGAGCTGATGCGCACACAGTTGCCTCATGACTCTGGAGTTGTGGATTTGGCCCTAAAGAAGGCTAAGAGTTCTAGGGAGCAAGGACTCTAGAACCTTAGACTCCTTTGGGAGGAAGGCCTACCATTCTTCTATGCTCATGGCCAAAATTCAGTCCTACCAGCTCTACACGAGCATACACATGCGGAACAATGTGCGGCAGTTGGCGGGCTTGGTGGATGCGCTCCCCCCTGAGCAAGCCAAGCCTTTTCAGGAGGTGGTCAGGTAGCTGAAAGCGTGCAGAAAATTCCTGGCCAGAGGGGTGTATGACACCTTTGATGTTGCGTCCAGGGCCGCTGCTCAAGGTGTGGTGATGCGCAGACTCTCATGGCTGCGTGCCTCCGACCTGGAGAATAGAATCCAGCAGCGGATTGCGGACTTGCCTTGCCGTGCGGATAATATTTTTGGAGAGAAAGTCGAACAGGTGGTAGAGCAGCTCCACCAGCGGGACACCGCATTCGACAAGTTCTCCCACCGGCAGCCTTCAGCATCTACCTCTACAGGTAGAAGATTTTTCGGGGGAAGGAAGACTGTTCCCTACTCTTCTGGCAAGCGTAGGTACAATCCTCCTTCTCGACAGCCTGCGGCCCAGGCTAAGCCCCAGCGCGCTCGCTCTCGTCAGCAGCGTGCGCCTCAGCAAGGCACATCGGCTCCCCAGCAAAAGCAAGGGACGAGCTTTTGATTGGCTCCAGCAGAGCATAGCCGACATCCAAGTATCAGTGCCGGGCGACCTACCAGTCGGGGGGAGGTTAAAAGCATTTCACCAAAGGTGGCCTCTCATAACCTCCGATCAGTGGGTTCTTCAAATAGTCCGGCACGGGTACACCCTCAATTTGGCTTCAAAACCTCCAAATTGTCCACCGGGAGCTCAATCCTACAGCTTCCAGCACAAGCAGGTACTTGCAGAGGAACTCTCCGCCCTTCTCAGCGCCAATGCAGTCGAGCCCGTGCCATCCGGGCAAGAAGGGCTGGGATTCTATTCCAGGTACTTCCTTGTGGAAAAGAAAACAGGGGGGATGCGTCCCATCCTAGACCTAAGGGCCCTGAACAAATATCTGGTCAAAGAAAAGTTCAGGATGCTTTCCCTGGGCACCCTTCTCCCCATGATTCAGCAAAACGATTGGCTATGCTCTCTGGACTTAAAGGACGCCTATACGCACATCCCGATACTGCCAGCTCACAGACAGTATCTGCGATTTCAGCTGGGCACACGGCACTTCCAGTACTGTGTGCTACCCTTTGGGCTCGCCTCTGCGCCCAGGGTGTTCACAAAGTGCTTGGCTGTAGTAGCAGCGGCACTTCGCAGGCTGGGGGTGCACGTGTTCCCATATCTCGACGATTGGCTGGTGAAGAACACATCCGAGGCAGGAGCCCTGCAGTCCATGCAGATGACTATTCGCCTCCTGGAGCTACTGGGGTTTGTGATAAATTATCCAAAGTCCCATCTTCTCCCAGTGCAGAAACTCGAATTCATAGGAGCTCTGCTGGATTCTCGGATGGCTCGCGCCTATCTCCCAGAGGCGAGAGCCAACAACTTGTTGTCCCTCGTCTCGCGGGTGCGAGCGTCACAGCAGATCACAGCTCGGCAGATGTTGAGATTGCTGGGCCACATGGCCTCCACAGTTCATGTGACTCCCATGGCCCGCCTTCACATGAGATCTGCTCAATGGACCCTAGCTTCCCAGTGGTTTCAGGCTGCTGGGGATCTAGAAGACGTGATCCACCTGTCCACGAGTTTTCTCAAATCCCTGTATTGGTGGACGATTTGGTCCAATTTGACTCTGGGACGTCCTTTCCAAATTCCTCAGCCACAAAAAGTGCTGACCACGGATGCGTCTCTCCTGGGGTGGGGAGCTCATGTCGAGGGGCTTCACACCCAAGGAAGCTGGTCCCTCCAGGAACGCGATCTGCAGATCAATCTTCTGGAGTTACGAGCGATCTGGAACGCTCTGAAGGCTTTCAGAGATCGGCTGTCCCACCAAATTATCCAAATTCAGACAGACAACCAGGTTGCCATGTATTACGTCAACAAGCAGGGGGGCACCGGATCTCGCCCCCTGTGTCAGGAAGCCGTCAGCATGTGGCTCTGGGCTCGCCGTCTCGGCATGGTGCTCCAAGCCACATACCTGGCAGGCGTAAACAACAGTCTGGCCGACAGGTTGAGCAGGATTATGCAACCTCACGAATGGTCGCTCAATTCCCGAGTGGTGCGCCAGATCTTCCAAGCGTGGGGCACCCCCTTGGTAGATCTCTTTGCATCTCGAGCCAACCACAAAGTCCCTCAGTTCTGTTCCAGGCTTCAGGCCCACGGCAGACTGGCATCGGATGCCTTCCTCCTGGACTGGGGGGAGGGTCTGCTGTATGCTTATCCTCCCATACCTCTGGTGGGGAAGACTTTATTGAAACTCAAGCAAGACCGAGGCACCATGATTCTGATTGCTCCTTTTTGGCTGCGTCAGATCTGGTTCCCTCTTCTTCTGGAGTTGTCCTCCGAAGAACCGTGGAGATTGGAGTGTTTTCCGACCCTCATCACACAGGACGAAGGGGCGCTTCTGCATCCCAACCTCCAGTCCCTGGCTCTCACGGCCTGGATGTTGAGAGCGTAGACTTTGCCTCTTTGGGTCTGTCAGAGGGTGTCTCCCGTATCTTGCTTGCTTCCAGGAAAGATTCCACTAAGAGGAGTTACTTCTTTCTGTGGAGGAGGTTTGCCGTCTGGTGTGACAGCAAGGCCCTAGATCCTCGATCTTGTCCTACACAGACCCTGCTTGAATACCTTCTGCACCTGTCTGAGTCTGGTCTCAAGACCAACTCTGTAAGGGTTCACCTTAGTGCAATCAGTGCATACCATTACCGTGTGGAAGGTAAGCCGATCTCGGGACAGCCTTTAGTTGTTCGCTTCATGAGAGGTTTGCTTTTGTCAAAGCCCCCTGTCAAGCCTCCTACAGTGTCATGGGATCTCAATGTCGTTCTCACCCAGCTGATGAAACCTCCTTTTGAGCCACTGAATTCCTGCCATCTGAAGTACTTGACCTAGAAGGTCATTTTCTTGGTGGCAGTTACTTCAGCTCGTAGAGTCAGTGAGCTTCAGGCCCTGGTAGCCCAGGCCCCTTACACCAAATTTCATCATAACAGAGTAGTCCTCCGCACTCACCCTAAGTTCTTGCCAAAGGTTGTGTCGGAGTTCCATCTGAACCAGTCAATTGTCTTGCCAACATTCTTTCCCCGTCCTCATTCCTGCCCTGCTGAACGTCAGCTGCACACATTGGACTGCAAGAGAGCATTGGCCTTCTATCTGGAGCGGACACAGCCCAACAGACAGTCCGCCCAATTGTTTGTTTCTTTTGATCCCAATAGGAGGGGAGTGGCTGTGGGGAAACACACCATATCCAATTGGCTAGCAGATTGCATTTCCTTCACTTACGCCCAGGCTGGGCTGGCTCTTGAGGGTCATGTCACGGCTCATAATGTTAGAGCCATGGCAGCGTCGGTAGCCCACTTGAAGTCAGCCTCTGTTGAAGAAATTTGCAAAGCTGCGACGTGGTCATCTGTCCACACATTCACATCTCATTACTGCCTGCAGCAGGATACCCGACGCGACAGTCGGTTCGGGCAGTCAGTTCTTCAGAACCTGTTTGGGCTTTAGGATCCAACTCCACCCCCCGAGGGCCCTGTTTGTTCTGTTCCAGGCTGCACTCTCAGTTAGTTGGTAAATTTTTTTAGGTCAATCTCAGTTATGTCCTCGCCGTTGCGAGGCCCAATTGACCATGGTTGTTGTTTTGAGTGAGCCTGGGGGCTAGGGATACCCCATCAGTGAGAACAAGCAGCCTGCTTGTCCTCGGAGAAAGCGAATGCTACATACCTGTAGAAGGTATTCTCCGAGGAAAGCAGGCTGATTGTTCTCACAAACCCGCCCGCCTCCCCTTTGGAGTTGTGTCTTCCCTTGCTTTGTTTGCTACTTATGGGACTGACGAACACGAGCCGGTTCGGGCGGGAAGACGGCCGCGCATGCGCGGTGCGCATGAGCGCGCGAGGACTAGCAAAGGCCTTTGCTAGTGAAGTTTCCGATTGGAGGGGCTGCCGTGGACGTCACCCCATCAGTGAGAACAATCAGCCTGCTGTCCTCGGAGAATACCTTCTACAGGTATGTAGCATTCGCTTTATAGTCTGTTGCTTTCAGGCTACACTATTTTTTAAAAATATTTTTATCTCCTGCTCTTATAATTTATAAACTGCTTACAGGCTTATTTTTGAAAGAGAAGGGCGCCCATCTTTCAACACTTATCGGGAGATGAGCGTCCTTCTCTTAGGGTCGCCCAAATTGGCATAATCGAAAGCCGTCCCCATGCCCCGTCGCGGGGACAACCAAAGTTCCTGGGGGCATGTCAGAGGCGTAGCGAAGGCGGGACTGGGGCATGCCTAATAGATAGGTGTCCTCGAGCGATAATGGAAAAAAGAAGGGCGTCCCTGACGAGCACTTGGGCGACTTTACTTGGTCCATTTTTTCTTACGACCAAGCTTCAAAACGTTGCCCGAACTGACCAGATGGCCACCGGAGGAAATCGGGGATGACCTCCCCTGACTCCCCCAGTGGTGACTAACCCCCTCTCACCCTGAAAAAACAACTTTAAAAACTTTTTTGCCAGCCTCAAATATCATGCTCAGGTACATCGCAGCAGTATGCAGGTCCCTGGGGGGGGGGGGGGGGGGGGGGGGGAAGGTGTGTGTGTGTGTCAGCAGAGGCATAGCGAAGGCGTGGACGTCCTTCTTTCAAACATTTTGGATGTCCTGGACTGCCCCCCCCCCCCCACAGGGACGGCCAAATTTCAAGGGAGTGGAGTGGTGCGGATTGGAGGAGTGGCCTAGTGGTTAGAGCACTGCTGCTACTTGTGATCCAAAATCCAAATAAATAAAGGGGGTGTTGGAGGCATAGCAAAGGCATGGATGTCCTTCTCATAGAAACATTCACATTTTGGACGTCCTCAACTGCCCGTCGCAGGGACGGAGGCATAGCGAAGGCGCCTAACACTTGGACGTCCTTCACCTGGACTTGTTTTTTTTAAAGGTTGTAGATGTCTATTATACACGCAGCTTGTCTGCGTGTATAAAGCCGCTTGGCTGCTCTGCACTGGCTTCCCCTCCTTAGGAAGGAAATCGTGTGCAAATGAGATAACAGTGAGCAGCTCATTTGCATGCGATTTCCTTCATGCATGCCCGTTCCTTTCCGAATCGCTAAGGGATTGGTAAGGGAAGGGCTTTTTCCGTTCAGTTCGTGCATCAGTTAGTCCACTGCAGTGTCCCCTAGGGTGCCCGGTTGGTGTCATGGCATGTCAGGGGGACCAGTGCACTACGAATGCTGGCTCCTCCCATGACCAAATGAGTTGGATTTGGTCATTTTTGTGATGGGCGTCCTCGGTTTCCATTATGGCCGAAAACCGGGGACGACCATCTCTAAGGTAAACCATCTGAAGAATGTCAGGAAGTATTTTTTCACGGAGAGGGTGGTGGATACTTGGAATGTCCTCCCGCGGGAGGTGGTGAAAATGAAAACGGTAACGGAATTCAAACATGCGTGGGATAAACATAAAGGAATCCTGTGCAGAAGGAATGGATCCTCAGGAGCTTAGCCTAGAATGGGTGGCAGAGCTGGTGGTTGGGAGGAGGGGCTAGTGCTGGGCAGACTTATACGGTCTGTGCCGGGGCTGGTGGTTGGGAGGTGGGACTAGTGCTGGGCAGACTTATACGGTATGTGCCAGAGATGGTGGTGGGAGGCGGGACTTGTAGTTGGGAGGCGAGGATAGTGCTGGGCAGACTTATAGGGTCTGTGCCA
This sequence comes from Microcaecilia unicolor, assembly GCF_901765095.1. Taxonomy (NCBI): domain Eukaryota; kingdom Metazoa; phylum Chordata; class Amphibia; order Gymnophiona; family Siphonopidae; genus Microcaecilia; species Microcaecilia unicolor. The sequence goes on along the minus strand of NC_044034.1, from coordinate 109,484,981 downwards.
GAGCCAGTGGTGGGAGGTGGGACTGGTAGTTGGGAGGCGAGGATAGTGCTGGGCAGACTTATATGGTCTGTGCCAGAGCTGGTGGTTGGGAGGCGGGGTTGGTGGTTGGGAGACGGGGATAGGGCTGGCCAGACTTATACGGTCTGTGCACTGAAGAGGACAGTACAAATAAAAAAGTAGCACATATGAATTTATCTTCTTGGGCAGACTGGATGGACCGTGCAGGTCTTTTTCTGCCGTCATCTACTATGTTTACTATCTCAACATTTATGTCGACCATTTCTAAGGTCGACCTAAATGTTGAGATTTGGGCATCTCCGACCGTATTATCGAAACAAAAGATGGCCGCCCGTCTCATTTCAATAATATGGGTTTTCCCGCCCCTTTCTCAGGGACGTCCTGTGAGGACGCCCTCAGGAAAACTTGGGCGCCCCGTTTGATTATGCCCCTCCACGATTTTATGTTGATTTACTGTATATGAAATAAATATGAATTATGAACTTAAATAAATTAATAGAACCATGGATTTCTGGACACACCTTTTTAAAATATGTATTTTGTTAAGTTGGGTAGTTTCCTTCTTTTTCTTTGGACTTCAAACTCAGTTGAAAAAGGACTATGACATAGCACAACAAGCCTACATTTACAGCTACCCTGTTTTTGTAGTTGTTGTTGTTACACTATTTGGGGTGACTGTCCTCAGCAGGGAGCCATGCTTCAGAGTTCCTTCCAGAGTTCTGAAATCATAGGAGCTAAATCGAAAAATTAGAATTCATCATTGTAAGATAATTTGGAGTTTCTTCCACTTCTCTCTAGATGTCTGCTTGCTGACCTGAGAAAAGAAGACTTAACCTAGGGTTTGAACCCAGCTTCTCCACATACCTGTGTGCAGCACAACCATCTAATCACTGGACCTACCCCAAAAATGCTTTTTTATGTTGGGGTGAGATAGTATAAGATAAGTTTATAACTTAGAATATAATTTAGGGATTTTTCCATTAGCAGAGAGAAATAAAAGAACAGTAGGGAATCTACTAAAAAAACCCCCAAAATTACTGGATCCTTCTTTTCTATCCAGTCATAGTAATCTGTGCATAATAATAATATAAAATACAATCCATCCGGTCTGCATGGTAAAACATTGGTTAAGAAAGGGTTGCCCAACCTCGGTCCTCGAGGGCTGCAATCCAGTCGGGGTTTCAGGATTTCCATGATGAATATGTGTGAGATCTATTTGCATGTAATGCCTCCATTGTATGCAAATAGATCTCATATATATTCATTGGGGAAATCTGATTATAAGCTTTTCAAGAAAGGGGCTATCCTGCTTATTTTTGAAAGTGATCGGCGGCCATCTTCCGACATAAATCGGGAGATGGCCAGCGATCTCGGAAAAGCGGCGAAATCGGTATAATCGAAAGCTGCATTTTTTACAGCATCACCGCTTTCCCATCGCCTCGCCGGTGAAAGTTCAAAGGGGCGTGTCGCCGGCGAAGCAAAGGAGGGACATGGGCGGGCATGGGTGTGGCTACCAAATGGCTGGCTTTCATGGATAATGGAAAAAAAGCGGCGTTAAGCAGTATTTCGCTGGGTTTACTTGGTCCTTTTATTTTCATGACCAAGCCTCAAAAAGGTGCCCCAACTGACCAGATGACCACTGGAGGGAATGGGGGATGACCTCCCCGTACTCCCCCAGTGGTCACCAACCCCCTCCCACACGAAAAAAATAAAAATAAAGCACTTTTTTGCCAGCCTCTATGCCAGCCTCAAATGTCATACCCAGGTCCCTGACAGCAGTATGCAAGTTGTTGGAGCAGTTTTTAATGGGTGCAGTGCACTTCAGGCAGGCAGACCCAGGTCCATCCCCCCCCCCCACCTGTTACACTTGTGGTGCTAAGTGTTGAGCCCTCCACCCCCCCAAAACCCACTGTACCCACATGTAAGTGCCCCCCTTCACCCATAAGGGCTATGGTAATGGAGTAGAGGTGTGGGGAGTGGGTTTGGGGAGGCTTTGGGGGGCTCAGCACCCAAGGTAAGGGAGCTATGCACCTGGGAGCTTTTTTTGTATTTTTAAAACATTTTTAGAAGTGCCCCCTAGGGTGCCCAGTTGGTGTCCTGGCATGTCAGGGGGACAAGTGCACTACAAATGCTGGCTCCTCCCATGACCAAATGCCTTGGATTTCGCCGGGTTTGAGATGGCCGTCATTTTTTTCCATTATCGCTGAAAAACAAAACCGGCGATCTCAAACTTGGCGAACTCTGGCATTTGGCCGGGCTAAACCGTATTTTCGAAAAAAAGATGGCCGGCCATTTTTTTCGATAATACGGTTCCGGCCAGCTGTTGCGCCGCCACCACAATAGATCTCTGGCCACGTTCGATTATGCCCCTCTATATGAACTATATTCTTATAAAATCAGAAGCATTATTTATTTAATTGATAAATGCCACTTTGGCCCTATCCATTGGTCAAGAAGATGCAGTATCCTGTATAATAAAAAGCACTTCCAACGTTCTGAAGCTGACTTCATGGCAGTGAAAGTTTGAAGGGTTCATGCTGCCTCTAACACTGTATCCATCTCCTGAATTGACGACACGTACATCTGGGTTCATCTCAAACAGCACTGACCAACCACAGGATAGCAGCATGAGGCACAACCTCAATGTCGCGGAAAGAGGAAATGACGTCAGCAGGCGGGGCTCAGAGGGAACGAAGTTGAAGGGAAGGCTACAGACGGGCAGGGCTTTCAAAGATGCGGCCGCTTCGACAGAGGTAAACAGAGGAACGAGGAGAATCGATGGGTGGCTGGAGGGGAAGCAGGGGAGAGAGGACAATCGCTAGGTGGCTGGAGGGGGGGCAGGGGAGAGAGGAGAATTGTTGGGTGGCTGGAGGGGGAGCAGGGGACAGAGGAGACTCGCTGGGTGGCTGGAGGGGGGGCAGGGGAGAGAGGAGAATCGCTGGGTGGCTACAGGGGGGGGGGCAGGGGACAAAGGAGAATCGCTGGGTGGCTGGAGGGGGAGCAGGAGAAAGAGGAGAATCGCTGGGTGGCTGGAGGGGGGGGGGCAGGGGACAGAGGAGACACACTCACACCCAGCGGTCTTACTCTCTCTCTGTCACACACACACACTCACACATTCACTCTCTCTCTCTCACACACAGTCACTCTCACACACACTCTCTCAAACATACACACTCCGAGAAAAACCTTGCTAGCGCCCGTTTGATTTGTGTCAGAAACGGGCCTGTTTTACTAATTTTAGATAATACTAGGATAATGGAGACATGCCCATCACACTGCTTTCAGATATGATGACATGGATGAAAGCTTTCCAATAGTCAGTTATGACTGAATAAAAATAAAATGAATTCAGGGATCTATGAAACAGCAGAAGAAAACCAAGCAATGACACCTTTACTTTCACACTTCTTGCAAGACTGCACAAATGGTTGCTTAGAATGCATTTGTCAGATAATTATGAGCAAAGGACTGCCGTAGAAGGGAACATAAGGCAGAACTAAGTGATACCTAAACCATATGTGAAGAAAAATGACTATATTAACTGACATGTCTTAATTGTCTACAGCTAATTGAACATCCAGCATTGGTGTCTTTAAGACTGTTCTCCCCAAGTGAATCAGGTATTCGATTGTACTTCTGTTGGTCACGGTGCTACTGCAACATGACATGTTGCTTTCTACCACCTGTTCATGTGCTGTGCCATGTGGTGTTCTTTGACATAGGTGTTGAATTGATTTGGGAATAGCAAGGTACAGCATGAACACTGCAAATAATATTTTTGCGATGCAAGACTAATGCACAGGAGCCAAAGCAATATGTTCAGGTTAGATTTAATGCAAAAAGACTGAAGAACAACTTGCAAGGTAAGCAAGCACAGGACTGCCTTGCTCCCTCTAATTCATCATTTTTGAAAAGTACTCTTAGCATACTTTAAAAGAACTGATTCAAAATGAAATCCCAAACAGACTTTGACTGATTGCAAAATACCTTGGAGAGGTATGCTATTAGACTCTCATTAATAGTTGATACATTTGACCTGCAACAGCATTCAGCGTGCTGCTTTGTGGTTTGATAAGAACTTCAGATGTCATGCCTAGATACAAGGCAGGTTAAATGGCTGCATTAATGTGTTAATAAATGTTAATGGCAATACAGGTAGCTGGGTTACCATTAAGGAAGTGAACCTGCTATAGTGCACATAAAAATGTAATGAGCAAATGCATGTAAAACCGTTCTTTGATATTAAAATGGATAATTGAAAATTACATTAACACACGTGGGAGGTAGTTTTATAACAGGTTGTCTATAAAACTTCCAAATGTGCCTATTTTATGAAGGCAACACAGGAACCTATCCATCTTAATAAAATAGGTACCCCATTTCTATAAAATAGAGTCCTAATATTATCCCCAACAGAGCACAAATGTGGCAGCACAAATTTACATCTGCTCTGTGGCAAGTATAACTATGTGTATGTACCTTTTTTGAAAATATGTATATCTTCTAATGTGCATATATCATAACTGTGCTTGTGGTCTGCCCAGCTATCCATAAAAGTAGGTACGTTTTTTTGCACCTAATTTTTATGATGTATACCCCGTGCAATTTTATAACAATCATTTTTTGTGTATGAAACATTCATTACATTTGGATAATGCTTTATAATTTTGCCCTCCAAATTATCTGTAACCTGCCTGATAATGTTACACATGCTTGTTGTGATTTCCCCTCCCTTTAGAAAATAAAAATGGGCCCATTGCAGACAGATGGATCCTCAAAAGGGCTGACAAAGGGTTGCTGTGAACCAATGATCCCCATTTGATTCCCAGAAACAGCTGAAGTAAGTGATTTAAGGCTCAATAAGCCCTCTCTCAACCTCCAGATCCCTCCACTCCTGACTGCCTCTTCAGATGGCTGCACAAAGGTCCATAAAAGAGGAAGAATCCACAGATGCACCAGCCCTTTTGATTCTTGTGTGTGTGTGTGTGTGTGTGTGTGTGTAGGGGGAGGGGAGGTAACAATGGAATGGTGGAAGGGAGAGTAAACAGTAAAACATTGAAACAGAGGACATGACTGTACATAAAATCTAAAACTATTGGTCTATCTACTCTGACCATACATATCATCTACTTATTCTACGATATCTTCCTCTCCTTTAGGGACCCTCTGTGCTTGTCCCATGTTTTCTTGGAAATCAGATACAGTCTTTCTCTCTACCACCTCTACTGGGCGCCATTCCATGCATCCACCACTCTTTCCATAAAGACGCATTTCTTTAAATTACTCCTGAGTCTATTTCCTTTCATCTTAATCCTATGCTCCCTTGTTTCAGAGCTCTCTTTCAATTGAAAGATGCCTATCTCCCGCTCATTTATGCCACAGAGGTATCTAAATGTTTCTATCATATCTCACTTCTCCTACCTTTTTTCCAAAATATACCTATTGAGACCTTTAAGTCTGCCCCATACACTTTGGAGGGAATTCAGTAATGGCACCGAAACTTTGGCACTGAAAAAAGTGCTAAGCATTATTTCTATAAAGAGAGTGCACCCTTTATAGAATAGCGTTTGGCAAGGATCCCATACCTAATATTTTACAAAGCATAGATATTTCTAATTTTTATTATAAATTTATACAAAATACTTTTTCTCAACCTTATACAATAAGTCTCTTTAACAAACCAGCGAATAATATTCATGTGGCAGACCTATCACCCCTTTGGACTTAATAAGGAGGTCGAGTGGAGTGAACTCATCTGATGTAATGATTATAAGGAGCACCTGAATTTTGTAATGATGCGAGGTCAGGAGGGGGTTGGTAACTTAATTTAAGGGCAGCCCTAACTGAATTAATGTCACTTGGTTTAGCGGTTGGGACCGCTTGGTCCGACCCGAGTTTGTTGTGCTGGAAATGGTTATGAATTTGCAGCAACAAAGTAAGTGTTTATAAAATAATTTAAAAAATATAATGTAAGATTTGTGATATGTGGAGTATGTTAATCCCTGTATGGGCAGGATTGATCCTTACTCACTTCTGTCCATGCTAACTCTTGCTTCAAAATGGTGGCCATGACTTTTAGCAGTTGTTTCACAGTACTGCTACTAAGCTACTGCTAGAAGTCATGGCTTCTATTTTGAAGCTGAAGTCAGCATAGACAGGAGTGAGTGGGGATAACTTTTGCTTTTCCTTTCCTAGACCACCAGGGCATTCTTAACGTAGACCTGGGGAGCCTAAAGAAAAATGGTGGATATTTTGGGGTGGGTGGATGCTATTTGTGTGTGTGGGGGTTCTTCTGGGGAGGTCTCTTCAGGAGGGAAATTGATTTGGGGGGATCTTCAGGAAGAGGGTGGATACTCAGGAACAATGGATTTTCAGAGCAATGGGCACTGCTTCCGCCCTTATAGTCTGTTGCTTTGAGGCTACACTATTTAAAAAATATATTTTTATCTACTGCTCTTATTATTTATAAACTGCTTACAGGCTTATTTTCGAAAGAGAAGGACACCCATTTCTCGACACAAATTGGAAGATGGGCGTCCTCACAGGGTTGCCCAAATCAGCATAATCAAAAGCCGATTTTGGGTGTCCCCAACTGCTTTCCGTCGCGGGGACAACCAAAGTTCACGGAGGAGTGTCGGAGGCACAGCGAAGGTGGGACTTGGGTGTGCCTAACACATGGGCATCCTTGAACCATAATGGAAAAAAAAGGGCGTCCCTGACCATTTGGACGACTTTACCTGGTCCTGTTTAGTCACAAAAACGTGCCCAAACTGACCAGATGACCACTGGAGGGAATCGGGGATCACCTCCCCTTACTCCCCCCATGGTCACTAACCCCCTCCCACCCTCAAAAAAACTCTTTAAAATTTTTTGTGCCAGCCTCTATGCCAGCCTCAAATGTCATACTCAGGTCCATGACAGCAGTATGCAGGTCCCTGGAACAGTTTTAGTGGGTGCAGTGAACTTCAGGCAGGCGGACCCAGGCCCATCCCCCTTACCTCTTACACTTGTGCTGGTAAATGTGAGCCCTCCAAAACCCACCAGAAACCCACTGTACCCACTGTACATCTAGGTGCCCCCCTTCACCTGTAAGGGCTATGGTAGTGGTGTACAATGATGGGTAGTGGGGGGCTCAGCACACAAGGTAAGGGAGCTATGTTCCTGGGAACAATTTTTGAAGTCCACTGCAGTGCCCCCTAGGGTGCCTGGTTGGTGTCCTGGCATGTCAGGGGGACCAGTGCACTATGAATGCTGGCTCCTCCCATGACCAAAGGGCTTGCATTTGGTCGTTTCTGAGATAGGCGTCCTTAGTTTGCATTATCGCCGAAAATCAGAAAAGAACATCTCTAAAGATGAACTAGATGCCAAGACTTGGGCATCCCCGACCGTATTATCGAAACGAAAGATGGATGTCCATAATGCGGGTTACCCTGCCTCTCCACCGGGACATTTTGCGAGGACATCCTCAACAAAACTTGGGCGTCCCCTTCGATTATGCCCCTCCATGTGGAACACATCAGAGAGGTGGCAGAGCTAAGAGCTTGCAAATGGAAGTCTGTGGCTATGAATGGATAAGATGGTGAATATGTATCACTTGAACTGGGATATAGAGTACATCCTGAGAATGTCTCGGTCATGTGTTTGTGTATTCTGTTGGTCTGTGTACTGCCCCCAACTCCTTGTCTTTACTTCGACATTGGACAATAAATGACCTTTTTTCTGTCTGCAGCAGCCTGAGGCAGCCATGGCAAGAGAACAAGAGGAGAGGGTGACAGTGGAGGGGGTACAGGACCTTACAGCTGTGGGGCAGCAGGGAAAAGAAGAGGGCTCCTCTTCCTCTGGATCTTTCTACTCTTCAGAGTCCAAAGAGGGGGAAGGGACAAAGGAAAGGGAACTCCAGCGCTTATCATACCCTGCTCCTAATGTTTCCCCTCAAGGCTTGCAATCAGTTGTCAGGGACCTTTTATTTGTGGTGTGGGCCATGAGGACCAACATTGATAGCACAGCCACAGTGGGGGGGTGGAACTGCTAGTAGTGGTGCAGGGAAATAGCTGCCTTGAGAGAAATTGTTACCCACATCACTGCCCCCCCGGCCTGGAGAGAAGGCCATTTATAATTTTAATAATAATGATATAAAATAAATTTAAAAACAATAATAATTACTGTGATTCATAATACTATTATTATTACCACTATTATCTCCATTATGTACAGTTGACCTATACATTGCTTTGCTATGTGTGGTTTCCTTTTTGATGGCAAGCACCCCATGTTTAAGTTCATGTTTTGTTATGTGTTCAATAATAAGGATAATTTTGTTATATATCACCTCATGTGTCATTTCTTCATGTCTCAGTGGAAAGCGGTGACAGAAATACTTTATATCGTATAGCATCATACATTAACACATTGTCAGCTTACAACCTTGCAGTAGAGATAGATCAATATGTCAGACCCTGTAACGTGGCAAGATCTATGCTGGCATATAAACATTAGAGGTGTCTGTCCAACACCATGCTGTGAGACATGTCCAATAGTTATATACATAGTGCAAACCTTTGCTATGGAACTTTAATAGTATGCCACTGTAGTGCAGACAGATATGGTACTTGTCCTAGAGTGCATGCTGTGACTCAAGAACAATTTGTAGCATTATATCCTGGGTATTTTCATGGAAGTTGAACTAGGATGTGTGCTGCGTTGTCTGGCACCCCCCACCCCAATGGTGCATTTCATATCCTATTATATTTTCTAAGACCATATGTTTATCCAGAGTATGACTACTAGCTGTCAAAGTGGACAAGGGTTTTGGATAAAAGGATGCGAATGACTTAAGACATATAGAGGGGCATTTTCGATATGACGTCTAAGTCCGACTTTGGACGTTTTGCATAAGGTGCAGCGAGATAGAAGGAGCGGAGCCTGGAGTTAGCGATGGAGGAGAAGGGTGCAATTAGAAGAGATTTGCCTAGTGAACAGAGTTCTAGGGAAGGAGTGTAGGGAGAGATGAGGGTGGAGAGGTAGTGAGAGGCTGCAGAGTGAATGCACTTATAGGTCAACAAGAGGAGCTTGAATTGTATATGGAAATGGATAGGGAGCCAGTGAAGTGATTTCAGGATAGGGCTGATATGGGCATAACGACTTTGGCGAAATATTAGTCGTGCAGCAGAGTTTTGGTCTCTGGTTAAGTTAAAGCTCATCCTTTTGGAATAAGCCCTCTTTCCACAGAATATTGCCCAGTTTCTAACAAATCTAAACCCGTCCTTTCTGTAATTGATGCAGCATACTACTATCACTGAGCATCTACCTACCACATCATTGGTGCTGCCCTGAGACAATTTTGCTGCTGTGGTACAAGGAGTGCCCCCACATCCTGAGATGGAGGTGTCCCTCAGTCTGTGCAGCCCCTGTGACACCCTATCCTTCAGGTTTTGAGATATCTTCTCTACAGAATGTGGGAAGCTTGATGATTTGCTTGGAAAAGGTACCTGACTCTCATGAGAACTGACTGGGGTCAGGAGAGTCTTGAGGAAACAATCAAAGCAGGAACTAAGCACATATCAATTGCTGCTGAACTAATATATTCAAAGGTACAAAGGGGAAATAACTTAGAACAATGGTTTTCAACCCAGTCCTCAGAGACCGTCTGGCCAGTTGGTTTTTCAGGATATCTACAATGAATACGCATGAGAGAGATTTGCATGCTAAGAATGCAGTGTATGCAAATCCATCTCATGCATATTCCATTGTAGATATCCTGAAAACTCAACTGGCCAGGTGGTCCCTAAGGGCTGGGTTGAAAACCACTGCTTTAGAGGGTTTGGTTATTAACTCCCAAGAGACAAACTCTACCTTCTTAGGATTAAAATCCAGAGTTCCACGTAACCGGCTTGTTCTCCTCATTAACCTTTTTTTGCTATGGATATACATTTCCGAGTGTAGACCCAAGAATCTGGAATTCATTTTCAAGCAAAATCTTTGAGGAAAACTTTGATACATGATACATACTCCTCTGGTAGAATGCTAAAATCTAGTCAACAACAGTCGCTTGTAATACTTACCTTAAGAAGAGTGTTTGAAGTCTTCTAGAGTTATAGATAAGTGTTTATTTTACACTTAGTTCCAATATTTTGTGGGGCAACAATTGAATGGAACCATTATATTTGTCATTATTGTGGTAGTACTAATTTGGAGGTTTTTTCAGAGCCAATGATGAACAGAGGATCAATTTAAGATCCGTTTTAGCTCTAATAGACAGCTATATTGTCCAGGAGCTCTGTGAGGCTCTTTTTCCTCCATTTTATAATCCCAGTATAACATACTGATTTTTTTGTATCATTCTAGTGCAAGGAAAGTGTAGTATTTTGATATATTGTTTGAGTCTTACTTTTCCATACCTTGTATACTGTTTTTTAGTGGATACTTACCTTTAGACAGATAAGATATGACCATATTTGAAATAAGATTTTCAGTGTGGTTGCTCTTAAACTATAGAATGCTCTTTCAATCCAGTTGAAGTCTGAATGTTGCTTAAAAAGATTTCAGTCAGGATTAAAAATAGTTTTATTCAAGGATGCATTCCAAATGTAATTAAAGAACATCATTGCTAGTAATTTAGCAAAGCAGGGACCAATGGTGAGCCTGGGGACCCTGGCAGCATGGCATTCAATCTCTCCTCTTATACTTTCCTATTATGAATAAAGTTCCTTTTCCTTTATATTTTTTAATTCTTATTTTTATACATATCAATGTCTTGTAAACTGCTCAGAAAGTACTTGATGGGAATATAGTAAGAAAAACGGGCACAGGTTTCTGCAGTTCAGTTCAGTCAGATGCAGGACAAAAATGTGGCTCATTGTAGGTTGGAGAACTTAATTATCCTGCCAAGAATTTAAACCTGCGTGTTCTGAATTTTCCAATGACCCCTCTCACTTATTGTATAGGCTTGTTTAAAATATATGAACTTCAGGAAATCACTAAAAACCAACCTCTTCAAAACGGCATACCCTAAAGCGGCATACCCCGCGTAAACCTCTTCACCCAGCAACGTAGCAAGACTATAATCGTACTGGACAACACAAAATCTTCATCCCTTCCGACCCTCCACTTGTACCTCATACAATCACTATATAATCTTGTATCTGATATCAACCGTCTAGGCAAGCGCCTCAGGCGGTACTACTACTACTACTACTTGACATTTCTAAAGCGCTACTAGGGTTACGCAGCTCTGTACAATTTACTATGTAAGCCACATTGAGCCTGCAATTAGGTGGGAAAATGTGGGGTACAAATACAATAAATAAATAAATAAATAAATATATTACAAAGAGACTTTGGGAAATCCAGAATGAGTATTTCTTCTTAGTACCTTCCTCTCCCCCACCCATTAGGGGAGCCAAAGGAGGGGTAGGGGAGATAGTAGATGTCTCTATGAACAGCTTGGATTTATCTTCATTGTTTGATGAAATCTTCAGAGAAGGGTTGCAGTTTTTATGTCTTTTTTTTCCAAATGATAGAACAGTATCTTGTACATGTACTTTATGAATAGATATAAAGCTTTTTTTTTTTTAAGGTTGTAAGATATTACTTTTTCAAGATTTAAGCAGAGCAACACAGGGACATAGAAATGTCTTGCCATATTCCAGGAGGTGCTGGCTTAGGGAACACTTTTTTGATTCTTTTTCCTTATACATGTTTAGTTACTATTTCCTCTGTTTTATAAACATTCACAGTTGTCATTTTTCATTGATTTAAAAAAAAAAAAAAATCCCTTGATCCATCCTAGTTAGGTAGCTAAATGATCTTCCACAGGATTTATTGATCTAGTGAATATGATAAAATCTCTGTTCTCTACAAAAGTATTATGCAATAAATTCAGTGAGTGTGGTCAGTATCTGCGCTGCATTTACAGTATTGCATAGGGCAGCCACTTACACAGTGCATAGCACTACCTTACATGCAGTGGTAGGTTGTTCAGGAGCAACCGTGCTACCTGTCACACTGCATGCAACATGGTGCAGTGCCAACCATACATAAATAATGGGCATAGTGATGCATCCCCTTTCCTCAAGTCTCCACTGATTACCCCCAGTTATACTCCTACACCCCCTGACAGCATCCAGTTCCAACCTCATACCCTCAACGCATCCCTATGAAATCTCTCTACACCTCTGGCACTTTCAAATGACTCCCATGCACCCTCTCCATTACAAGCCAATGACTTCCCCCCCCTGCCCCCAGCACAATCCAAGGACTTCCCACACACCCCCATCACAATCTAATGAGACCCCTGCTCTCCCCATCAATGTCCTATGCTCTCCCCAACAACTCACTCCCAACTCACTAACCCCACCCCTTGCTAGAAAACCCTTCTACTACTACTACTACTATTACCCTCCTCCCATCCTCCCATCCTTGATCCCCTTGGAATACACCTAGGGGTCAGCAATGGTAGTTAGTGGACCCAGGCAAGTAATCCTCCTTCTCTGCCAACTGGATTGGCACCCAACTCCAGAATGGTGCCGATGACCCCTAGTAGTAGTCTCATGGTGCTATGGCTAGAGATCATCCTTCCACATATATATATAAATTTATTTATTTATTCAGAACTTACTATATTGCTTACACTAACAGGTAGGACTAAGTGGTTTGCAATCTAAAAACATGGAGGGGAAAAGAACTCCAGTATTCATAGAATACAACAGAGAAAGAAAAGGGAAAGGGAGAAAATCACTTCACATGCAAACTATCCCAGGTAGTGTATTGAAACCCAGTCAACCCTGCTCAAGGCTCAAAAGCTTGTGAAAAAGCTATATTTTGACTTTAGCTGTAAAGGTTTTCAAAAAAGGTTCACTATGAAAGTCTAAAGGAAGCGAGTTCCAGAACGCCGGGTCAGTGAAAAAGCACTGTGTCTTGTGGATTTGAAGTGTGTAGATTGTGACCCAGGTAGGACCATCCTATGGTCATCAAGGGACTTAAGAACATGGGCTGGGGAATAAGGAATAGTTAAGATGCAAGATATGGAGGAATTCCCATTCTAAAACTTCAAAACACTAACAATAGGATTTTAAATTTGACTCAATAGGCAACTGGTAGCCAGTCATGACTTTTAAGTAAAGGGGTCACATGATCAGATCTATGCAAATAACAAAGAAGATGTATAGCTGAATTTTGAAAGAACTGAAGATGTTTGATAGAAGATTGGGATATAATCAAATAGATGATATTTCAATAATCAAGTCTAGACACAAATAAGTTGTGAATATTGACTCCTGAGGCAGGTGGCTACGCCCACCAACACATGGCCCATGTGGGTTTTCTCATTTTGGTGCTTGAATAAATCTGCTTTGAACTGCATCTCCCTGGTGGATTGGCCATTGTGTCATCCTCTACTCCTGCTTTGGCTTTCTTTGTGTGGATCTTCGTAGAGGGTGCCTGCCTGCTTCTGCTGTGGACATTAAGTTAAATGCCATCACTGTTGTGTAATGTAGCACCACTAACTGACTGGGTAGCAGCACTGAGCATAAGGCTAGTGTGGGGACTATATTGGCAGTATCTGTTTAGTTTAGGTTTCCTATTCAGCAGGCCTACACTAGATGTATAACTTACCTGGATAGCGTTTGAATATTGTTATTATTTCAATAATTTTCTGGCCTGCTTTTACTCCTTCTCTAACATGAATATCTAGCTGTTTAGCAATCTAAATTGCCTGGTATTATATGCATTTTGTTTTGCAAATACAAGGATAGGCTAATTATGCATTCATTGGTAAATCCATGCATTTAGATTCCAGCGCTCTTCTTTTTCAATAAAGAAGCACCTTCTGAGCTTCTATTGCTGCTGTATCTCCATCTGTCTGTGATATGTTGATGCTGGACCCTATTGCCCAAGCTTTTCTTACTGCTTCAGCAAGTCCAACAGCAGCAGCTCTTGGCTAGTTCCATCCATAGCCAGGAGGAAGATAGCTAGTAGAGTAAGGCATTAGCCAGCTTCTGAAACAGAAATGCAATCCCAACTCTAAATGGCCATCATGTTTTTGCTTTGATTGACCACTTCTGATATACTCATTGTGGATCTCCTGAAAACCAAATTGGCTAGATGTCCCAAGGGCTGTGTTAACTTATGATTTAAATTGAGGATGACCCCCCCCCCCATGACTCTGCTCCCCTTTCTCCAGCTCTGTCCATCATTCCTTTCTCATCCCCTGCACAGCTGTACTCATCCCTCTGCCCTGTAAGTTATTCTCCCACCATCTGTAGCAGTATCCCAAGCTTTTTTTTCAACCTTTCCCCCCAGGTATATTCAATCTCTCTTTCTCCTCTAGCTATTTTAAGAACTCATAAAAATAAAATATATAAAAATACTAAATACCAATAAAATTTACAAAACAGAAATTGAAATAAAATCCAATAATTTAACCTATGGTTCTCCACCCAGTCTGTGGGACACACCTAGGCATTCTGGTTTTCAGGATATCCAAAATAAATATGTATACAATACAAAGAGCAATGTGTGAAATACAATCCAAATGGTGAAAACAATCTAGAAAAACCACTCTTGACAATTATATGATTGATGTGCATATGTAGTTTTCACAATTTTTTGGCTTCTTTGTCATTTTCAACAATCATACTTGAGGGATCTTGTTAGTAGAAATTATAAGATTGTTTCTGAAGCTATAATCTGCTTGAGGAATAGTTAATACCACACTTTAGGACTAAAAGTGATACCGTAACCAGAAACTGTCTCTCTCAAGCAATCTCCTTCTGACAGGGAATTGTTTTATTTCTCTGTTATCAATTCTTCAGCCCTGCAGAGTTGATTGCATCACTTCCAGTACATTTAGTTTCATTTAAATACAACAGCACAAACCTTGCTAATCTGGTTCCCTGAATTCCTTTGTGCAGTTTCTGTCAACCATCAGAATCTAATTGAAACGACAGTATGGTATGTAGTCACCCAATAATTATAAAATGAAAACAGACTGAAAATTGAGATGCATCTGAACAATAGCCATTCCATTGACATCAATGGGGGGGGGGGGGGGGGGGGGGGGAAAGATAATTAAATGCTTATTTTCTCTTTCTTTTGTACAACTAACTTATCTACTAGCAGTGATAAGAAACAGGTTGGTGGAAAAATAAACAAGCAGTGTGATGCCAGTGGTCACATTTCTCAGGGTAAATTGCAAATGTGCTTAATCATGGTGCCTCTAAAACACAACTTACTTACTCTTTAGAAGATATTTGTCTATGATGCCCATATATGTCCATGAAAAATAAATTACAAGCAGCACTATTCTTTATCACAAGCTAAACATTATATTGTTGGGGGTTTGTAAAGGGAGTGTATTTTAAGCCATGATGCCAAACAGTTGTTTTGTTACCTGGTGAAATATTACCATAGGCTTTGCAGGTGAAGAAGGAATGAGGTGTAGGGGTCTTTACTATCATTGTAAGTGGTACACCAATGAAATATTCAAACTTTTTAAAAGGGAGGTAACAAAGGCTTAAAAATAAGCCTTGGTTGTGAATGTATATGCATGCCTGGTTGGCATGGCAACCGATTCTTAGAACTCTGTTGCTGCTTAGGTAAATGGCTGAAGCACAAAGCATGCCTGGCTGAAGCAATGTCCATCCTTACAGCAGGCTAGTGAGTATATCATATTTTATTTTATTTTTTTATTTCTTAATGGGGAACAGAGGTTTAAAAGATTTGTACAATGTCTTTTCTGCTTTTTGGCCTTGCAAAATTGGGCCAACCAAGAAAACAGAAATGATGGATCAATAAAGTTATTTTTTTGAACACAGCCATAATATACTGCAACAAGTACATATTTCCCAGCTCAGCTGTAGTGAGGCAAGGAGCATAAAAGCAGAATGGAAAAGGAAACAGTAGGCAGAACATATGGATCAGCAGGTTGGAAACAGAATGTATTGAAATAAATCTCAGAAATATGTTCTTCTGGCAGAAATGACAAAAGTATTAATACCCCTTGCAAGGCTAACTGTGGTTCCCCTTTGCTGTGGTTCCCATCCTTCTAACCACAGGCTGTATTCTGGGTCAATCTTTTCTGAAATGTTATGAAGCTGTGGAAATATAGGGAGTGATAAGTCTGCAGCTTTTTGTCTTAGTGACCTTTATTTCCAAGCCTGGTGGAGCTTTAAGATGCTGTTTCTGCAACGCTGACTGCTGAAAAACAGATCTTCCCTAAGCAGAGGCCTAGGACTACTGATATTTTGAAAAATACAGCTTTTGTTCACAGTAGTGTGTTTGTGTGCGCTTGCACGTGCGGGTGCACACAAAACATTTGTCCCGTTAACTCAGCCTTATGGCAAACATCTGAAGTTTAAGTAACAATACTGCCAGTTGCAATACAGTAAACATTCTTGGTTGTCATGTTAGACACAATAATCAAACGGATTTTGCATGTTTAGAGTGAGGTCAGTTAGAAAAGATGGTGCAGTGCCTGCTGGTAGGATGCCTTGGTCTAGTCAGTGGCATCAGCTGCTCATTTTCAGAAATCAATAAAATAATACAAACTGAAGCAACAGGAAATGTAACCCTGGTTTCACTCAGTGCCGTAGCGAGGGCGGCTGACACCCCGGGGCGGGTTGCCGCTGCGCACCCCCCCCCCCCGGGTGCAGCATGGCACCCCCCTCAGCGCGCACCCCCCCTCCGGCGCGCACCCTTCCCCCCCGGAGCGCATTGTTACTTTAGAAGCGAGGGGCGGACGGGAGGGCCGATCTGCCCCCGTCCACGTCGCTGGGAGCTGCATCGGCTCCATTGGTTCCTTGCTCTCTCTGCCCCGGAACAGGAAGTAACCTGTTCCGGGGCAGAGGGAGCAAGGAACCAACGGAGACAACACCCCCCCCAGCGGCGTGCACCCGGGGCGGACCGCCCCACCGCCCCCCCTTCCTACCCCACTGGTTTCACTACACATAAACTGGGCACCAGCTGGCTCACATGGATCAGCACCAGAGACCAGGGCCACAGACTTAAAAGGGTCTAAAATTCTTACTCATTCAGCTGGTGCCAGATAAAAATATAGAAGGCCATAGGGTGTTAAGCTGGGCTTTACTATTTCTATTTCTTTTTTTAGTTCAGGAGTAATCAGACTTCACTCTCACACAAAGAAAACGCCAGTCTAGGTTTTTATGAAAACAAACGGGAACTTTACTCAATTTTCTGTAACAGGCAGTTCAAATCCTTTCAGTGTAGAACAACTTGATGTCTGATATCTACAGTGGCAAGTAGCGCAAGTGCTCTCATGCTATCTGCCACTACAGATAAGGTGTGCAGGCCCACTCAAAAATAATAATAATGATTTAAAAAACGCTCTATACTGCTGCAGCAGTGCACTCCTGACAGCTCAGCCCTTGATCATTTCCCCGAAGTCAGAACCCACAATATTCCCAATCTGATCCCCACTGATCCAATCCCCGCAGATATCACCCTCATCTGATTTGATGCCCCCAAGATTGACCCCCACATTACTGCCCCATCCAATCTGATCCTCTGAAGCACCTCTCTTGAACACCATGTTTAGAAGTAGCCCTGCCCCTTCTCAAACCCCTTCCTCTAACAGCAAGTTGATCTTCCCCACCGAACCAGACACCATAAAAACCTGCAGGATTTATTCACGTGCCATTCATAGTGAACTAATGGAATGAGACATGAGCAGCCCTCATCTGCTCCTGCTTATCTGGATCTGGTAACAAAATGGCCATGGCCCCAAATGGTATTCTTGTGGTACTACCACTAGGGAGCATCCTTTCATATAAGGGGATTACAGGTGATATTGAGAACCTTACTACAGCACCTGTGAAGGGGGGATGGGATTTGATATACAACTTTCTTCGTTTACAATCAACACCTTTAATTGTGCAATTAAAAATTTTAATCAAAATGCAGCCCTAGTTATTCTACTATTAAAACACATGTGCAGCGCCATTTTAGAAAAGTTATGGATGTTGGTATATAGATGTTTTAGGCAAAATGTCTAGAGCCTGTGATGCATTTTACAAATACAGAACTAAACGTAGAAGCCTAATGTAAAATCAGCATATCTCTGCCCTCTGACCAAGGCATCCTAAAGGCATTCTAAAACATATAGCACATCAATGGCAATGTCTCAAAATATGGTAATGTAAAATATCAGAAAATAAAGTGAACCCAAGCATTCCAATGAGGCTGAAAATGGCTCACACCATCATTCAATGCACCCATAGGACAAGTACATAGCATCTATGAGGTCCCCACCATGTCTCTGGTGTCCATTCAGTGCCTGCAAGAGAAATTGTCTAACACCGTCTATGGTGGCAGTACAAAACATTTTGCACTGCCCTGGGGTGCAAGATATTTATTTATTTAGATTTTGCTCTCACTTTTTTCAGCAGTAGTTCAACCCTGTTGGGCTTACAATCTAATTTTGTAATGGAGAAAATGAAAGCTTAAGTGATGTGCTCAAGGAGCAATGGTGGGATTTAACATGAGCACCACTGGATATCCAGGCCAGTGCTCTAGCCACTAAGAAATTCCTCCGCTTCAATCTGCACTGGAGATTGTTTTGTACCTGGGAACAGGGCAAAACATAATGCACCTTGAAGCAGGGCACTATGTATTGCACCTCAGAACAGGAGAAACTATTTTGAGCCTCAGAGTTGTGTGGAGGACTAGCTGGTTAGAGCAGTGGCTTGACATCCTGGTTCAAATTCCCCTCAAAGCAGTGCAAAACATTTAGCAGTGGGCTTTTTTTGTTGTTGTTTTAAACTTTGATTTACTCAGCACTGTACAGAAACAGAACAAGGTTTA
This sequence comes from Microcaecilia unicolor, assembly GCF_901765095.1. NCBI lineage: Eukaryota > Metazoa > Chordata > Amphibia > Gymnophiona > Siphonopidae > Microcaecilia > Microcaecilia unicolor. The sequence continues at coordinate 109,466,147 of NC_044034.1, read as the reverse complement.
TTAGCAAATACAGTATAAAGGGCATCAAATTATGAAAGGCAATTGAAAAACAAATGTAGTACCATCCACATCTTCTATAAACAACTCTGTTTCAAATTTCAATACTGAGCCAGAGAAGCTACTGGATTTATAAAATGGCAGACATAGAAGTTTTACAGCCCTAAATGTTTAGAGCTGCCAGCAATTTTAGAAACGTGGACGTATATATATATATATATATATATATATATATATATATATATTAAAGGTATATGTAAATGCCTTCTTTGCCATTTTACAATTTCTGGTAGAAGCTGCATGAGAAGGTTTGTACTGGCTCCAAAGCAGCAGTTCTTGACCCTCAGGGGAAACTACACCTCAGATAGTACAAGGGGCAGAATGATGAACATGCTGAGAACCAGACAGGATCACAGAAGGGACTCACTGCAGCCCAGCAGGGCAGGGGGAGGAGAAGGAGACATGTGAATGGCAAGAGGTATGTGGCATGGTATTGGAAGGTGGGGGAGGTAGAAGGTGTGGAAGATGGAGGGGTTTCCGATGACAGACCTGGGTAGACCAAATGGCAATCAAGCTCATAGACTCTGTTCTCAGCTCTCTCGCAGCCAGCACCAATGCAAAGTCACATTGACATGCTGCAGCAGCATTTATTCATGATTTAAAGGTAGTTTAAGTCCCAACATTTATCTGGTGTAGGATGTACATAGACAGAATAGAACACAAAAGAGTATATCAAGACAAAACAGCCACTCAGAGTCAAAGAATTATCAGCACATACTTTATTCAACAGGAAGAGTGGGCAATTTTCAGATAGTTCATTTGCCTGGATAAATAGCCATTTATCCAGGTAAATGGCTTTTGGAAATTGCCTTCATAACATTTGTACATTCAAAAAAAAAAGTGTAATATTTATGTAGGATACTCATGTGTGCATTTTTACAGGATTGTTCTGGAATGGGAAATGTTGAGATAATTGTGATTGTTATGAAAATCTTTTTTTTTGGGGGGGGGAGCTTTGGATATGAAAGATAACTGAGAGGGCGAGGGGTGGAAAGCTGAAGAGTCATCTAAGGGCATCCAATACTGTGTCTCCGGCTCTTTCTCCAGATGTAGGGGAAATGTGGGAACTAAGGACGTGTATTCTTTACTGTGCATTTGGAGGTCCATTTACTAAGCTGTGGCAAAAAATGGCTTTAGTGTGCCCTTTTACAGGTTTTTCCCATGTGCTAAAGCCATTTTAACTGCAGCCATAAAATGGTCGATTTTCTATTTTTTTTTTTTTTACTAATGGCCATGTGCTAATGTTGTAATTAGTGTGTGGCCATTAAAGAAGTTACCACGAGGCCACTTACCAAGACCCATTTTGTAGGCAATAAGGGCTCATGCTATTATCTTGTGCTAACCAGTTAGTGTACAATAATGTGGATGCACTAAGGGCATCTTTTACTAAGGCACGCTCATGTTTTTAGTGCCCGCTAAAATTGTGGGTGCGTTAAATGTTAGAGACACCAATGCATTCTTATGTTTTGTTTTTGTTACATTTGTACCCTGCGCTTTCCCACTCATGGCAGGCTCAATGTGGCTTACATGGGGCAATGGAGGATTAAGTGACTTGCCCAGAGTCACAAGAAGCTGCCTGTGCCTGAAGTGGGAATTGAACTCAGTTCCTCAGGACCAAAGTCCACCACTAGGCCACTCCTCCATCTCTAATGTTTATTATGCCCACAACTTTAGCATGCGTAAAAATGCGAGCACGTCTTAGTAAAAGACGTCCTAAATGTTTAGTAACCCCTGAGACACCCCTCCCCCCAAAAAACCTAATGTTTCTTTAGAACCCAGATTATTGTGTACTAATTTGGCTTAGTAAAAGGGTCCCTTGGTTTGCTAGCATGCCTTAATAAATTTAGGGCCAGATGCAGTAAACTTTATGAGCCATTAACGAGCCATTAACGAGCAAGTAGTAAACCGTGGCATGCACTAAATGCTTCTCCGAGCCATTTTCCGATCACGGTAGCAGCTAACGAAAACGGAATGCAGATGAGCAAACTAGTATTATAATGTGTAGAAATCGTATTGTAATGAGATGCACTACAGTTTACCGATTGCCTAACTGTGAAAAATCTAACGGGAGGTCTGTACCTCTCGTTGGGGCTGCGCAGCCTCTAAGAACTTCTCTAAATATTAAAAAAAAAAGTCCAAGTGTTCGTCAGGGACGTCCTTTATGGACGTCCTTCCCTGCCTAGCCACATCCAAGTGCTCGTCAGGAGCGTCCTTCTAAAGCGCCTAACATGGACGTCCTTCACTGAAACATAAAAAAAAAGGACGGCCCTGACGAGCTCTCACCGGTGTCAGCTAAATGCGCTGTGATTGGCGGAGAGAGACCTGGAGGGGGGGCATAATCGAAAGGGACGTCCAAATACTTTTTTTATTTGGACGTCCTCGCAGAAGAACACCCATCACAAAATAATCTGGGGAAAAACGTTCAGTTGCTCGTCACCGGCTGTACCGGCGGCTGCAGCTTGTGCTCTGGCCCACGGCTCTAACAAGTGCTCGTCAGGGACGTCCTTTTTGGACGTCTTTGGTATGCGCAGAGCAGCCAGCATAACACTTGGCTGCTTTGCGCATACTCGACCGGCTGACTGGCCGAATGTTTTCCGAGGAAATAGAGAATGCAAGTGAGCTACAACAAGCAGCTCATTTGCATTCCATTTCCTTGATGCATGGCCGTTCCCTACGATTCGCTAGGAAAGGGAACAGCTCTTCCGAGGACTTTAGTGCATCTAGCCCTTAGTGCTTACCTTAATTCATTGGTTAGTGGTGTTAATTTGTTATAAACTAAAAATTCCTTATCAAATCAGGCAAATTGTGTGAAAAAAAGAAAACTGTTTGAAGTTTTCTTGTCTGTGCACATATAAGTGGACCTGTTTATTGATGTTGATTAAGGAGTCATGCCACTATTTATCCAGATCTTTGAATAAGTACCCAAAGTGGTCTTTTAGAAGACTTTTGTTCTGCGAACACTGACAGAAATATCTACTGTTAAATCTTGCTTAGTCCAGAAAACTGAAACACAGTACTATTTTTCTTTTGTATTTTTTGCTGAATCACTCTTTGACCTGCAGAGGGAACTTGTGCTCCTTCTTTGTGATTGGAATTGGTGTAAGGCACTTAGAAAAAAACCTTACATCTTCCTGGTGGACTATATATATGTAAAGTTGCCTTGCAAAGCATATGATTTTGGATTTCATTTCTTTTTAGGTTTAATTGATAAATCATCAATACTAGTAGGCAGGGTAGCAGCTGTTTAGGATTATCCTTTATTTCTCTTGGAGCCCTTTTACAAAGCTGAGCTGCGGCAAAAACTGGTCTCACCACCTTTACAAAGGGTCTTTCGCAAGCTAAGACCACTTTTGCTGTGGCCGGAAAATGGCTGATTTTCCATTTTTTGATTTAATGGCCATGCGCTAATGTTGCCATTAGTGTGTGGCCATTAACAAAAAAATAGTGTGTGAGCCCTTACTGCCACCTATTTTGTTGCTGCTAGTCATTTGCTAATCAGTTTACACACAGAAATTTGACTGCACTTAGGGGCCCTTTTACTAAAGGGTCGCTGCGTGGCAATCCGGCGGTAGTGACAACCGTAGCATGCACCATTTCCAGTGCTCCCAGAATTTAGCTCTAAGTTTTACCACTGGGGGTACCTGGAGGTAGCAGCGCTGCCCAACTACCACTGGGTTAGTGTGGGGGCTCATACTGCCACCTCAATGGGTGGTAAGGGCTCCCCCAGTAATAGCTGCATGGCAAATCCTTACTTGCCGCATTGCCGTTTCCTTTTTCACGCTTTTTACCTGCTGTTACCACAAGGCCCCTTTTGCCTCAGCTTGGTAAAAGGGGCCCTAAGTGATTAGAGCAAGCATGCCTGCTCTCCCACCCCCTCCAGATATGCCCTCTTGGTGAAAAAAAATAATTTTATTTTTTAGCTCACCGGTAGCGTGCGCACATGTCAAAAGTACTGTGGGATGCCTCAGCGCCCCATGGTATACCATTTTAAGCTGTGGTAAGTACGTGTTAGTGTTTACCACAGCTTGGTAAAAGGGCCCCTTTATCTATTTGCTTATTTAAATATGCATTTATAGTTTGGGGCCCTTTTACTAAGTTAACATGCGCCTAACACAGCTTAAAATGGCATACCATAGAATATATTCAGGCATCCTGTGGCAACTGCCAAATGTGCGCACTCTAACCATGGATAAAAATATATTTTTTTGAGGGCTATGTCAGGGGCCAGAGAGTGGGTTCTCCTGCACTAAACAGTGCATCTACATTAGCGCATGCTAACTGGTTTAGCAGGGATACTGTTTGAGCCTTTACTACCCAGTGGTGTAGGAAGGGGGGGGCGGGAGGGGTGGTCCGCCCCGGGTGCACATGCTCAGGGGGTGCCGGCCCCGCTGGTTCCCTGCTCTCTCTGCCCCGGAACAGGTTACTTCCTGTTCCAGGGCAGAGAGAGCAGGGAACCAGTGGGGCCGACGCAGTTCTAAGTGACGTGCACTCGGGGCGGATCGGCCCTCCCGCAGGTAAGAATGCGGTCCGGGGGGGTTGCGCTCTGGGGGGGGTTGCGCCACAGGGGGGGGGTCGCGCCGTGCTGCACCCGGGGGGGGGGGGGGTGCGCAGCGGCGACCCGCCCCAGGTGCCATTAGCCCTCGCTACGGCACTGTTACTACCTACAAAATGGGTGGCAATAAGTGCTCACTTGTGAATATTTTTTAAGTGGCCATGCACTAATGGCAATATTAGCGCATAACCATTAATACAAAAAAGTAGATAATTGGCCATTTTACAGCTGCGGTAAAAATGGCTTTAGTGTACAGGAAAATCTCGCGTAAGGGCACGCTAAGTCACCTTTTTACCACAGTGTAGTAGGACATGTATATCACTTATTGTGCCCAAAATGAGGTAGACAATGTTTCAACAGCATCAAATACAGCTGAGCAGACAGGAGAGGTGTAACCAGCAGAAGAAAGGAGGTGTTAATGCCCCTATACAAATCGTTGGTGAGGCCCCACCTGCAGTATTATGTTCAGTTTTGGAATCCATAACTTGCTAAAGATGTAAGAAGACTTGAAGCAATCCAGAGGAAGGTGACAAAAATCATATGGTGCTTGTGTCAAAAAACATATGAGAAGAACCTGGAAGACCTGAATATGTATACCCTAGAGGAGAGGAGGGACAGGGGAGATATAATACAGACATTTAAATGCATGAAAGGTATAATATAGAAACACATATTTTTTAGAGAAGGGGAAATGGTAAAAGTAGATGACATGAAGAGAGGTTGTGAGGTGGTAGACTCAGTAGTAATAACAGAAAATGTTCTTTCACGGAGAGGGTGGTTGATGCCTGGAATGCTCTCCCGAGGGAGGTGGTGGAAAAAAATGTGGCGGATTTCAAAAAGGTGTGGAAAGGACACAGAGGATCTCTAATTAGAAAATGAACAATATAAAAAACAAAACTTAAAGGGTTGCATATGTGTTTGCATGTCAAGTGATGCTTAGATGGCAACTCTGGCTGTATCAACTAAGGCCAGTGCTCAGCTGGCTTGTATGGTCTGAGTTCCGCATATAGCAATCTGGTTGTAGGATGGGCTGGAGAGAGCTTTGATGCTAACTCCAATAATTTGGAACGTGAGAACAGTGCCGGGCAGACTTTTATGGTCTGTGTCCCGCAAATGACAAGACAAATTTGGATAGGCTGGAGTAGTTTGGAACATAAGGACAGAACTGGGCGGACTTCTATGGTCCATGTCCCAGAAACGCCAAAGAAAGACCATGATCAAATACATAATATCATGTTCATTGTTGATTTAAACATGAATTAATAATGAATGTGACTGTTGGGCAGACTGAATGGTCTCTCCCTCTCTCGCCTGCATGCCATTTGGTCTCTTAAACATCCTCCCTCCCTTGCATGCAGCAACTAATACACACTGCTCATGTTGCCCCACAGCCTTCCCTCTGATGCAACTTCCTGTTTCTGCATAGGTGGGAATACATCAGAGGGACAGTCTGACAGGGTGGGTAGGAAGTAAGCATGGGGACATCAAATCATATCATTGATATTCTAACAGGGTGGGTGTGGATAAGTGAGGGGA